>NW_024424341.1:29309017-29316147 GCF_017311325.1 Ursus maritimus
TCGTGCTGCTGTCTGCCTAACAACCCAAGCCGATGTGGGAAAGCTTCCTGGAGAGTGAGCTCCACTCCTACTCGTATCTCCCCTGCCCCCCACCCCCAACCACGAAACAGTGTTGGCCAATAGGAACGGAGTGAGACAACCTATTTTAATATAACCTGACTTATTTATAGTGGTTACAACTTCACCTGTAGGAAAAATAGCAGCGTGGTACCAACTCTGAAACATACTCAGGTTCTCTGGCTGAACACATTCTCTTCCTCCTGGAGCCAAAGTGTTCCCTCTATGATTCCATCCATTATCCTCTACGCAAACACTTTCTAAACTTCACCCTGTCTCCTCCCTCTTTTTTGGGTCTCAAGATTGCCAGGCCATACGTTCTCTTCCTCTTTCTCATGTCTGCATTTCCATGATGTAGACTGAGCCATGTCTAGTTCTACCATTTCAATATGTTTTATTTCCACAAAGCAAATAATTGCACCAAACATGTCTAAAAGTATATGGATAAGTATAGAGATGTTGCTTGTGTGCATTTCTATGAGTATATTTCTTACTATCATTTTCAATTTAATAAAATAAATTTCCCTACTGATCTTATCAGGATATACTGATTTCCTGTTATCATGAGTGCTAGGTGTGTGCAGATTCATACCAATCACAGCCACCACTGAGCCACCCAAGCACCCCCAAACTTACCTTTTAAAACACAGGCTTACATGTGGTAGTTTTCATTGAGGCTCTGGTTGCGAATGTAGGAAATGTAATTTAATCTATAAAATTATCCCTTCGTTTCTCATTTCCTCTACTTGAGTTTACATTTTTTAAAAAAGATTTTATTTATTTATTTGTCAGTGAGAGAGAGAGAACACAAGCAGGGGGAGTGGTAGGCAGAGGCAGAGGGAGAAGCAGGGTCCCCACTGAGCAAGGAGCCCTGCGTGGGGCTGGATCCCAGGACCCTGGGATCATGACCTGAGCTGAAGGCAGATGCTTAACCGACTGAGCCATCCAGGTGTCCCAAGTTTATTTTTTAGAACTGAGCTTCCGTTCTTGAATAATGACCACCCTTTCCCTGGCTTCGTAATAAACTTTTCATCTACCGCTGACCTTAAGGCCTTTTCACTAAGTGTGAACATCCTTTGTTGGCAGAATTGCCAAATTAAAAAAAAAAACTGAAACTACAGTATATCGTATGCAGTATTTGAGGGCTTCTTACTTTAAGAATCGATGTATTGTTTATGTAATACTCAAATTTAACTGGGCATCCTGTATTTGATCGGGCAATCCTATTCTTAGGGGAAGAAAAAAATGAAGTTAAATTTTACTTTTCGTAAGGAGACAGGAAACAAGAAGATAGATATTATGGTTGAGAATTTTGTGTTTTCTATGGCTTTCCTTTGTCTGTGTGTGCCTTCACACTTCCGAACTTCTATAATAATATATACTAACTAGACTGTGTTAATCTGTGGAAGTGTCTTTTTCAATGTGAGAATTTAAACTTGTTCAATTTATAAGACAACTTTTCTTTATTTGAATATCCCAATTACAAGCCAAATCCAATTTTTTATACAGTATTTGGTGCATATCTTCTGAGGGTTAAATTTATCAGTTATGTCAAAAGTTACATTCCAACTTGAAGATTCAGATTTTCTGAGTAGGTGTCTTCACAGTCCCTCTCTCTGAGTCCAGAGACCAGTACTCATTAGGAAGAAGTTCAATGGCATCAAGAAAGGACTCTGGGAATTAGGATATTTGTGTCCTGGTCTTGGCACTGCCCCTGGAAAAGGGGCATCAGTTTTGTGTCTGTTTCTTCACCTGTAAAATGAAGCAGTTGGACTACATCTGCACGTCTCCAGGTGTGTATGTCCTAAGAACCATCTTCATCCCAGTGCTTCTGGGGTCAAGAAAATTATAAAAAGCTGCCTCCTTCTTTGGGATAGCCAAACTATAACTACATTTTAGCAACACGAGTCGCAACAAATAACAGACAAGGCAAAGTGTGTGTACCCCAAACCTTTGGACTACAAACTCCGTTCTGAGCATTCTACCAACACGGAATGGGCCACCTGGTGGACTCTGGGTTTGATGAACGTACTGTCTTCTTCAGCTCCAACATGCTGTGGGTATCCCCAAAAAGGCCTGGCTTTAGTGAAATGCAACAATGGCTCCTATTTCAGGAGGTTGAGCTGTTTGGATCACACTGTGCAAACAGTGAGAAAGCCTGCAATGTT
Source organism: Ursus maritimus (assembly GCF_017311325.1). NCBI lineage: Eukaryota > Metazoa > Chordata > Mammalia > Carnivora > Ursidae > Ursus > Ursus maritimus. Next base: position 29,311,243 of record NW_024424341.1, read on the forward strand.
CAGAGCACACAGCCAGTACAAGGAGGCTCACAAGCTGCCTTCTGACTCACTCATGGACTGTGTCAGCTCCCCCCACAGCATCTTCTTTGCTATTAGGAAGGCTGCATCCATGTCGGTGTAATTTGCCCTTCCCAACTTCCTCTTGATTCTCTGATCTGATGAGGGTGTTGTCATGGAAGGTTTGTGTTTTAGTGTATTTTCACTGTATTTTAAGTTTTCTTGGGGAGTCGTGGCTGCTTTTCACTTCTCAACTCCTTTTCTCCTCTGTCTGTCACTAAATGCCTACATGGGGTCTCAGAAATTAAAATGTCACTTTTATTCCTATTATTCCGATTCTAGTCTGGGGTATATTCTCAATTTACATTTATGTCACACAAGAGTTTAAAAACCCAAGATCCTAATTTATTTTGTAGTTGAAATCCTTCTCTCCTTAAGTCTGTTCAAATGACTTTAGGCAGAAAATCATCAGCTTTTGAAGTCATTGATGTGGCTTCTGAGAAACGGGGTTGCTGCAATTGATGTCTCGGTCCCAAAATACCCAGCCTTCTCAGAACATAGTAGAGAGATGTGAGGAGGCGTGAGTGCCTGGGGACAATGCTATGAGCTGAATTATGTCCTCCGAGATTCACGTGCTGCAGTCCCAACCCCCAGTACCTCAAAATGTGACTGTATTTGGAGATAGGGTCTTTAAAGAGGTGATTAAGTTAAAACGAGGTCATTAGGGTAGGTCCTCATCCAATATGACTGGTGCCCTTATAAGAAGAGGAAATTAGGAAACAGGCATGAATGGAGGGAAGGCCACATGAAGACACAGGGAGAGGCAGCCAGCTGCAAGCCAAGGAGAAAGGTCAGAAGAAACCAACCCTGCCAATACCTAGATCTTGGACATCCAGCCCCTAGGATTGTAAGAAAATAAATATCTGTTGTTTAAGCCACCCAGTCCATGGTGTTTATTATCGTAACCCAAGCGAATGAAAACATCCAGGTGCCCCTGGACGCGGAGTCCCACCACCTTCCCACACACTGGTGTGCTGTTGCCCTGTGAAGGTGACTCTTGTGGACAGGGAAAGGTTTACCTGGCTTCTCAATTCCTATGCTGATGTCATAATCTTGGCAATACCGTCGCAAGATTTCCAGAAGAATGATCCAGGAATAAGCATCTTTATAAAGAAATAGCATCCAAACAAATGGGTGTTTATTTTCACAGAAGCCATCCATTGCCCATGAGCAGTTCTCATCATTTCCTGACAAAGGAATATTATAGAAACAAAGTTGAAAAACACTCTGCCGTGTGGAGCAGCTTTGGTTCAGCTGCAAAGCTAAACTCTCACCTCAGTACTAAATTGAAATTGACTGTGAATGATTACAAATGAAAATCTGTCGCTGCTGAAGGATCTTCAACAAAAGGCAAGAGCAGGTATTTCTTAGAATTCCTGTGTTCTAGCAGGTGATTTGTATCCCTGGGCTCCTAATTGCTTCTTCTTCTTTTTTTAAAAGATTTTATTTAATTATTTGACAGAGATAGAGACAGCCAGCAAGAGAGGGAACACAAGCAGGGAGAGTGGGAGAGGAAGAAGCAGGCTCATAGTGGAGGAGCCTGATGTGGGGCTCGATCCCATAACGCCGGGATCACGCCCTGAGCCGAAGGCAGACGCTTAACCGCTGTGGCACCCAGGCGCCCCTCCTAATTGCTTCTTGGGGTCTTGTTAAATATATTGCTTTTCCGGACCCCATAGGAGAAAAGTCACTTTAAGGAGAGGATCTCTGAGCAGTGCCATGACAAGCCCCTGCACAGACTCCTGTCTTGTCTTCTAATCCCGTTGAATTGGCTCCGCAAATTAAAAAAAACCACTACCATTCTCCTCCCATTTGTCTAAACACATTCAGCCTCTTGTTTAAATTAACTGCATTCATATATTTGTTTCATGATCTGATTTAATTTGAACTTCTACTAAACGTTTAATCAGTTACAGAAATCATTCTTTCCCCTTGGTTTAGTGCTACAGACTACTTGCTCTGCCATCTAGGGATTGCAGACAGAATTGCAGTTTTATCTGCTCGCGAGTCATTGTCTCCACCCTTAGTTCTAGTCCTAGATCCATCTATCCAGGAACAAAGAGAATGCAAAATATACTGTGATGTCAGAACTACAAAGGAAAACAAAATGCATAGCTACAGGTGGAAGAATCTTCCAGAGCTGCTGGACACAGGTAAAAATTCTGCCTCTCAACCTGCTAGCAAGCCCAATAAGAAAACATATTCGTTGGCAAAGAGAATAGTGTAAGTGAAGGAAAAGAGAAAAAAAAAAGATCCTTATGAACTGTATGACCTTGAGCAAATGAAGTCATGACTCTGTGGCTCAGTTTCTTCCTAAGTTAAATATGCACGATAGAGGGGCGCCTGGGTGGCACAGTGGTTAAAGCGTCTGCCTTCGGCTCAGGGCGTGATCCCAGCGTTATGGGATCGAGCCCCACATCAGGCTCCTCCGCTATGAGCCTGCTTCTTCCTCTCCCGCTCCCCCTGCTTGTGTTCCCTCTCTAGCTGGCTGTCTCTATCTCTGTCGAATAAATAAATAAAATCTTAAAAAAAAAAATGCACGATAGAAGTAAGGCATGTGATGAGGGTTGAATCAAATGTGCCAGCATTAGCAAAGCATTTACAACAGTGGCTGGCACCAAGTAAGCCCTAGTTAAATGTTTTTAAAATAAAAAAAATAAAATAAATGCTAAGGAAATTTCTCAAGGAATGTAAAGTTCCACCCAGCACCTAATTTATTTATTTATGTATTTATGTATTTATGTATTTATGTATTTATGTATTTATTTATTTATTTATTTATAAGGGGCAGAGGGAGAGATTCTTTCACACAGACTCCCTGGATGCGGGGCTTGATTCCACAACTCATGAGATCGTGACCTGAGCCAAAACCAAGACTCAGACGCCCAACCACCCAACTGACTGAGCCACCCAGGCACTCCACCCCTCCGCGTACCGAATTTTAAAGGCTAGCTCTCAGTGGGAGCTTCAGCTTATCCATAAGACAGTGAGGGGCAAGGGATTTCTCCACTGCAAGCACATTTGTGGGAATCGTGGAATGTTTTCTCCGCTCATCCTTCAGTAAACACCGAGGCCAACTTAATATGTTCTAAACCTGCAATGTTCTGATGATCCGGCTTTAATTTTAGATTTAAAAGAAATGAAGGGGTTCATTTCCTTCAAAAAACCCCACCTAAATTTCACTTCTCTTATCTGGTGTTTTATAAATTTTGCAGCAGAAGCACGGGGTTACAGTTTCTGCTAGGTCTTCACGTGAGAACGCTGCTGGTAGCACCAGGGATTCAGTGTGGCATTTGCTGGTCGATAGCAGACACACCGGCTGTGCCACTGGCTGGCTGTGTGATCTGGGGCAAGTTACTTCTTTGGGTCCCCGGCTTCACCGTCTGAACCTCTGCAATCTCAAAAAAGTGCTTTGAGAATGAAGGAGATTCTGCATGTGTGGCATTAACTCCATGAGTGATTATATAGTCAGGAGCAAGGGAAAGTGGAGACTCTGACTTTTGCCACTTTGGTGACTGTGGTAAGCCTCAGGCTCCTTCTCTGGAGCGGCTCCTTTCCTGTAGGCAGCAAGGATTGAACACAGGTATGAACCACAGTGATTGACACAGGTCTCCTGTTGCGCTTTATTCAATCTTCTATTAGATACTATGCATAATACATTTTAATTGAATTAACACTTGGTAAAAATGGCATATTTGGGGGGCAGAAATGATTTTTCAGCACTGTTTTCATAAACAAAATGCAAATTATTCATACAAACTTTTATTATCATAGAAACAGTGCTTGTGCATTGTACAAGATTAGAAAATAGCATGCAAGCAAAAATATAGAATAAAAGCATACATTCCCGTGTCACAGAGATTGCCACAGTAACACCTGGAGCATTTCCCCCTGCACTTTTCCTATGAATGTATGTGAGCAGTATTATATACATATTTAAGACTTTATTTTTTAGAGCAATTTTAGGTTCACAGAAGGATTGAGAGGAAGATACAAAGATTTCACATGTACCCCCTCTCCCAACACATGCATACCCTCCTTCACTGTCAGCATCCCACATGGGAGTGTGAACATTCGTTACAATTGACGAGCTTACACTGACACATCATATCACCCAAAGTCTGCAGTTTACGTGAGGGTTCGCTCTTAGTGAGCATTCTATGGGTTGGACAAATGTATGACGTGGGTCCACCATGATTGTATCATACAGAGTATTTTCATTGCCCTAAAAATCCTCTGTGAGATATTCGTAACAGCACAATATCATAGTGCACGCATTGTTATATAATATGCTTTCTTTCAGCTATCTTGGTCTTTATAGATCAATAAATTTTATCTCACCCAATACATAAGCACAATAAAATATCTCCAAATGTCCTAATTTTGTTTTTTATAGCTCGTTTGTCCAAATCAGTATCCAATCCAGAACTACACAACAGCTTGTGTTTCAATGAAGCAACATGAAAATGAAGACAGAATATTTCCCCATTTCCAAAATTCCTCTGTGCCCCATTTCAGTCCTTTGCCCCTTCAGAGGCAGCAAGTCTTCTGATATTTTATTGATTTTTGATTGTTCTTAAACATCATCTAAATAGAGTGATTCGGTATTTACTCCTGCTTTGAGTCTGGCTTCTTTCACAGAACATTATGATTTTGAAATGCATCCATGTTGTGTGTTTTAACACCCCTCCCTTTTTTTGCTAAGTAGAATACGTTGTTTCTATCAGTATACCATGGTTTGTTTATCCGTTCTCTTGCGGTGGTGGGTTTAATAGTGGTCCCCTAATTGTGACACTTCTCCCACTGAGAAGTAAAGTCTATGTTGCCACCCGTTTTTTTTTTTTTTTT
>NW_024424341.1:29316157-29362648 GCF_017311325.1 Ursus maritimus
TTTTTTTTTTTTTTTAAGATTTTATTTATTTATTTGATACAGAAAGAGAGTACAAGCAGGGGGAGGTGCAGGCAGAGAGAGAGCAGCAGACTCCCCACTGAGCAAGGAGCCCCATGCAGGACTCGATCCCAGGACTCTGGGATCCTGACCTGAGCTGAAGGCAGACGCTTAACCGACTGAGCCACCCAGGCGCCCCTATGTTTCCACTCTTGAAGTTGGGTTCTGTGGCTGCTTGACAACCAGAAACTGGCAGCTTCTGCTTCCCCGTTTCTCGGGGCGGTTGCTCTTGGCACTCAGCCGCCCTTCTGTGAGGAAGCCCATGCTCACTGTGGAGAAGCCCCCGTGAAGAGGTCCGGGGAGCGGACTGACTCAGCCTCCAGCAGGAATCAACTACTTTTTAAAAAACTTCATTTCTTTTCAGTTCAGTAATTTGAATTTTCTGCCTTTATTGAATTTCCTTTTATTCATTATGGGTCAAACTTGCCTACTTCTTTACATATTTTATGAATTTTTACTCTATACCGGTCACTGATGAGCAGTGAAACATGACCTTTGTTCTTTCTTCTTTTCCTTTTTTCCCAGAGGGTCCAAGAACTTTCTTCAGTCAGGCAGCCACACCAAGGTCTGTTCCTTTTGATTCCACTGACTTCGAATTGGGCCAGGGCCTCTCTGCAGCTAGTTTATGTCTGATTTCAAATATGATTTAGGGGGTTTAACTTTGTCCTTCAGCTCAATCCCCAACTTTCTTTACTACTGTTGCTACGACTGAGGGACAAATAAATCCCTTCGATCCTCCCAGGATTTGAACTGGACAAGGTTTGATTTTTAGCTTAGTTGGTTATGATTCCCGTATGGATTCAAATTTTGCAGGGCGCTGGGATCCGAGTACCGTGAAATGGCTAAAATGTTGCCTTTTAGCCCTGTCCTCGTAACGATTTCTGCTATTTTCTCAGAACAATTTCTAGGGGATGGGGGTGGGGTGGAGGAATATGTGGGCCTGAACAATGATTTTACACTTTGAGCTGCTGCAGATTCCAGCTCCTCTTGCTGGCTTCACTGTTGCTAACGCAGGGCTGGTTCCTCCTCACACCTCCCGCTTCCTTCTATCCCTGTATCTGCAGTCAGATTGGAATTTGCCGCTAGGTGTGGAAGCATCTGCAGCTCTTTGGTTGTCCCTCTCTGGAATTTAGCTCATTAAGGCTTCTTTTTGCATCCATCCACTGCTTTTTGATAGCTTTATAGAAAAGCGGGTTTTTTCCCCTCTCACTGTTACCATGGGAATGATGGTCTTGTGCACCATTCCACATCCTAATCAGAGACAGAACTCCCCCAACAACTTTAGAGCGTTTATTCGTTTCTGATTACAAACTCTGGGATCTGTTCTGTGATTTGGAAGGTTTGTCTTATAGGATTCCTTGAAATATTAAGCAGACAGTAGAAGAGTATTAGATATGCAATTGGAATTTCTGAACCACCAAATCTACCCCTTATTGGTTTGTGCGATTCTCTGCCTGTTTTTCACAAGGGAGAACTGGATTGTCAGACTCAGGCAGAGGATGTTGATGCCTTTAATACAAGTGAAGGATGAGAGACGTAGCAGACTGGCGAGGGGTATATCAAGGTGGAGACTCAGCAGCATTCTGCCTTTTGGAGATCAATTCTCACGGCCTTAAAATTTCTGGAACAGTACTTGTCAGCCAATAACACACCCTGTCTGTGGAGAGGCTCTCCTTAGGCAGGTTTTTCAGGAAGCTCAACCTGGGTGCCAGAAGAGGCCATTCTGCCCCTCTGGCCTTTATGTGCCTATGACTATATAGAGAAGCACCGGTCATTCTCAATCTATGCTGTACACTCACCTGCTGTGCGGGGGATCCAGGTAAAAGCTTACATTAACCCTCTCAGTTGTCCTGGGGATGTCATGTGCATCTTTTATCACTCTGCTCCTGAAGTCCTTCTGGGAGCATGCAGGGTGTGCAGAATCAAAGATTGCTTCTGTTACTCCTGGGAATCTGATCATTCGACAGAGAAATGGGCTTAAGGTCTTTTCTTTTCTTTTCTTTTCTTTTCTTTTCTTTTCTTTTCTTTTCTTTTCTTTTCTTTTCTTTTCTTTCTTTTCTTTTCTTCCTTTCTTAAAAGGGGAGGGGCAGAGGAAGAGGGAGAGAGAGAGTCTTAAGCAGGCTCCACGCCCGGCGTGCAGCCTGATGTGGGCTCAGTCTCAGGACTCTGAGCTCACAACCTGAGCCAAAAGCATGAGTTGAATGCTTAACCATCTGAGCCACCCAGGTGCCCCTGGGCTTCAGGTCTTTCTTAAGTCCGGCCCTGACACACAAGTAAGATATTTAAACTGTCAGCGTTTAATTTCATATATTAAATATGTGCAGGTTTTGTATATTAATTATATCTCATAAAGCTATAAACTATCAGTGTCAGGTTTCTCACAAATAAAGTGAGCTAGTAATAATATGTAACTCACTGCTAGTGATAATAAGGTAATAGTTGTGTACTCGCTTTGAAAAATGTAGAGTACTTTTTTTTTTAAAGATTTTATTTATTTATTTATTAGAGAGAGACACAGCCAGCGAGAGAGGGAACACAAGTGGGGGGTGGGGTGGGAGAGGAAGACACAGGCTCCCAGCAGAGGAGCCTGATGTGGGGCTTGATCCCAGACCGCTGGGATCACGCCCTGAGCCGAAGGCAGACGCTTAACGACTGAGCCACCCAGGCGCCCCTGAAAAATGTAGAGTACTAATCAGATTGGGATGTAAGGAGATTTCATAGGGCTTTTGGGTTTGGATGTGACACAATGATTGCATTACCCATTTGCAAACCCTATTATGTAAACGAAGGTATTAGGTAATTGTATTAAGAGATTTGGCTATTTCAGGTTCTTAGAAGTAGGGAGCAGTTCCTCTCCATTCACGAGAAGACACCGTGTGTCAGGGATGTAGGAACAAATGCAAAGTGAGTAAGGGGAGAAATTTGATATGGTCCAGTTTTTGCCAAAGGCTTTGGTGTGGTAAGGTGATTTACTTTATGCTTTAAGTAACTGGAAACTACTGAAGGATTTTTAAGAGAGGAGTTTTATATTCCCTAGCTTTTTTCCCCAAGACTCAATACTCTTCTCATTTGTCTTGCTTCTGTGCTACATTTATTCTTTTTACATCTTTGAGCAGAAATATTTTAGAGCTGAATTAACTATGTTTAAATTACATTTAATATTGACAAACGTTTGATATGGTTATTTCTTGAAATTTGTACATTTACCCATCTATAATACATCTCTGAAAGTCGTCATTTTGTAAAGTCCTATTGAAATGTATTTTTATTTTGAAAGAAGACATACAAACCGTCACAGGTATATGAAAAGGGGCTCAATGTCACTAAACAGAGAAATGCAAATCAAAACCTAGATGAACTATCACCTCACGCCTGTCAGAGTGGCTATTATTAAAAAAGAAACAAACATGAAAAAACAAAAGGTGAGAGTTGGGAGGATGTGGGGATAAGGGAACCCTTGTGCACAGTTGGTGGGAATATAAACTGGAGCAGCCACTGTGGAAAACAGGACGTAGCTCCTCAAAACATTAAAATAGAACTGCCATATGATCCGGCGATTCCACTCTGGGTACATACCCAAAGAAATTATTTATTTATTTATTTATTTTAAAGATTTTATTTATTTATTTGACACAGAGACAGCCAGTGAGAGAGGGAACACAAGCAGGGGGAGTGGGAGAGGAAGAAGCAGGCTCCCAGCGGAGGAGCCCGATGTGGGACTCGATCCCGGAACGCCGGGATCACGCCCTGAGCTGAAGGCAGACGCTTAACGACTGCGCTACCCAGGCGCCCCATACCCAAAGAAATTAAATCACATCTTGAATAGATATCTGCACTCCCGTGTTCATTGCAACATTATTTACAATAGCTAAGATATGGAAACAACCTAAATGTCCATCAACAGATGAATGAAAATGTGGTGTACACATAAAATGAAATGTTATTTAGTTTTAAAAAAGAAGGCAATCCTGCCATTTGCAACAACATGGATGAGCCTGGAGGACGTTATGTGAAGTGAAATAAGCCGGACACAGAGGGGTAAATACTGCATGGTACCACTTACATGAAGAATGTACATCATAGTGGCAGCAAGTGGAAAGGTGGTTGTGAGGGAGTGGGGGGAGGAGACACAGGGAAGTATTAGTCTAAGAGAACAAGGTTTCAGTTGTATAAGATGAGTAAGTCCTAGAGATCTACTATGCACATAGGGAACAATGTTGTGTTGTATACTTAAAAATTTGCTAAGAAGATAGATCTTATATTAAGTGTTCTTATCACACACAGAAAATTGTAGAGAGGGTACAAGGAAACTTTTGGAAGTGATGGACATATTTATGGCATAGATTGTGGTGATAGTTTCATGGGTGTATACTTATCTCCAAACTCATCAAGTTGATATGCATTAAATATGTACGACTTTTGGTATGTCAGTCATACCTCAATAAAGTGGTTTTAAAAAAAAGAAATGCATTTATTTTGCAAGGTGCTTTGTAGCATCACCATAATGACTACCTATAGAAGAATTTCAAGGGCTCCATCTTCAAATAAGTTAAACTCTGATATTTATTTATTTATTTTTAAAAGATTTTATTTGAGAGAGAACGAGCATGAGTGGGAGGAGGGGCAGAGGGAGAGGGAGAAGCAGACTCCCCACTGAGCAGGGAGCCCCACTCAGGGCTCGATCCCAGGACCCTGGGATCATGACGTGAGCCAAAAGGTGACGCTTAACTGACTGAGCCACCCAGGCACCCCTAAACTCTGATATTTATACTGAAATAGATTCAGGTGCTGAAACAGTAATATTACATGTTGATTCACATATATGAATACAAGCTTATATAGAGAGGCCATTGTTAGATGTGGTCAGTTCTTAGATTAGTCCCTCTGCTTCAGGAGGTTACAATCTATTAGAGACTGGTGTGAGATGTGACCAGGTGGGGCCAGGGTTTGTTAAATTTTGTGGCAAATGCATCCCAGAATATTTTCATCCCTTTGCAAGTATGTGTCAAAGCAAGAATAGTAGAGGGCACAGTTTAGCAAGCAAGGAAAACTTTATTCAAGGCTGTTGCAATAGGGGAGAGGTGCCAGACCTGAAGTCTGAACTCAACTCTGCTGAAACCAAGGCTGGGAGAGCTTTGAATCGCTGGGATATGGAGGGATCCATTTGTGTTTGCTAATCGGCCTTGCCCAAAGGAAAAGTAAGTTTTCTCTTATCTTCATGACAGACGGTCGTTTTTACTTGGAGCAAAATGCCCACGGAAGCTGGGCTCCTTCCTTCTCCTGGACACTGGGAGATACCCCTTGATGTTAACATTTCGAAAAGATGGCTCTCAGCTCCTAGATGTAGATATTCTTGGATTGAAAAATGGGCAAGAGGTCTTTAAAAAGATTTACATATCGAAGGGGCAGAGAAAGAAATTTTAGGTTTTTAAAAGAAAACCCTCAGTGGAAAGGGAGGTCACTGCCCTGAGTCAGGAAAAGGTCGGTCTAAAGTTTAATCAAACTGAAGTGAACGTCAAGGCCCTTTTGGGTCATCTGCATGCTTGAAAGTTTTCCACCATATTGTGGTCCCATTTAATGTTAATTTAATAATTAGATAACAAAATAGCACTTCATAGAATTTTACAGTTTGCAAAGCATTTCCCTACATGCCATTTCTTTTTATCTTCGCACTGTGAATGGTGTATAATTGTTATAACCAGTTTATATATGAGAAACTCGATTCTCAGAAATGTTGAATGAATTAACAGAATCATGTAGCTGGTGAATGGTACAGGAAGTATTTTAAGGCATTTGACTCCTGTGCCCTTTCCAAACTGTACTTCTTATTTAAGGGAAATCTGTGATAAATTCTTCAAAGGAAAACAATTGCTCTAACATTACGTTTTTTGATTTGAGATGCCTGTGTTTTGTTTCTTTAAATTGTAATAATATAGTAGATTCGTAGATAAATAGATAACTACTATCAACTTTGGATCATAATAAGTAAAGGGTCAGGGCAATTCCCTATTAAAAATGAGTTGATGAATCTGTAAGAACATTATGTAGAAAAAGTAACTCATGAAAATCAATTTTTGTTTGCTACAAATATCTAATGATTACTCAATTATTTCTCCTTACGCTCATTAAGCATTTCCTGGGGTTTTTGAAGTTTCTTGCTCAAAAATTTCCAATGGGATATGCCCTAAAATTGTAGCACAAATAAAGGAAGATGGGGACTTTTATTCAGGTGTGAGTTTTAATTTCATGAGCTATTTAACAGCTTCCAAATGGAGTTTCTCTGTAGCCAGAATCAAATATAAAGATTTTCTTTGCCACGGTTTCAACTTAATTTGAAAATGATTTGGGTGACCAAGAGAAGGGTTTGTCTAAACACTACTGTCTAGACCCTCTTGACAAATTTCTACCGGTTTTCTAAGTGCCTTCTTGTTCACCAGCAGCGTCAGACCACTCCCTGCACGCAGCGCTGTCATGGTCTGAACAGCCCTCCTCCCATTTTTGTGTGTTGAGCATCTTCTCACTTGAGATTTTCTGCCAGTCCTTTATGCCTCCTCCTCATCATTCTTCTCTTTTGAAATTTATTGCAGTTTTGATTTCCTGCCATGGTAATGGGTTATCTTTTATAACTGTGAAGATGAGTGCTTTCATTTGGAGAAAGTCTACAGCATTCCTGTCGGTCTCGGGATAATAGCTTAGAAGCGCTATTCATCGAGTTTCTTAACTATGTCAATAGTTCAGGACACCTTGTCATCTATTTTACAGGGTCCGAAGGTATTTTCAATTCCTACGATACAGGTTTGGAATGTTACTGAGGCAAACAGCTCAGCAAGTTTTACAATTGGGTACAGAAGAGGATGGCATCTATAATTACAAAGGTTGGTTGAAAAGGGAGGATGGGGCAGGTTCAGTGTGTACGGTGTTATATTCTGGTATTAGTATGATGTTAAAATTTTGGAGCTGAAAGGTATCATCTAGTGACTATTGCAGTGGATGACAACGTGGGGGGTTTGATTTTTCTCTCTCCATCCTGGGACATTTGGCAATGTCCTGAGATATTTTTTGGTTGTCACGAGACAACCATGTCTCGTCATGAGACATTCCCTCATGCACAAGAAAGCCCCCACAACAGAGAATTGTCTAGTCCAAAATGTTAAGTGCTGAGGTTGAGAAAACCTGGATATCTGCTATATTTTAATACTGCTATTTTATTACACTATTACAAGTAGTACTTATAGTACTTTCCAGTATCTGATATTTTCCTTGTTTATTTTTCCTTGTGTGTTTCTCCATCTTGACAGTGTTGGCCACCTCCATTTCTTCATCACACCAATCAATGCTCAGTAAGATTTTTCTTTAAACGGGAAATTATATCCGTTTCATTAGGGTTTTTTTCTTGAGGTTTTATCCTGTTCATTTGTTTATAGAATATTCTTCTGGTTCTTTGCTTGACCCTCTGTGTCGTTCTGGACTTTTATGCATTAGAGAAAACAGCTACCTCTCCCAGTCTTGAAGGAGTGCCTCCTGTGGGAGATGAAGCCTATTATTCAAACCTGCCCTATCTCTTGGTTGTCTTTCAAACCGCTGTGATTGTCCAAGCAGCCTATTTTATCTTTAGGGGCTGCTAGTTGAGGGCGTGGGAAGACCTGTCAGTGTCCCCAAAGGCGTGGCGTGGGGGAGAATCTAAGTGGGCGCCGAGATTCAGGCTGATCGAAAACCAGACCATCAGACAGTAGTTTTAAAGTGTGCAAATATATACCACTGTGGGTCCTCAAGTGTAAGCCCCGTGTCCCCTGGGGGCATCCACAAAAACGGGGGCCTCAGGCGTAAAACCAGGGCCTCTGAGTTGAAACCAGGACCTCAAATGTGAGACTGGGCACCAGAGGTAAAATATGGCACCCCATATAAAAAGCGGGCACCGGACGTAAAACCCAGCACCTGACGTAAACCAGGCACCTGCTGTAAAGCCAGGCACCTGACGTAAAGCCAGGCACCTGACGTAAACCGGTGCCTGACGTAAAAACGGGGCACAGGCGGGACGTAAAATGTCCCCTCCACGAGCCACTGGCGCTGTGGAGGGAAGGAGCGAAGGTGGCGCCCACCGGTGTCCCCCGGGGGAACCTCAGCCGGCTTCCAAACTCGAGTCAAATCGGGTCCTTGCTCCAAGACGAGCCCAGGAGCCTCAGCCACACGGAGTCCCGGCTGCCCCACCGCCGCTTCCGCCCTGGACCCCGGGCCGGTGAGTCTGAGCGCGGCCTGTGAGAACTGTTTCTCTCATCTGTGCGGTCTGTGGGTCTGTCTTCTGGACGCGAGCCAAGTGGCTTCCAAAGCTAGAGGTTTTGGGAGCTTGTCTATCAGGGGCAGCAGGTCTTCAAAGTTGGGAGTGAGTGGCCCATGTGGCGTTCAAAGTCTTCACACTTCCGGGAGAAGCTTGGGTTTTGCGCTCACAAGGGCTTATGGGCCTCTAGATGGGGTGAGGGTGGAGGGTTTACAGAGAGATTGTGTCCCAGCCCCTCCTCTGCATTGCCCGTGTCTGTGGTCGGAGCCCCCTCAGCCAGTTCTTGGGGGTATTCCCCCCCCTCCCGCCCCGCCAGGACGTTGTTCCATAGGTAGCTGTAGATCTGGGATATTTGTGGAAGGAGCTGAGTTTAGGATCCTCTTGTGTCACCATCTTGAACGGGAACCTCCTCAAAAAGATTTTCTCAGATGTTCCACTGCTGTTGTTTCTTTTAACAAGAGAGGAAACAGGCCAAAAGTGGGCCAAAAGGTCATAGACCAACGTGGTAGTAGTTAGTATCAAGATATTGGTGTCTTGATTTACAAGTCAGTGTCCCATCCTGCTGGTGTTTAAATCCCTTTGAGCAAGGCAATTTCCTCCTCTGGTTTGTGTTTGAATGTAGAAGTCAAGAGAAACAGGCAGCTTTTCTTCTGTATTCCTAATGTTTCAAGAGACTCTCATATTTCTTAGCAATATTTTCCTGATAGCATGAAATTAGATGTCTGGTACAAAAGAACTGTACCCAGTTCTCCAAGTCATGTCCCGTTCGTGGTGATAGAAAACAAACAAACCAAACTTTAGGAAAACGAAGACTTCATAACAATTATGGAGCATGTAAATATTTATTCCCATAGACTCTAGATAAATTGCTCTAAGAAATTTATAGAAATGGTTTGTAAATACCACAATTCTTTGTTTTTTTTTTCACTTTAATTGGGCATCATAATTTATGTATTATGCCAGTAAAACCTCAGCTTGACTTTGACTTTTGGTGATCCATACTTGATGATGAATTTTTGGAATCCTGCTAATGCCTTTCTTGTTTACAACTCCCAGAAAACATTTTTTTTCCTCCATATGATGTGTGTAATCAGGAGTTAGTAGTCTGCAATGGGTTATCTCTTTTGAAGTGAGCTAGTAAGGTATAGCTTAACTCACCTTTACTGTGGAATCAGCCATTAAGATCCAACTTAACTTTCTAAAAGCAGAGTAGGGATCCATCCTCCATTTTGGATGAAAGCTTTCTGCTTTAATTTATACATGTATTGTATATTACATTTGCTTAGCATTTTGCGACTTACAAAGCATTTTCACTTTTAATCTTTATAGCGCCTTTTTTAGGTATGTATACTTTTTGCTATATCATACAAGTTTATCTCTGAATAGCCTCAACCAGACTGTAAGCTTTTTAAGGCTGGAAGCACATTTTATATTTCTTTGCATCACATCAGTGCCCTTAATAGGAAAAAGTAAATGTGTTTTTGTTGATTTATCCATTGTAAAAATTTAATACAGGGGGAACTCAAAATACCTAGAAGACATGCTAGATTTGGCAAACTCTTTTAGGATTAAGCAAATTCTGAATTTTTAGGAACCCAATCAATCAATTCCCAATGTGTGTTTGAGATGTGAAATCCAGAGAGTTAGTATGAAATAGAAGTTACTCCATGCCTGTTTAAAATTCATCGTTATTTCATTTCCTGAAACCTGGTCTGTTCCTTGTAATGTTGAAGGTAAAATGACAGAGAAATCACTATGTTATTTACAAATATAAAGGAATGTAAGAATTGGCTGCCATCTAGACTCTCCAGGAATTGCTTTATTATTATTTTAAAAATTTTATAAGAACATATAAATATATGAAGAGACAGCCTACCTGGAAATATCAAAGAAAGAACCAATGCTGTCAGTTTTTTCATTGTCATCTAGCTTTTTTGCATAGATAAAATTTTTAGCCACTTAAAATATTTCACCACATTTGAGAGCGCAGTGTTGAGTGCCATGGGAATAAAATGCTGTAGTTCTGAGTCCTGATTGTGATATTAAGCATTTGTCCAAATATCTGCAATTCATGATAATTATACATATTTTACATGATACTTACAAAACTTAAATGAGATTATATGATTGTACTTTGTAAATTGAAAGGTGTTACAAAATGTTAACTATGATTTGTTGGAAGTTTGGGGAATGGTCAACAATGTTTTGTATGATAAGTTACTCTAAGACTTAGTGGTATGAAAAAATGATCATTTTATTTGCTCATACATTCATGGCTTGGGAATTTGAAAGTGGTTTGACTAGGCAGTTCTTGATTGGGTCTGTTGTGCAGTTGTGATCACATGTTGGCTATCACTGTAGTCATCTAAAGGCTTGACTGACAGGATTTTCAGGATGGCTCACCCACATGACTGGGAGCTGAAGCTGGTGGTAAGCTAGAACCGTAGCTGGGGCTGTGAGGAAGAGCTTCTTTCTTTACTCCTCTTCAGCGTGGTAGTTTCAGGGTAGCCATTTATTAAATGAATTACCCGGAATGAGTGTCCCAAGAAAGGCAAATAGAAGCTGCCTAGCTTTGGAGTTCATGCAGCCTCACTTAGTTTGCATCCCATTGGTTACAAGCAAGTCACTAATGTTTAACAAGGGACGATAAACTCCCATCGTTTAATGGGAGGAGTATCAATGATATCACAGACATGTTTTAAAACCACCTCTTGTCATTAGAAAAATCAGAGCAGAGAGAGAAATTAAATGGGCATGTTTTGGAAAATGAGTTAGACCATATATTTACAGAATTTTTAACGAATATTTCCCTGGTCCTAATTATATTCTGTACTAACATTATTTTGATGATTTGGTGGAAGTGGTGGTGGGATTTCTCAACTTTTATAGAGATCCATCTTGTTCTCTAAGAAAATTCTCTATGTTCTATTATTTGAGGGGATGACCTATCCCTGGATATCTTCTTTGTCGCTTAACAGGATGCACAGTTGCTTTTTGTAGAGTTTCATTTGATTCATTTATTTGAGCTTTTTTGGCTTTGCCATTTTCAGGAATTCTGTAATCAATAGGCAAATATTCCTAACCTTTCGGCAGTTTAATAACCTATGACTTGATACTATTATTAGCATATATCTCTTTCAGAGGCCAATTATCCCAGCAGGTGATTAGGTTTTATCTCAGGCATCCCAGGTGGGGATTTTCCCAGCCTGCTTTGTAGCAATCCCCCAGGTACCTCACAATCACATCTTCTCTGGCACTCCTATAAACTGACTGCCAGGTGCAGTTTACTCTTCCAAAGAAGGATTAGCTTATTTGCATCCATATGTGCTTTGTCATGTAGAAGGATTGGCAGGGAAATTTGCTGGTGTTACAATTCCTGCCCCCAGGTGAAGCCAAACCTCTCACTGTGAAGTCCAGTGGGCATATTTTGAGGAGGCTGTCTGCCAAAGAGAAGGCTCTGTTGTTGCATTGTTCCCAGCAAAAAGTGAATCTTTTCTGTAAGAGCCTCAGAATTTCCAGAATTGGGTTAAGAAAGTTGAAGGAAGTGTGTGTTTCATAGAAGAATAGGAGAAGATAGCTAGCATATCTTCTAGTGACATTTGGGGAATGATGTTTTTGTGATTGTTGTTATTGTATTAAATTCATCTCCTTTAGTCAGCCCTTTTGTTAGTGCTTTTCTGATTCTTGAGAGCCCCTTTCACTGGACCCATGTGGCAATAGGTTCTCATGGCATCTTGGAAACCACACATCTACCACCATGAGCTGGCTGGGAAAATTTCCACAATAACTGGCCAGAGGGAGAGATTTCCGAAGAATGCACATGCTGTCACAAAACAATGCATGGTGTTGGTTACCTTATATTGATTACCAAAAATGTTCATATTGACCACTCTTTGCCTACTATGGTGAAAAGTTACTTACAGTGGCAGAAAGGGTTCAGGCATAAGACAGTATCTGATTTGATTTCAAATTCTTCTAATTCCTGAAGGTGGGACATAGGGCAAGTCATGCAATATCTCTAAGGCTTGGTGTTCTCAACTATAAATTGGAGATGATATTAATGATTTGTGGGGTCATTGTCAACATTCAATGAAGTGCAGTGCTCAGTGGTCAAATGAATGCTGGTAAATCAACTGACCATATGATAAGTGATCCCAGATTGTGGCAGAGGGTGAAGTGTGGTTGGAAATGACTCATTAGAAATATTATCATCTGACTCAGTAGAAATATTAATTTTAAATTAAACCCTGGCTGTTTGGACTAAATAAAATTAATTTTCACTTTTTAAACATCAGAGTAATCGACCTGAGAATAATTTGTATTCCTTGTTGGATTAGTCAGGAGTTGGTCAGGAGAAAGGAAATTACTTTAGGTATTTCAAACTGGAAGGGAATTAATACAGGGGATTGGAGGCTTTCAAAAGGAATGGAAGGGTTAAGGGAGAAAAACATCTGTAATAAGTTTAGGAATTTCAAGGTATCTCTGCCAATGAGCCCATTTGCTCACATCCCTGAAGTTGGTGATGTGTAGGAGGACATTTTTAAAGACTTTGCAAAATATCACATCTGCCATTCGCTGAAACCCTCACTTTGCCTCACTATTGCTTCATGGGAATTGTTGGCTGTTTCATTTTTACCTTCCAAATCTCTGTGGAGTGCCCCTCACTTTGGTTTAAAGGACGACAATGATAATATTTTTTGGAAAAATTGCGTGTGTGGATTAGTATCTGTTTGAAAATAACTTTGTAAACTTGAACATACTGTATTACGGATTTTTTCTAAAAGACAACCTTTGCTTCATGAGATTCAGCCTTTAGAAGAGTTTAACAGGGAAATAGTAAACTAGTTAAAAAAAAAACGTAGGTGGATACAAATTCAATTTGGATTACATACTCTCCAAATTACTGCTTTGTAGCTGACAGTGAGCTGCTATCCAAAGCTTTGCTCTGGGTGGGGTTGCTTAGGAAACACCATGTGCTCACAAGGCCAAGCTGCTGGTCTCTTCTGAAAGCTGGACTCTCTGGATCCATAGCTCCTGGGCTCTACTTTTATAGAAAAATTGTTAGGTAATCAGCTTTGAGCCAGTAACTCAAATCCAGGAGGCATGTGAACTACTTTGCAATCTACATTGATAGTTTGTTTGATTAATTGACAATATGATACATTTAATCCATAATAGAGTGGGAACAAGCCATAAAAAATTCCACCATTTCAGTTCTTTTTTTCCACTCAGGGAGTGCTCTCTGTAAATAGGGAACCAGGGAGGCAAATCATGGAATGGATAGATATTCTCTTTTCAACTTTGATGAAAAAGATTTTCTAATGTAACTTGTGCTGAGCTTTGGGGGTTGGAAAGATGAATGCTTTAAGGATTGGTGCCCTTTGTGGAAAATTCTGTACCCATGTTTAGACAAAGCTCCCTCCTTTTTATGCAGCCCAGCATGTTTATTGGCACATTTCAACTGTGTTCTTCCTTGCACCTCCTTCCTTAAATATAATGACTAGATATAGACCCCATTGTGTTCTGCCTGATCCCCTGAGGACACTGTCCCTGTCTCCATATCCTGATTTCCTTTTTGTAACTGCATATCCATAATGTATCAGTTATATCCTTGAACTGCCCTTGAAGTGCCAAAAAACTGAAGGAAGCAGGCCTTTGTCATAGAGAAACTGTAGTCTCATATAATTGGGCTAGAAGTAGTGATTGCAAATGAAATTTTGAACTAGAAAAATGTGGAACCATCTTGGGTATTTGTCTTCAAGACATTTGAACCATCTTTAAAGCTCTATTAATCAGTCTTACTTTCTATCCCAGCCCTGACTGCTGACCCTGAGCTGGCAGTGGAAGTTAAGTCCTTATGTGAAAGTGACTTAGTGTTACTTCTGTATGGATGAAGACCCAGAATCATGGATAAAGACAAAGAAATGGAAATCTGATGGCTCTTACAAAGCAGAAGTTAAAATTATTAAAGTCATTAGCGGTAGATAATGTTTTATGCATATCCTATATTGAGTAGAGGCAGCTGGTGCTCTAGAAAGGGTAGATTTTTCTTCCTATGTATGTATATGTGTATGTGTGTGTATGCATGTGTATGCATGTGTGTATAGCTTTTATATATATTGTCCGTAGATTTTTACATTGTTAAAGAAAATTGGTTTGAAACAATACTATTGCTCTTACATATTTTGCTTTCCTTTAAGAGTTTATTGGGCAGTTACCATATTTTTAAATGTGATCTGTATTTGTAATATGACAGATACAGCTTTTGGGCTCATGAGAACTCCCTAAGATCACATTTAGGAAGGGGTGTCCACTTGCCTTCAGCATCCATGAAAGACATGAACCAAAATAGCAGGGAGTGGGGCAGTTGTGATACACATAATGTATTTGACTGCTACTGGTCAGAGTGGTGTTGAGGAAGAATTAGAGGCAAAAGGAACAAGCAGTCTTTACTCTGTCCCTACTCTTCCTTGCAAAGCGTTGTGTTCTCAGCTCTTTCCAACTTCCCTGCACTTGTGCACATGCTTGTTTTTCTTGCTAGATTATAATAACCTTTAAAGAAGCCTTAGTTCATTTTTTTCCCCCTTCAAAGCACCTAGTGGTGCTCCTTGAATACATTTCAATAACTCAGGAGGTATACTTAATTATTTGTAATACTTAAGCTAAATAATGAGTATGCTTTGTAAACCACCATTGTTAGTGAAAAAATTTAGTTAGGTTATCACTCTCAGTGGGTTGAATGTAGCCTGCAAAAGGGTATGTGGAAGTCCTAATTCCTAGAAACTGTGGATGTAATCTTATTGGGAAAAAGAGTCTTTGTAGATGTAATTAAGGTAAGAATCTTGTGATAAAGAGATCAGTCAGGATTATCCAGGTGGGCCCTAAATGCAGTACGTTTCTTCTAAGAGACATGTGAGGGAGATCCCAAGAGAGAAGAGGGGGAGGCAGCATGACCATGGAGATAGGGATGTGGCCACAAGCCAAGGAACAACATTGTTGGCAGCCACCAGAAACTGGAAGAGAGACATGGAATGGGTTACGAGCCTAGAGCCCCTGAGGCAGTGTAGTCCTGCTGGCATTTTGAGTTTGGACTGTTGGGCTCTAGGGCTGTAAGAGAACACATTTCTGTTTGCTTACCAAGTTTGTAGTAATTTGTTGCAACTTCCCTAGGAAACTAACACACCTTAGTTCTGGACAAGTTCCATAGAGACCGCTCTCCATGTATCTGGAGCACCTGGGAGGTTAAGTGGGGCCGTAGGCTTCCTGATGTTCCTTAAGTGCTTTATAACCCCATGCTGGAGGGTTTCTCCTCGGCATAGATTCTGGGGACAGTGGATACCTATCCTCACCAAAATCAAAACTATAACTGCTGCACTGTCCAGAGGACAGCTGAGCCCAGGAGTTGAGGGTCAGGCAGGGTAGGTGCTACTATTACATCCTCCCACTTTTTTGAGCCATCTGCCAGAACCCTACATTTATTGTTCGGAATTGAATCCCTGTAGGGAGACAAGGTACTCTTAGACAACAGAGACTGTTTGAAGATAACAGCCGAACACAGTGATGGCAGTGCAATAGAGAAGGAAATCATAGGGAAGGGAGCATTTGTATGTAGACAAATACTTTCTGGAGGGAGTAAGTCCTGAGCCGGACTGTGATTAAAAAAATAGAGGGTTTGAATAAGTGGCATGTGGAAAGGAATATATTTTAGGTGGCAGCACAGAAAAAAGAATAAGCAGAAGGGATGAAAACTAGTGATCTCTTGAAGGGAAGATCAGGAGAACCAAGTTGAATGCTAACTGAACTATAGTGTTCAGTTGTCATCGGAGGAATTTGGGTTTATTAATCTAGGGATGCACTGAGGTTTGGTGAGCAAGGTAGTGAGGCTGCACGCCTTCCAGGAGTTATCACTGATGAGGTGGGTGACAGTGTGGGTCCACTACCACATCCAAGTCTCTTCCCTCAGCAAATCTTCCCTGACTTTTCCATCAAGGATAAGTTCCCTCTTTCCTGGTATATCCCATGTATAACTCCATCACTGCTGTGGAGTATCCCTCTCTGTGGTTTGGATTCCTCCTAACTTCAAAAAGCCCCCAAGGGAAGTGTATTTCAAGCGCCTAGCCTTGGGCATGGCTTCCAGCAGGTGCTCCAATACCACTTCCAGTGAACTCAACTGATTTTCATGAGTGACACCCCTAGGAGATTAAAGACCCATATTTCCGCTATAAAGCTCGGACAGCCATAAGCTGTACAAAAGAGTTTTAAGGCATTATTCTAGCTTGGTCAAGGTATGACCATGGTGCCTAACTCAGTAAAAACAGTCTTCCACATTTTCAGTCTCTGCACATGGCCCTCCTAAGTGGGAAGCATGTCTTCATTGAGTCAATGTCATGTTCAAAGGAAATGTGCGGCTAAAGGACAGGGAATTCCCAGTGTTTATTGAGGACCTGATTGTTTACTGAAAACTGTATTTAAGATAATCTGCTAGAGAAGAGTTTTTCTGCCTTGGATATTGCTGAGCTTGTATTCTGTCCACTTTCTTCTAAGTGTGTAATGTGCTAGGGTGAAGGAAAGAAGGAGCCTGGGACCAAAGGTTTATGGGAGGGGTTGGTGGGAAACATGCCAATTACCCTGCTCTCTGGGAGACATGAATAGGAGACACATTACAAAGGAATGTGTAGGGATGGGGTTGAAGAGAAGAGCATAACCTTACAGCCTGTGTGCTATCTTTGCTGTGTGAGCTGCTGGATGTAGATGACTGTAGAAGACATTTATTGTGATGGATGCATAAAACATAGTTCCTGCCTTTAAGGTAGTGGATGAGAGACAGGGGATGCATCTGTGCTCTGAGTTGTGTTTCCTAGCCTTTATGTATCTGAGCCGTTTGCAGATACCAGCCATGTAGCTTGGAGTGCTGGTAGCTTTATAGTTTCCCCTCTTACCATGGCTACCTCTTCATATGTATTAGTAACATGGATGCATTGCCTAAAACAGGTTCCCAAATATCTGGACATATTCAGTCCTTTAGAAAAAATGGAGAATAGTGGAAAGCTGATAAAATTTGATGCCAACAATTCTACATTTCACCGATGCCACTGTCCATGCTGAGTGTTGATATCTGAGCCTCTTTGCCTTCTTAGTTGGCAACTTTAGGGCATATCAGTATTGATTTTAGATCTGGGTTTAACCCATTTCCATAAAGAGTGATTTGTTGGAACATATGATAATTTGTGTCTTCTGAAAAATTCTGTCCTCATAATAGCCCTCTACCCTCTTCTCACAGGAGGCAATCCAGGCTCATTTCTCATTATGATGAAATGACCATACAGTTTTTTAACCATGACCTTTGTCTTATCCTGGAACTGGACTTAGAAGACCTTCAGTTTAGTGTGTTTACTTGCCTTCTTAAAAGGATAAGCAGGGGTGCCTGGTGGCACTTTCGGCGAAGTGTCCGACTCTTGATTTCAGCTCAGGTCATGATCTCAGGGTTGTGAGATGGAGCCCTGCATTGGGCTCCATGCTGGGCATAGAGTCTGCTTAAGATTCTCTTTCTCGGGGTGCCTGGGTGGCTCAGCCGTTAAGCGTCTGCCTTCGGCTCAGGTCATGATCCCAGGGTCCTGGGATTGAGCCCCTCATTGGGCTCCCTGCTCAGCGGGAAGCTTGCTTCTCCCTCTCACGCTCCCCTTGCTTGTGTTCCCTCTCTCACTGTCTCTCTCTGTCAAATAAATAAATAAAATCTTAAAAAAAAAAGATTCTCTTTCTCCCTCTCCCCCTCCTCCCGCTCAAGCTCTTTCTCTCTCTTTTTCAAAAAAAGGATAAGCAGATTTTATTTATATACCTTACTGAATCACACATGCAACATGGTTCAACAAAAAAAATATTCACATAATATAGTTAGGAAGGAATATGTTGAAACTCATAAAATGCTTTTATTCAATGGGAAAGCCAATTAAGAATGTATACAATGGGCGTCCAGGAAGTGATTGCATAATAAGATATATTTGTTAAACTCTCCAGGTGTATAGGCATAGGTACTTCAACATTTAGATCTCTCTGTGTTTGCCATTTACACAAAGTGTGTAGTACAATTATCTATTAAAGTTTATTTTCACTTTGTGTTGAGAAATCAAATATTTTACCCCCTAACTTCATCAGTTTTAAAGAAAGAAATAAAAGTAAATCTTGACATAGCCACTATTTTCATCCCAAATGAAAAATACTAATAATATTTAGCATGGTTGAGGATACAGAGCAACTGGGATCTTTTTTTTTTTTAAGTTTATTTATTTGTTTTTTTTAGTAATCTCCACACCCAATGTGGGGCTCAAACTAACCCCACAACTGGCATTCATATACATTGTGGATAAGACCATAAATTGGTACAACTACTTTGGAAGACTGTTTGGCACTCTCTGCTAAGCTAGATGTATACACACCTTTAACCTAGAAATTTCATTGTTAGGTATAGAAACAACTGAAAGGCCTATGATATTCACCAAAAGACACCTACTGGAATGGTTGTAGCATTTGTAGTATCCCCAAGCAAGAAACCACCCAAATGTCTACTAAGAGTTGAATAAACAAATAAAAAAACAAATAAATATCTGTAAAGTATCCTAAAATAATGAGAATGAAGTATTGTTATAGGTGACAACAGGAATAAATCTAACAAATATAATATTGAATGAAAGAAGCCAGGTGAAAATATACCTTAAATAAAATTAAAAAATGGGGGATGCCTGAGTGGCTCAGTTGGTTAAGCATCTGCCTTTGGCTCAGGTCATGATCCCAGAGAGGGTCCTCGGATCGAGCCCCATATCGTGCTCTCTACTCCGCAGGGAGCCTGCTTCTCCCTCTCCATCTCCTTGCTGCTCTGCCTGCTTGTGCTCTCTTTCTCTCTGTCAAATAAATAAATAAAATCTTAAAATAAATTTAAAAATGGGCAAACTTATCCATGATTTAAGAATTCAGGAAAATGCTTAACTTGGGGCATGGCAACTCTGAGGGGCACATAGTGCCTAGGAGAGGGGGGCTCCTGAGGTGTGCTGGTAGTGTTCTAGATCTTGACCTGAGTGTTGGCTGTGTGGAGTATTCACTTGTGAAAATTCATCAACCACTCACCTTTTGGTTTTTGTAAATTTTTGTATTTTTTTCTTGTTTCATATTTATTTTTGTCAATCTACCAATATACCTTTTATTTATTGACATTTTTATCTATATTATACTTCATAGAACATTTTACTTATAAAAATGAAAACAAACCTAATGCTATGCCTATCTTGGTGTTATTGGTCTCAAAATAATTGGACAAAATAGTTTATATTTCTTTATATTTAATATTAAGTTACTTCTGGTAATTGGATGAAAAAATATTTGAAAGAAGTTAGAGGGCAAAAACACAACATAATTTGATTAAATTACTTTTTAATCAGAGCTTAAGTATATTAAGAATTAAGGATAGTCTCAGATTAGGAAAGAGATCTTTTCATGCTAAAATTTCTGTAAAGTGTTAATGACTGAAAAAAAGCACCAAGTGTTTAAGAATAAGTTAAAACAACATGGTTTGACAAGTTGTAGAGGGATGAGAACATATTTTCACAAAAGAGAAAAACAACTCAGAGTAATCTTGTTAAGACAGTAGATAGCATACCTAGTTTGTAATGGCAGTTTGATTTATGTACGTATAATACTTATCAATGGAATAAATATTTGCTATGCAAAATAAAGCACATCAAATTGAAGTGAATGAAGTATCAACTTTGTTTTAAATTAATCCTAAGAAATTTGAGGAAAAGATAATTAGCACTTAGACTTGAAGATATGGGAACAATATGACAAAGCCAAAATAAGGAAGCAATAAAATAAACGACAGTAGAACACTTCCTAAAATAACTACCTGCGTATATTGCTTTCTGGGGCGATAAAGAGAACAAAACAAAATTCCAAACATCTTCACATAATATATATTCAAGTCTTAAACCTTTAAAATTTGGGTAAAAGGTCATAAACACTTATAAAATATGGCTTAAGAGATGTTATTAAAAACCAAACAATTGCTGAAAGAATTATGCAAAAAATAAAAAAAAAAACCTTGAGAATTTCCTTTAGATCTCTCAGAAATACACATAGATAAGTGAAGTATGTCCGAAATAATACAGAAGATATGTAAAGGGCCATAACTATTTGTTAGAATGTAAATGTGGTATTACAAATACGTCAGATTTCCTATGTGTAGGACTACCTAAACACCCCAAGATCCCCTGTGTGCCTGTGATAATGTGTTCATATAAAACAGTCAAGGCTTTTGCTTAATATCTCTATAAAATATAATTACCAGGTTCTTCTTGGGCATTTTACACATTTAATCTGAATATTTCTAGTAACTAAGGTAGATATGAATGAATGTTAAAGTGTACAGGTGTAGGATAGTTCTGATTATCATGTTAAG
Organism: Ursus maritimus; assembly: GCF_017311325.1. Classification (NCBI taxonomy): domain Eukaryota; kingdom Metazoa; phylum Chordata; class Mammalia; order Carnivora; family Ursidae; genus Ursus; species Ursus maritimus. The sequence continues at coordinate 29,336,935 of NW_024424341.1, forward strand.
AATTTGCACCTATAACATAGTTTAGGAGAACTCTACTTTTACCATATTTTATTTGTTATTTATTTATTTGAAGAAGGAAGAGAAAGAGGAAGAGGAAGTCGAGGAGAAGCAGGAGGATGTGGAGGAGAATGAAAAGGGGAAGGAGGAGGAGAGGAGAGGAATGGAAATGAGAAAAAGGAGGAGAACAAACTTGAGGTTTTAGTTTCCAAATCTGGCTGAAAAACATAAATTTCTGGGCTCCACATCTAGCCTATTGAATTAATACAAAACTCTGGTGGTTCTGATTATCAGCAGGGCTGGGGATAACTGGGTTAGAGAATACTGAGATTGTTGGAGCGTTGACCCTCATGGGTTTTCCTCTGTAAGGGTTTTTTCAGGTGTTACTGAGATTGCATACTGGTGGTTCTCACAATTGGTTTCAGTGCCTCACTCCAAAGAATGAAGAATGTGGGAATCTCAGACACTATGGCCAGGCCATGTGGGGGACTATTTTGGAATAGGGTTTCCTGAGCTCCTTAAATTATAACAGACTTACTGAGGACAAGAAATGTGTCTTTTCTAATGCTACCTCTGGTACCTAATGTAGAATGATAGTAAATGTACTTAATTTGATGCACTGTACAGATTTTGTGGGTGCTGCCCAAGACTAAATTCCAGCAGAGACCTTGATTTGTTAGAAGTTAATCATCACCAAGGAATTGTTGAAAAGGAAAAACAAAGCTGGGGGCATCACAATGCCGGATTTCAAGCTGTACTACAAAGCTGTGATCACAAAGACAGCATGGTACTGGCACAAAAACAGACACACAGACCAATGGAACAGAATAGAGAACCCAGAAATGGACCCTCGGCTCTTTGGGCAACTAATCTTTGACAAAGCAGGAAAAAACATCCAGTGGAAAAAAGACAGTCCCTTCAATAAATGGTGCTGGGAAAATTGGACAGCTCCATGCAAAAGAATGAAACTTGACCACTCTCTCACACCATACACAAAGATAAACTCTAAATGGATGAAAGACCTCGATGTGAGACAGGAATCCATCAAAATCCTAGAGGAGAACATAGGCAGCAACCTCTACGACATCAGCCAAAGCAAACTTTTTCATGACACATCTCCAAAGGCAAGAGAAACAAAAGACAAAATGACCTTGTGGGACTTCATCAAGATAAAAACCTTCTGCACAGCCAAGGAAACAGTCAAAAAAACTAAGAGGCAGCCCACGGAATGGGAGAATATATTTGCAAATGATACTACAGATAAAAGACTGGTATCCAAGATCTACAAAGAACTTCTCAAACTCAATACACGAGAAACAAATAAACAAATCATAAAATGGGCAGAAGATATGAACCGACACTTTTCCAATGAAGACATACAAATGGCTAACAGACACATGAAAAAAATGTTCAAAATCATTAGCCATCAGGGAAATTCAAATCAAAACCACACTGAGATACCACCTTACGCCAGTTAGAATGGCAAAAATTGACAAGGCAAGAAACAACAATTGTTGGAGAGGATGTGGAGAAAGGGGATCCCTCCTACATGGTTGGTGGGAATGCAAGTTGGTACAGCCACTCTGGAAAACAGTGTGGATGTCCCTTAAAAAGTTAAAAATTGAGCTACCCTATGACCCAGCCATTGCACTACTGGGTATTTACCCCAAAGACACAGATGTAGTGAAGAGAAGGGCCATATGCACCCCAATGTTCATAGCAGCATTGTCCACAATAGCCAAATCATGGAAGGAACCGAGATGCCCTTCAACAGATGAATGGATAAGTTGTGGTCCATATATACAATGGAATATTACTCAGCTATCAAAAAGAACAAGTTCTCAACATTTGCTGCAACATGGACGGGACTGGAGGAGATAATGCTAAGTGAAATAAGTCAAGCAGAGAAGCACAATTATCATATGGTTTCACTCATTTATGGAACATAAGTAGGAAGATCGGTAGGAAGAAGAAGAAGAAGAAGAAGAAGAAGAAGAAGAAGAAGAAGAAGAAGAAAGGGATAAAGAAAGGGGGGTAATCAGAAGGGGAAATGAAGCATGAGAGACTATGGACTCTGAGAAACAAACTGAGGGCTTCAGAGGGAGGGGTGGGGAATGGGATAGGCTGGTGATGGGTAGTGCGGAGGGCCGTGTTACATGTTTTACTAGATTGTTTATACGCAACTAATGAATCATCGAACTTTACATCAGAAACCAGGGATGTACTGTATGGTAACTAACATAATATAATAAAAAATATTAAAAAAAAATATAAAGGATATATACATATATTTAAATTCTTTGACCTAGCAATTCCACTTCTAAGAATTGATCTTATAGGTACACTTGCCCAAGTACCAAAGATTATATATATTTTTTCAAGGATGTTCACCGTAGCTTTGGATAATAGTGGAAAACTAAAAATAACGTAAAGGTTACCAAAAGGACTCTTCCCCCCAAAAAAAAATACATCCATGGAAATCTGTTAAAACTATAGCTAGTAAAGAGAGGTGAGAGTATTTATACAGGCCTACTTAGACATCAAAAGTATATTAAGTGAAAAAAAACTTTTAGGGCCAATGATTACATTTGTGTAAAATAACGTGTGTGTGTGTATGGGAAGAGGGCACATTTTAAATGATATACTTCTATACGATACGAATGTTTCACCAAGAAAAAAACTTGATAAGAAGTGTTTTTATCCTATGTACTTAAAAAAAAAAGAAGTTAATCATTGCTAATAAGAAGCCCATGATGCAGGAATTAGATTTAAAATAAATTCATCTAGGGGAGGAGTCCAAGATGGCGGAGGAGCAGGAGACCTTAGTTTCACCTGGTCCCAGGAACTCAGCTAGATAGCCATCAAATCATTCTGAACACCTACGAACTCAACCGGAGATCTAAGAAAAGAATAGCTGTAACTCTACAAAGAGAAAAGTGACCACTTTCTGCAATGTAGATGTTGTGGAGAAGTGAATCCAAGGGGATATATGGGAAGATAAACCGAGTGGGGAGGGAGCCTCTGTCAGCCAGTTAGGGCAAGTAATAGAGCAGCGGAGCATAAAATGGGAACTTTTAGAAGTCGGCTCTGGTGAGGGATGTCCCACCTAAAAGGCATTCAGGTGACTAAATGGGGGTGGAACCCTAGGTGGGTCATCGTGGTCTCAGGATCCCCAGGGTCACAGGAAGACCAGGGGTGCCTGAGTGTGGCAGAGTTCCCAAGCATTGGAGTGGGGAAGCTGGCTGCAATCAGCAAGTCCAGGAGTGGGCTTCCAGTTTAGGGTTGCTATAAACCACAATCAGGCGGCTGCTCCCCAACCAGGGGCCCAGTAAGCAGCAGGACCGGTGAGAGCACCCTTCCTCCCCATGGAGGAGCGGCGTGGGAGTGTGCCACAGAAGTCTGCAGGATTTGGAGACTCAAAATGGGGTCGTGTGCCTGAGATAGAAATGGTCTGTCACAGGCTGGGTGAGCAGAGTGTGCAGCCAGAGATAAGGGAGACAGGAGTGATCGACTGCTTTTTTCTGAGGGCTCACTGAGGAGTGGGGCCCAGAGCTTTTGGCTCCGGGTCCGGACATTGGGAGGCCGACATTTTCATTCTCATCCTCCTGGTACAATTCCACCTGGGGCAAATACACTTGAGAATCAAAGCAACCAGCCCCTCCCCCAGAAGATCAGCAAGAGCATCCAACCAAGAACAAGTTTACCAATCAATGGGAACGGCAAAACTCCAGCACTAGGGGAATACGGCACAGAATTCATGGCTTTATCCCCATGATTCTTTAGTCTTTAAATTTTAATTTTTAGGGGTGCCTGGGTGGCTCAGTTGTTAAGCATCTGCCTTGGGCTCAGGGTGTGATCCCAGACTCCTGGGATCAAGCCCCATATTGGGCTCCTCTGCTGGGAGCCTGCTTCCTCCTCTCCCACTCCCCCTGCTTGTGTTTTGTTAGTTTTTTGTAATTTTCATTTTTACAGTTACATTCCATCCTTTAAGTGTATTTAATTATATTTTTGTTATATATATAAGTTTTTCTTTTCTTTACAATTTTGAGATATAGTTTCTTCTAACAAACTGACCAAAATACACTCAGGATGTAGTGTACTGCTCTGTTTTGTTTGTCTGTTTGTAGCCCTCCCTTTTTTACTCTTTTGTTTTTTCTTATCTTTTAATTTTCATTTTTGCTGTTACATTCTATCCCTTCATTGTATTTAATTTTATTTTTGTATGTATATAAGTTTTTCTTTCTTTCCAATTTTGGGATCTAGTTTTCTAACAAACAGACTAAAACACACACAGGATCCAGTGTATTGCTCTATTCTGTTCACCTGTCTGATTATATTCTCTTTTTAAAAAAATTTAAAAATTTTAATTTTATGTACTTTATTTAGGTTTTTGATCTCTTATCTGTTTAGTGTATATTTCTCTGGGGTCATCTCCATTTTAGTATTTTGTTCTCTCATTCATCTGTTCTTCTCTGGACAGAATCACGAGATGGAAAAGCTCACCTCAAAAAAGAGAACAAGAGGCAGTACTGACTGCCAGGGACCTAATCAGCATGAACATAAGAAAGACATCAAAACTAGAGTCAGAATAATGATTATAAAGATACTAGCTGGGCTTGGAAAAAGCATAGAAGACACTAAAGAATCCCTTTCTGGAGAAATAAAAGAACTAAAATCTAACCAAGTCAAAATAAAAAAGGCTATTAATGAGATGTAATAAAAAATGGAAGCTCTAACTGCTAGGATAAATGAGGCAGAAGAGAGAACTAGTGATCTAGAAGACAAAATGATGGAGAATAAAGAAACTGAGAAAAAGAGAGATAAAAAAACTACACGAGGGGATAATTCAAGAGATAAGTGATACTATAAAGTGAAACAATATTAGAATAATTGGGATCCCAGAAGAAGAGGAAAGAGAGAGAGGGGTGGAAGGTATATTAGAGCAAATTATAGTGGGGAACTTCCCTAATCTGCGGAAGGAAGTAGGCATCCAAGTCCAGGAGGCGCAGAGATCCACCCTCAAAAAAAAAAAAAAAATAGGCCAACACTGGGACATATAGTGAAATTGGTAAATCTCAGAGACAAAGAAAACCCTGAAAGCAGCTGGGGACAAGAGGTCCATAACCTACAAGGGTAAAACATTAGATTGGCAGCAAACCTATAGCAAACCTATTCACAGAGACCTGGTAGGCCAGAAGGGACTGGCATGATATATTCAGGGTGGTAAATGAGAAAAATATGTAGCCAAGAATACTTTATCCAGCTAGGAAGCCATTCAAAATAGAAGGAGTGATAAAAAGCTTCCAGGACAAACAGAAACTAAAAGAATTTGTGATCACCAAATCAGCCTTACAAGAAATATTAAAAGGGATCCTGTAAGTGAAGAGAGAGCCCCAAAGTAACGTAGACCAGAAAGGAACAGACAACATACAGGAGTAGTCATTTTATAGGGAATAGAGTGCCACTAAATTAATATCTTTCAATAGTTAATCTGAATTTAAATGGGTTAAATGCCCCAATCAAAAGACACAGGGTATCAGATTGGATAAAAAAGCAAGACCCATCAATATGGTGTCTGCAAGAGACACATTTTAGACCCAAAGACACCTCCAGATTGAAAGAGAGGGGGTGAAAAACCGTTTATCATGCTTATGGACATCTAAAGAAAGCTGGGGTGGCAATCCTTATATCAGACAAATTAGATTTTAAACCAAAGACTGTAACAAGGAATGAGAAAGGACACTATATCATAATTAAAGGGTCTATCAAACAAGAAGATCTAACAATGGTAAATATTTATGCCCCGAACATGGGAGCAGCCAATTATATAAGCCAATTAATAACAAAATTAAAGAAACACATCAATAATATTACAATAATAGTAGGGGACTTTAACGCCCCCCCCCCTCCCCTGCCACTGCAATGGACAGATCATCTAAGCAGAAGTTCAACAAGGAAATAAGGGCTTTGAATGACACACTGGACCAGATGGACTTCACAGATATATTCAGAACATTTCATCCCACAGCAACAAAATACACATTCTTCTCAAGTATTGGGATCATTCCCTGCATATTTTCAGACCACAGGGCTTTGAAACTGGAACTCAATCAGAAGAGGAAATTTGGTAAGAACTCAGATATATGGGGGCTAAAGAGCATTCTACTAAAGAATGAATGGGTCAACCAGGAAATTAAAGAACTTAAAAAATTCATGGAAACAAATGAAAATGAACTCACAACTTTTTAAAACCTTTGGGAGGCAGCAAAGGTGGTCCTAAGAGGGAAGTATATAGCAGTACAAGAAGAAACATAATAAAGATTAGAGCAGAAATCAGTGAAATAGAAATGAAAAGAACAGTAGACTTGATCAACAAAACTAGGAGCTGGTTATTTGAAAGAATTAAGATTGATAAACCCCTGGCCGGACTTATCAAAAAGAAAAGAGAAAGGACCCAAATAAATGAAATCATGAATGAAAGAGGAGAGATCACAGCCAACACCGAAGAAATATAAAGAATTATAAGAACATATTGTGAGCAAATATATGACAACAAATTAGGAGATCTGGAAGAAATGGATGCATTCCTAGAGACATATAAACTACCAAAAGTGAAACAGGAAGAAATAGAAAACCTGAACAGACCCATAACCAGCAGGGAGATTGAAACAGTAATCAAAAATTTCCCAGTAAACAAGAGCCCAGGCCGGATGGCTTCCCGGGGGAATTCTTCCAAACATTTAAAGAAGAATTAATAGCTGTCCTACTGAAGCTGTTTCAAAAGATAGAAAGGAGCTCTTTGTATGAGGCCAGAATTACCTTGATTCCAAAACCAGACAAAGACCCCAGCAAAAAAGGAGAATTACAGACCAATATCCCTGATGAACATGGATGCAAAAATTCTCACCAAAATACTAGCCAATAGGATCCAACACTACATTAAAAGGATTATTCACCACAACCAAGTGGTATTTATTCCTGGGCTGTAAGCGTGGTTCAACATCTGCAAATCAGTCAGTGTGATACACTACATAAATAAGTGAAAGGACAAGAACCATACGATCCTCTCAATAGATGTAGAAAAAGCATTTGACAGAGTACAGCATCCTTTCTTGATTGAAATTCTTCCCAATGTAGTGATAGAGGGAACATACATCAATATAAAAGCCATATTAGAAAAGCCTGCAGCGAATATTATTGTCAATGGGGAAAACCTGAGAGCATTTCCCCTAAGATCAGGAACAGGGCAGGGATGTCCACTCTTATCACTGCTGTTCAACATAGTACTAGAAGTCCTAGCCTCAGTAATCAGACAACAAAAAGAAATAAAAGGCATCGAATCAGCACAAAGGAAGTCAAACTCTCACTCTTTGCAGATGACATGATACTCTGTGTGGAAAATCCAAAAGACTCTACCCCAAAATTGCTAGAACTCATGCAGGAATTCAGTAATGTGGCAGGATATAAAATCAATGCACAGAAATCAGTAACTTTTCTATACACTAATAATGAGACAGGAAAAAGAGAAATTACGGTGTGGATCCCATTTACAATTGCACCCAAAACCATAAGATACTAGGAATAAACCTAACCAAAGAGGCAAAGGATCTGTACTCAGAAAACTATAGAACACTCATGAAGGAAATTGAGGAAGACACAAAGAAATGGAAAAATGTTCCACGCTCATGGATTGGAAGAACAAATATTGTTAAAATGTCTATGCTACCTTAGAGCAATCTACACATTCAATGCAATCCTTATCAAAATACCATCAACTTTTTTTCTCAGAGATGGAACATATGATCCTAAAATTTGTATGGAACCAGAAAAGATGCCAAATAAAGGAATGTTGAAAAAGAAAACTAAAACTGGTAGCATCACAATCTGGACCTCAAGCTCTATTACAAAGCTGTAATCATCGAGACAGTATGGAACTGACACAAAAATAGACACATAGATCAGTGGAATAGAATAGAGAACCCAGAAGTGGACCTTCAACTCTATGGTCAACTAATCTTAGACAAAGCAGGAAAGAATATCCAATGGAAAAAAAGATAGTCACTTAAACAAATGTTGTTGGGAAAATTGGACAGCCATGTGCAGAGGAATGAAACTGGAACATTTCCTTACACCATACACAAAAATAGACTCAAAATGGATGAAATACTTAAATGTGACACAGGAATCCATCAAAACCCTCAACGAGAACCCAGGCAGCAACCTCTGTGACTTCGGCCACAGCAACTTCTTGCTAGACATGTCTCCAAAGGCAAGGGAAACAAAGGTAAAAATGAACTATTGGAACTTCATCAAGATAAAAAGCTTTTGCACAGCAAAGGAAACAGTCACAAAACCAAAAGACAACCAACAGAATGGGAGAAGATATTTGCAAATGACACATTAGATAAAGGGCTAGTATCTAAAATCTGTAAAGAACTTAACAAACTCAACACCCAAAGAACAAATAATCCAATCAAGAAATGGGCAGAAGACATGAACAGACATTTCTCCAAAGAAGACATCCAGCTGGCCAACAGGCACATCAATAAATGCTGCACATCACTCGGCATCACTCGGTTTTTATGATTTGAACTCTGCCCTAAAGTAATTAATGCCAGTTGTTAGTAGAACCTAAAGTAAAACCACATCGGTCCTCACCTAAACCCCTGGTCTGTTACTGATGCCGTGTTTTCTCCCAAGGCCTCACCTTTCTCCTACTTTACTTTTTTACAAGCTTGCACTGAAATGGTCCCTATTTTTAGCTGCCATTGACCTCACCTCTCTTACCTTCTTCATATCTCCACCTGTTTGCTGTTGGGGTTGTGATTCTGACAAAGACTCACATGCGTTTCTCTAAGTACTTAGGTAGAATTGATGACACCATAAAGCGGCCATATCGCTCTTGACGTGAACATATTTACACACAGTTGATCTAGCGTTACCTGAGAATGAGTTGTTTTGCCATCAGTGAAATATCTAAGTCCAGGTGTTGGTCAAGGGAACTCTCTTTACTCTGCTAGGGAAAGAGAAACTGGCAGGAGTGACCAACCCCATTAAAGAAAATCTCTGTGTTCCATTGGATTTTATTTCTACTCATATATTTGTGGTAGATGAGGAAAAATGAGGACAAATATAAGTGGCTTTGTTTGTCCAACAGACACATGGAAAAGTGCTCCACATCACTCAGCATCAGGGAAATGCAAATAAAACCACAATGAGATACCACCTCCACCTGTCAGAATGGCTAAAATTAATAAGTCAGGACATGACAGATGTTGGCGAGGATGCGGAGAAAGGGGAACCCTCCTACACTGTTGGTGGGAATGCAAGCTGGCGAAGCCACTCTGGAAAACAATATGGGGGTTCCTCAAAAAGTTGAAACTAGAGCTACCTATGACCCAGCAATGGCCCTACTAGGCATTTACTCCAATGATACAAAGGTAGTGATCCGAAGGGGCACCTGCACCCCAATGTTTATAGCAGCAATGTCCACAATAGCCAAACTATGGAAAGAGCCCAGATGCCCATTGACAGATGAATGGATAAAGATGTGCTGCATATATACAATGGAATATTACACAGCCATCAAAAAAATGACATCTTGCCATTTGCAGCAATGTGGATGGAACTAGAGGGTATTATGCGAAGTGAAATAAGTCAATCAGAGAAAAAGAATTATTGTGTGATCTCACTGATATGGGAATTTAAGAAACAAATTTCAGAAACAAAATAGAGGATCATAGGGGAAGAGAGGAAAAAACAAATATAAAACCAGAGAGGAGACAAACCATAAAAGACTCTTAATCGTAGGAAACAAATAGGGTTGCTGGAGGGGAGGGAGGTGGGCTGATGGGTGAGTGATGGACATTGGGGAGAGTATGTGTTGTAATGAGCACTGGTTATTATATGACTGATTATATTATATGACTGATGAATCACTGACTTGTACCTCAGAAACCAATAATACATTATGTATTAATTAATTGAATTTAAATTAAAAAAATAAAGTAAATCCATCTACACTATAAGAACATTGGTTGAATTTGTTTTTATTTATTTGTTTTTTATTTTTTTTTTAAATCAGAGAGAGAGAGAAAGTATGCACAAGCAGGGGGAGTGGGGGGAGGGGGCAGGAAGAGGGAGAAGCAGGCTCCCGGACGAGCAAGGAGCCCGATATGGGACTCAGTCCCGGGACTTTAGGATCATGACCTGAGCTGAAAACAGCTGCTTAACTGGCTGAGCCACCCAGGCATCCCGAGCATTGGTTGAACTTGAACCTAGGGAATCACTATTTCTTTTTTGCCCTCACTGGAACGTACAAAATGCAGCCCCATTTTGGGTGGGACAATGGTTTCACAAGGGAAGAGAGAAGTAGAAACCTCAGATGTAGGAAAACAGGAAAATACAATTACTTTAATAGTATTCCTAGTATTGATCTTGGGTAAGTAGTAGGCAATGGTTAATACCCAAAATACAGGAGAAGTTCAAACATACCTTTGAGTTGAATCAAATAGGAGATTTCTGTAGGGTCAGATATGTGGTTTAAAACGAAACCCTTTAGTGTTTAACTTTAATTAAAATAAAACAAATTCATCCAAGAGAGGGCTCTCACAGAAATAATCACGAAGTATATTTCATAAGGAAAGGTGGTAATCTTGAAGTATCTTTTAATTATTTAAAAAAAAAGAGTTAATTTTATAGCCCATATCTACCAGGAATTCCAGTATGAGTCAAGTGTTTCAATATAATTAAGTGAAAGGATTTTTAATGCTGTGACTAATTTTTTTTTAAAGATTTTATTTATTTATTCGAGAGAGAGAGAGAGCAGGAGCAGGGGGAGGAGAAGAGGGAAAAGGACAAGCCGACTCTGTGCTGAGCATGTAGTCTGATGCAGGGCTCAATCTCACAACCCCGAGATCATGATCTGAGCCAAAACCAAGAGTCAGACACTTAACCAACTGAGCCACTCAGGCACCCCAATGCTGTGACTCGTTTTTAATTGGGACCTTATTAAATACTCTTTAATGTAAACACGGAATAATTTGAGCTTAAGAATGTTTTACTTTCCATAAAGATATAACAGAAGGGTTCATAGAAATTTTTGCACTTCACTAATTTTGGGACCCTATACCTTTGTGCAAAGTATGATAGGTACTAGCCTTGTACAGTATTCTTTGTAACTTACAGCATATGGCAAGAAGTCTGATTGAGTCCAATAGAATTATATTTTAGATAAGGTAGCCAACTGTATAAACACATTGTTTCTGTAAATTTCACACTGCCTTGTTATTTTGGCACCTGCTCTTCAAGGAAAGGAAAGTGAAGGAAATAAAATTCAGCACAAAATAGAGCGGGCACTTGAAGTGGCAACTGCTAGGAGGTACAAAGAGGAAACACAAAACGGGAAGACAAGGTGTGTTTCTTACAGGTGTGGGGAGAGCTTATTTTCACTAGAATATTATTCTATTTAATTGAGAAAAAATTGAATAAGGTGAAGTGAAATTTGAGAGGAAAAACAAGAAGGTTTTAATTGATTTTAGCTCACAGAATCTTAGAGCTGGAATGGATTCTGTAGAATCCCAGTCTTGTCATTTTACAACTAAAGAATGGCTCAGACAGGTTGATGCATGAAATTCACACGATTCACATGATTGTAGAATTCTGCCTGGAACTATTATTTCTTTTATAAACTAAACGCCCACTTCATGTATTTGTTTATGTAATTTTTCATTCCTGGAAAGATGAACAGAACATATGAGTGATTTTGGAGGAGTAAGATACTGGAGGTCAGAACTCTCCTCCAGCAACAAGAGGGTTCTCTAGTGGATGCTGAGCTTCCAAGCTCTACCCCCAGGGGCGAGGACTCTGTTCTGTGGCCACAGTCCTCGTAGCAGAGGACAAGAAGGCTTCTCAGACTTCACTATTTGATTCCTTACTCACCTTACAGCCATAGAATCTAAGGGCCTTGCTAGGATGCTGGAGATTCTTGAAGTAGAGACTGGTAGGGAAATTCTTCTAAAAATGTTTTTGAGAGTCCAGATTATGACTAGGTGTCCAATATCCACCTATGGAACTGTGGAGTCTTGGGTATTCTGCCCTTGTGTGGCCAGGTCACTGAGAAGAACACAGACTTAGAGTCAGAACATCCTGGGATAGAATTTTGACTCAGTAAAGGGACATTCTTTGTAACCACATACAGACCCTGAACTCTCTGGATCTCTGCTTATGGTGAGGCAGAAGGACAGATGGCGTATAAAATGCCAGTAATGGCCTTGTCTGCCAAACACAGAAAAGTCAAACAGTAAATCCACATAAATTTCCTTCCAATACCTGAAGATACTCTTTGACTCAGTGCAGAATCTGATAACATTAAATTTTTTTTTTTGTTTTCTAATTTGTGAACTTGAAACTAAGAACACTCAAAATCCCCTTGGATCACTGTATGATGAGATTATGAGCAATTTCCTTAAAAGCAAAGAACACTAACAGTCACTATACAAATAGGTTTTCAGTGTTGACTCCACTGATTTTCATATCCTTTTATCTAAATACCAATTCTGGCTTGAATGCTGTTTTTAAGACGTGTAACGGGCCACAGCAATTAACAACATTGAGACAAAGAGAGGGGTGGGTGGTGCATGGGTAGATCTGCAGTACAGCTGGCATGGAGGTCAAGGTTCTTTGGAGGAATGGAGCTTACTGATTTCTTTTTCAACTTGATTGAAATATACTTAATGTACAGAAAGTTGCATGTATTTAGTGTGTACATTTTGATGGGTTTGTACATTTGCTTACACCCTGTGATAACCATCACTGCAAATAAGGTAATAAACATATCCATCACCTCGAAAAGCATTTTTGTGTTCCCATGCTTTATTATTATTTGTGGTAAGAACAAATTAGCATGAGATCTGCCCTATTAACAAGACTTCCAGTGCACAACACTATATGGTTAACTATAGGCTCTAAAGTTACAAGTTATACAAGATGAATAAGCTCTGGAGACCTGTACAACATAGAGTTGTGTCATTTTTTTAAAGATTTTATTTGAGAGAAAGCACGAGTTGGGGAGGGGCAGAGAAAAAGAGGGAGAAGCAGGGCTCCCCACTGAGCAGGGATCCCAATGCGGGGCTTAATCCCAGGACCCTGAGATCATGACCTGAGCCAAAGTCAGAGGCTTAACTGACTGAGCCACTCAGGCTCCCCATGTTGTATGATTTTTTTAAAATAATGGTGGTTATTCAGTGTAGTGTGCTTCGATGAGATGGGTTGATCCAAGTGTAATGTTAAGGAGGGAAAGAACATTTAGAGTCATGACCTTAAATTAAAAAAAAATTGCAGGGCACCTGGGTGGCTCAGTCTGTTAAGTGTCTGCCTTCGGCACAGGTCATGATCCTGGAGTCCTGGGATTGAGTTCCACATTGGGCTGTCTGCTCAGCAGGGAGTCTGCTTCTCCCTCTGCCCCTCATCCCGCTTGTGCTCTCTCTCTCAAATAAATAAATACAATTAAAAAAAATTGCAAACATAGCAGATGGCAAGAACCTTAGATGATAACAAAAAACAACCACTACAGCAAAAAAGAATGTTGCGTGGAATATAAATTATAGCAAAGTAGTAATACTATTTATAGTTCACTTACATCATAAATATTTGAAAAGTGAAAATATTGAAAAGTGATATTGAAAAGTGTTTCTTAGTATTTCCATAGTTCCTGCCAAAGGATTAAAAAGTGTACTTTTATATTGTCCTTCGTTCATTCAGCTGCATTCATTGAGTACCAAAAATATGGCAGAGAATATTCAGCCTTACCGTGAATAAAGCTAGAGCTTTAAATGTTTAAATAAAACATCTTGGGGGCACCTGGGTGGCTCAGTTGGTTGGGCATCTGCCTTCAGCTTGGGTCATGATCCCAGGGTCCTGGGATCGAGCCCCACATTAGGCTCCCTGTTCAGCAGGGAGTCTGCTTCTCCCTCTCCCTCTGCCCGTGCTCATGTTCTCTCTCGCTCACTCTCTTTCTCAAATAAATACATAAAATATTAAAAAAATCAAACATCTTGGTGGGGCAAAGGGGGACAATGAACAAGAACACAATATGCTTCTAGACACTGGGAAGTACTATGAAGGCAGGCAGAGAGAAGGCCTAGAGGGTACCAAGGGGTCCTGGTCTGTTGGAGATATGCTGGCGGGAGAAGGCCTCCCTGAGGAGGTGACATTAGAGACAGACCTTAATTAAGTGACAGATGGAGGCATATGGAGTCCTGGGGGAAGAGCATTCCAGGTACAAAGAACAGAAAAAACAAACAGCATTTTTTGCAGATAAGAAGGAGCATGTCGTGTACCCAGAAGCCCAGGTAATTCAAAGAATGGATGAGGTGAGAGCAGAAAGGTAGAAAGAGACCTATACGCCATAGGTTTTGTTCTGAAATTTTTTTTTTAAGATTTTATTTATTTATTTGACAGAGATAGAGACAGCCAGCGAGAGAGGGAACACAAGCAGGGGGAGCGGGAGAGGAAGAAGCAGGCTCATAGCGGAGGAGCCTGATGTGGGGCTCAATCCCATAACGCCGGGATCACGCCCTGAGCCGAAGGCAGACACTTAACGACTGCGCCACCCAGGCGCCCCTGTTCTGAATTTTTGAAGCTGTGATTGTTAATTTTATGTGTGAACTTCACTAGTCTATAGTGCCGTATTGTTTGGTCAAATGCCAGTATAGATGTTACTATGAATGTGTTTTTAAAGATACAATTAACATTTAAATCAGTAAACTTTTAAGTAAAGTAGATTACCCTCCTTAATGTAGGCAGGCCTCATCTAATCAGTTGAAGGCTTTAAGAGAAAAGATTGAAGTTCCCTAAAGAAGAAGGAATTCTTTCTCCAGACTGAAACATAGAAATTCTGCCTGAACTTTCAGCTTTTAGACTTAAGACTACAACATTAACTCTAGCTGGAATTTTTAGGCTGCTGGCCCACTCTTCAGATTTTGGATTTGCCAGCCCCCAAAACTCACCAGCCCCCAAAACTGCATCAGCCAATTTCTTTCTTCTTTCCAAAGATTTTATTTATTTATTTGACAGTG
The DNA here is from genome assembly GCF_017311325.1 of Ursus maritimus. NCBI lineage: Eukaryota > Metazoa > Chordata > Mammalia > Carnivora > Ursidae > Ursus > Ursus maritimus. Next base: position 29,352,009 of record NW_024424341.1, read on the forward strand.
AAAGAGAGAGAGAGAACAAGCAGGCAGAGTGGCAGGCAGAAGCAGGCTTCTAGCTGAGCAGAGAGCCCGATATGTGGCTTTATCCCAGGACCCTGGGATCATGACCTGAGCCAAAGGCAGATGCTTAACCAACTGAGCCACCTAGGCGTCCTGCTAATTTCTTGAAATAAATAAATTCTGTCTTTCTGTCTCTGTCTCTTTTTGTCTCTCTGTCTCTCTCTCCATCCTATTGGTTCTGTTTCTCTGGAGAACCCTGACTCCTATAGAAGTCCTCAGATTGATTTGAGCAAGTGCATGATATGATCTAATTTGCATTTCAAAAGATCACTCGGACTTGGAGGAGGCATCAAGAGGGAAGTAGAGAGACTAGCTAGAAGGATGGTCTGTCTCATAGGTGAGATCTGACAGCAGCCTGGAAGTGATTGGAGGTTGCTGGATTTGAGAAATATTTTGCAGGATTTTCAGACAGATCAGATGAAGGGTGTGAGAGAGACAGATAAATCAAAGCTTAAGTTTTGGGCCTGAGCAGCTGTGTGAATGGTGTGCTATTTATAAAGGCAGTTCTGGAAGCCTGGGTGAGGAGCAGGTGTGCAGAGGTGGAAAAGGTGGGGAGGGAAGATGTATTAAGGATCCAGAGTTTTATTTTGAGCACATTAATTCCGTGTTGCCCATTTGCAGTCCAAATGGAGATATCAGGAATATTGTTAGCTGCAGGCCCATGTCTCTCTGTACAGTGCTAGTTAAGAGCACAGCCTCTGGAGCTGGAACATCTGGTGTTGAATCCCAAATCCACTCTTCAAGTGAACCTCACTCTCTTGGTCTTCTTGTTTGGAAAGTAGGTTGATAATAAATATGCCTTATTGAAGTGACATGAACCACTGAATTAGTCAAAACGTGTAAGCTCTTAGAATGTTCCTGGATGATCACAGAAAATGTTATAGAAATGTTAGCTATTATTACAGTCAGAGTTTTGTCTTTCTGGCCCATCAAATAAATTGCTAGATTGAGACAAGGGACTGGGGAATGCCTGCTTTGTATAGTTTTTAGTTGCCAGCTCGGAGGTCAAACTGTAAACAGGAGTTGGGTGAAGCCAAGTGATTTTCTTCCCTTTGCCTGGACAGTGACCAGGGATGGTGTTACTTAGAGTGGTGGCATCAGAAAATTGTGCCTTAGTATTTTACTTTGTAGCTGATTGCAACATCAGCTACTCTGATGCAGCCCTACTCTCCCCAAATTATCTCCCTGCCTTTACTGCTTTGTTTTTTCCATTGTGCTTATCATGTTCTCATATGCTATATATGACATGCTTATTTATTTATTTTCTGTCTTCTCTTGGTGGAGTATAAGCTCTAGGAGGGTAGGAAATTTTGACTCCTGCTCACTGTTAGCACCTGGAAGAGTACTTGGAGGAATGAATGATGTTTCCTGGTGCTTACCATTCCTTTCTCTGTTTCTTATTCTGTTTTGTCAAGTATTTTCCCCTGAGAAAACCATATCAAAAAGAACTCCAGACAATATGATTCTCTGGACGTTTCTGACTTGTGCAGAACATCAGTTTTCATTGAGACCACCTCCTCTATGAAATGGAATTTCAGAGGTAGCCTCTGATGGCAATTTCAATTTCGACTTTGGAAATCAATTGCAAAATTGACACATAAGTCTCCTGAAAGTGATGGTACTTTTTGCTGTTGGTTATCCAGTGGGTTTGTCTGCCAGTCTATGTGTGGGCAGCACTCCAGTTGTAGATTCTGAGCGCAGATTTTTACTCAGCAATGCTTGTCAATGAGGGGCATTGAAAGCTATTCAGGGTGGAGGTTGATACATGGCCTAGTCAATCTATGACTTATGAGACCTATTGCAAGCCCAAGGCACTGTATTGATTCTGCCGAATGGACTGGAAACTGACCTTCATCGCACAGAACCCTCTAACTTGCTCCTTGTCTGTTTACTCCCAGTGGAGCACTTGCGTCACTCAGCTTTGTTCCAAAATCATTGCATTTTATTTCCTTTTACCTTCCATCCTGATTTTACCATAAGTATGAAGAGGGACAATTTGATGTCTTTATTTAGCACAAAAGTGGAGGTCCTATTTCAATGTCAGCTTTTCAGAGGCAGTTGATTTTATCTTCTCTCACTGCATGGTTTTAGTATATAGATAGTATTTTCTTGGACATGCAGACCTTGTGTCAAAATAAATTAGAGTTGATCCTTATTCTGTTTATGCCAACCCTTATTATCACCCTTTGCATATTGTATTGCAAGGAGTAAATAATATGTTTCATTTATCCTGATTAGATTAGTATTAGAACTGTTTTCTTATTTCTCATTGTGATTATACCAACCAGCACATCATGGCACATGGCTGGAGTTCCACAAATGATGGTTGAATTGAGTTAATTATTCATTCCTGAGGCCGTGCGGGAAGGGACACTGACAGTTTGTTCTCAGGTCTTCCTTTTATCTATAGAATGAATTATAGTCTGAAATAGGAATTTCCTCATCAGCCATTCTCTTTGTTCTTGAAAGTAGGTGTGGACCGGACCTCAAGATACCACCTGGAAAAAAATAACCTCTTTCTGGATTAGGTTACAATCCTTTGTACCTTTGAATTCCAGGCATGTTTTATATCATTAGAGAATGGTCATTTTGTTCTAATGACTAAAATTATAGGGCTTTCTAGCTGGAAGGAGGCTTATCAGTCTTCTACTAGAGAATGTTCATTATACAGATAAGTAGTCGGGACTGAGAATTTAGGGACTGACTCCAGGCCATTCGGCCATCAGCTAACACCGGAAGGAAATTCATGGCTTCGGAGCTCCACCATGATATTAGAGCTTGGTTTGGAGGTAGTTAATAAACTTATCTAAGGCAGAACGTTAACATTCTAAGCAACCCTATGTTCTTTAAAAAATTTATTTTATTTTATTTTTTTAAAAGATTTTATTTATTTATTTGACAGAGATAGAGACAGACAGCGAGAGAGGGAACACAAGCAGAGGGAGTGGGAGAGGAAGAAGCAGGTTCATAGCGGAGGAGCCTCACGTGGGGCTCAATCCCATACCGCTGGGATCACGCCCTGAGCTGAAGGCAGACGCTTAACCGCTGTGCCACCCAGGCCCCTAAAAAAATTTTTTTTTAAAAAAAATATGACTATAGTTGATACACAGTGTTTCTACATAAGTTTCAGGTGTACAGCATAGTGATTCAACTTCTCTGTGTGTTTATGCTGTGCTCACCACAAGTGTAGCTACCATCTGTCACCATACAATGTTATTATAATATTGAGTATATTCCCTATACTGTGCCTTTTATTCCCATGACTTACTCATTTCATAATTGGAAGCCCATATCTCCTTCTCCCCTTCACCCATTTTACCCATCCCCCTGCTCCCCTTTCGTTTGGCAATCATCAGTTTGTTCTCTGTATTTACGGGTCTGATTCTGCTTTTTGTTTCTTTGTTTATTTCAAACTTGCATTCTTTTTTCAGGGATGACTTGATGCGCCCACTGAAGGCAGTCAGGCGGGGACATTAGTCTATGAGTTTGGTTTCTGCAAAACACATGCTGAGTCACTTTCTTGTGGCTGTTGATACTCAGAATTGTCCTGTCATCACCTAGGTCTTTGCTGTTGTTGTTCAGTTGACCTGAGGAGAAGAAAATTAAATTGAACAACAGAAGATACTCGGATAGTAAGATAAATCAGATAAACACCACCACTCCCCCACACACCCTAAGGTAAAAAGGAAAGAGAAGAATTTCAAATAAAACCTTCTAAGAATAATGATTCATTCATAGTAAATGTCATATCCCTTGCCTTGGATCTATGATGTCATCATTATTATTTATATAATATTCTAGACTGTGCAACTTAACCTGTTTGATAGTGCATCAAAGGGCAGGGAGACTCGTGGCTGTTGTTGTATGTTTGTGCACAAATAAATGAGCTTTTTATATGGCATGTTGAATGATAAGTGGTAGGGAGAAAAAGTGAAGAAGGAGAGGTGATCTTGATGGGTGGTCAACCTTGGACGACCAAAGGAACATCCTATTAAATTAAATTAATTAATTAAATTTTATTTTATTTTTATTTTTTATGATTTTATTCATTCATGTGACACAGAGAGAGAGTGAGTGCACGCACACAAGCAGGGGGAGTAGCCGGCAGAGGGAGAGGGAGAAGCAGGTTCCCTGCTGAGTAGGGAGCCTGATGCAGGGCTTGATTCCAGGACCCTGGGATCATGACTTGAGCGAAAGGCAGATGCTCAACTGACTGAGCCACCCAGGCACCCCAGGAACATCCTATTTTAAATACACTTCCCAGGTTTGCAAGTTATATCCTAAATAGCCCGTATGAAGCAGATGTCGGCATAGCCACTGGCACTAAGAACATGGTGTCACAACCATGAAGGTGAGGCATTTGCTTTTTTGACATGCCCTTAGTCTTGTGCATATTGTTCAAACGGGAATGAATACACATTCCTGAACCCATTTTCTTTAACTTTACTGAATTTTAACATTTATTTTTATTTGCATCTAGAAAGAATTCAGACATATGAAAGGATATCTTTCCAATACAAAAGCCAAATCTTTGTAGATGATTTTGATAGTGATTCAAGTGGTAGATCAATTAACAAATTATTTAATTAAAATTTATTTACCTTTAAAGAGGAATCTTTCCTTCCCCTGTTTTTATTTTTTAATGTTCATCCAGGCATTAAAATTCTTTTTGGTCCTAATTGAAGACATTTTTGAAGCATCTTTCCTGGAAGTAATCTACACCAAGTTGTTGCTAGGTTCTCTCACCTTTTTCATTTTATGCTGAAGTTAATGGTTCGTAAAAAGGATATGTTCTGCAGGTATTGACTATAAATATTAGAAAATAGAAATATAGCCTTGGATCCTTTGTGGAGAATCTGGAGCTGGGTGGTGGCAAAGGCTGGTCTTTATTAAGTCACACCATTTGGGTGTTCCCCCAAATCTGAGAGGCTAAAAATCCAGTGCAAGTGAAAATGATAGCCCTTGTACATTTTGCAGTGACTTTCTCAGCATTATAGAGAGAAGGAGAGGAGAAAGCCTGAAGATGCTGCAGTAGCAAGATGCCCACTATGTGGACCCAAAGTCCTTCTTGCAGTGGTGTGGTAGACAGAATAATGGCCTTCTCAAAGATGTCCACACTCTGTTCCCAGGAACCTGTGAATATGTTACTCCATGGTAAAAGGAGTTTTGAAAATGTGATTAAGAGTATGCACCTAGAGATGGATGGGGACTTTGTCTTGGATTATCCAGGTGGACTCAGTGTAATCTGGCTTGGTCATTGAAGGATGCAGTGGAAGAAGAGGGAAAGATTCAAATAATGAGAGTGCTGCACTTAAAGAAGGAGGAGGGGCAATGAGCCTAGGAATGTGGGTGTCCTATAGAGGGTGCCCTATGTTGGGAATGGTCCTCAGCTACTTTCCAGGAAGGAGACAGAGATCTCAGTTCTGCAACTACAGGATCTGAATTCTGCCAATAACCTGTATGAGCAAGGAAAACAGTCCTCCCCTAGAGCCTCCAGAAAAGGGACACAGTCCTTCCAGTACCTTTATTGTAGCGTAATGAGACCCTCACCAGATGTTTGACCTACAAAACTGTAAGTTGTTTTTGTGGTGATTTGTTACAGCAGTGATTGGAAACAAATACAGATGTTATGGAATAAATGAAAAAGATTGAGAGAACAGCCTCATTTGGGTAGGTCAGTTTCAGCACTTGGAAGGAACTGCCATGTAGAATAAGGCAAACATTATTGACGACTCAGGCAAACATCCAGGTCTGTTAAAATAATGACTAAAGACCACATGCACACAAGTCAGACTTGTTACATGTTACTGTAGAATATAACTTTTCATTTTCAGACAAGCCTAGGAGAGAGGAAACATAGCCTTTTTGTTGAGATGTTTATAAAAAATAATTTCAGATTATTTTAGTGAAGTACTTCTTGTTTCTGGGTAAATGTCATATGTAAATGTATCCATTGCATTTGCTCAAACTCTACCAATAATTTGTCACGGACAGATGGTGTGCTTAGCAATTAGGTCAAGTTTTTTTGTTTTTTGTTTTTATTTTTTTAGGTCAAGTTTTGTACCAACTTCTTTGGTTTTCATGCTGTAGTTATCGAATCTTCTACAAAATGAGTGCTTGAGTGTCGTCGTTTTAGCTCGCTTACTTTTAACTCACCAGCTCACCTTTTCCCTGGCCTTCATCTTGGGGCTCCTGAATATCACCTACTTGTTCATTAGGATCCTGTGATTGGGGTTCTTCTGAGTATGCAGAACTCTAGCCAAGTGTTGCAGGGCTTGCACAGGGATGTAATGTGGAGGCACAGAGGCATTCTGACTGGCTGTGCCTGGATCTTTGCTAGGTTTAAATTGTACTGTAATTTCACCTGTTCAAAATATGATTCCTTTTTTGAGAATTCAAACTGCTCTGAGAGGCAGGATCTAAGAGTCCATACAAGTTTATCTTACACAGACAGGCCTAGTGAGGTACATCCTGCAGTGCATGCTGCATTGCTTAATAGGCATAAGCTGTTATGTTTGTGCTGTCTGTTGTGTTGGGTTGTATATAAGCTAGACAGATCTTTTCCTCCGTAGGCCCAGGCAGAGCATTTCAGGCCTATTATTTATGGGCTGAATTGTGTTCCCCTCCCCAAATTCATATATTGAAGCCCTAACCCCCGATGTGACTTAATTTGGATATAGGGCCAAAAGGAGGTAAATTAAGGTTAAATGAGCTCATAAGAGTGGGGTCCTCATGAGGACCTTATAGTGTCCTTATAAGAAGAAGAGACCAGAGAGCTCTCTCTGCATTCACAGAGGAAAGACCATGTGAGGACATTGCAAGAAGGAAGTTGTCTGTAAGTCAGAGAGAGAGATCTCGCCAGAAACTGAATTTACTGATACCTTGATTACGGACTTCTAGCTTCCAGAATTGTGAGAAGATGAATTTCTGTTGTTTAAGCCACCCAGTCTGTGGTGTTTTGTTATAGAAACCCTAGAGGATTAATACAAGACCACTTCTGGGAGTCTGCATTTCATCCTGGAAAGTCTTTGAAGCAAATTAAGCTTGGGACATATAGCATCATCCATTTCAAATTTGAAAGCAAGTATCTCTGGCTGTTGTGTAAATAGTGACTTAAAAAGGAGGGCAAGAGTGGAAGTGGAAAGTCAGCCGAGAGGCTACTATAGTGGTCCGTGGGAGAGACAGAGACATTTTTCACCATTTGATTATGTAAAGCATAAACGACAACTCTAAATTGGGCAGTTTGTAACATATTTTAATAGTGCAGTTTATAACATATGAAGGTAAGAATATGTATCAACAGTAGCACAGAGAGCGGGTATTTGGGGCTAGTAGAGTCATACTATTAAAATTAATACATTTTACGTAAGATGTTATACTGTTAACATAAAATTGATACTGATAATTGTATTATTCATGATGTAACCTCTAAGTTAACATGAAAAAGATGCAGAGATATATAGTTAAAAAGCCAATAAAGGAACTTAAATACTAAGGATATTTCGTTAACTCAAAATGAGGCAGGAGAGAAGGGATGGAGAAAAGAGAAGCAGAAGGAACAATGAGAAATCAAACAGCAAAATGGTAAACCGAAATCAAGCTATATCTAAAATCATATTCATTGTGAATGGAATGATTATGCCAGTTAAATGATGGAGGTTGTCTGACAGGAGGGGGAAAAAAATCAAGATCCAATTAAATCCTGTCTACTGAAACATACTTTAATTATAAAAACAGATAAAAAGTGACAGCAAAAGGATGGGGAAAGATATGCCATACAAGCCATAAACATGAGAAAGATGCAATGACTATGTTAATATTAGACAAGATAGACCTTGAGACAAGAATTGATAAAGAGGGACATTTTGTAATGAAAACAATGCCAACTCATCACAAGACATAACAATTATTAATACATATGTGCCTAGTAATAGAGCTTCCAATTACGTGAAGCAAAAACAGAATTAAAGGGAAAATAGACAGTTGCACAATCATAGTTGGAGATATTAACATGTCCTCTCAATAACTAAGACAAGTAGACATAAAAATCAATAAAGAATAGAAGATATGAACAGCTCTATTAACCTCCTTGATCTACTTGTTTATAAAACACAACATTCTGTAGCTAGAATACACATCCCTTTCATGTGCCATGGAGCTTTCAAGATGTATGCTGAGCCATAAAACAAATCTCAAGAAATTTGATGCAACGAGTTGGAAGTATCTATTAAAACTAAACTTATGCTTACCCTGTGGATCAGCAAACCTATTTATAGATATTACTGTTGAGAATCAAATCTACCAAAAGACAAGCACAAGATTGTGCACAGGAACTTTATTCAGTATACCCCAGTTCTAGGAAGCAGCTAAAAGCCCATCAGCAGGAAAATGGAGACATTCATTTAAGACAATATAACACAGGTAGAAAAATAAACTTTTGAGAGTTAAGATGCCGGAGGAGTAGGGGTCCCCTTTTTCAGCTGGTCCCCTGAGTCAAGCTGGATATGTACCAGACCATCCTGAAAACCCACAGAATCAGCCTGAGATGCAGGAAGATACATCTGGATCTCTACAAATGAACATCTCTAGCGCTGAGTATTGAGGTACGAAGCAGGGAGCTGTGAATCCACGCACAGATATCAGAAGATAAATGGAAGGGGGCGGGAGCCGCCAGGCCTCGGCGCCGGGAAGCAGTAGCCACCTGCGCTGGGGAGTGGGCCAGACTCACATCGGCACTCGCGAGAGAGCAGACTGAGACGTGAGCCCGGGAACGCGTGCGACGAGACTGAAAACCGGAGCTCCGGAGCTCCGGAGCACTCACTGGAACTGGACTAAAACCGGGAGCTCGGGAGCGCGTGCGTCCAAACTAAAAACTGGAGCTCCAGAGTGCACACTTGAAGTAGACTGAAACAGAGAGCTCAGGAGCGCGCATGTGACCTGACTGAAAACCGGAGCTCTGGAGCACTCATTGGAACCGGACTGATACTGGGAGCTCGGGAACGTGTGCACGACCAGACTGAAAACTGGCACTCCGGAGTGCACGCGAACCATACTGAAACAGAGAGCTTGGGAGCGCACGCGGGAACCGGGGGCGGCTGGCAGAGTTAGAAACACAAAGGACAGAGATGTGCTGGCCCTGGAAGTGAGGGCTGGGACACCGGCTGTGGGGTGCACAACCCTGGACGCTGCAGCGTTTTTAGCAGCACCAACAGAAACAGAGTTAAAGAGGCCAAGAGAGCTCAGTGGAGAGCAGACTGCGATCTCTCTGTTCTGAGACAGAGGCTAGGATTCGGCCACTGCTGCTCTGACTCTCAGAAGAGCGACAGAAAACCACCAGGGAAAGCCGCCAGAGAACAAAAGCCCGGAAATACCAGCTCACGTTGTGCCAATCCCCATCCCCCCTTGCAGGGGACAGGGAGACTCTACCCAAACAGGGTTGCCTGAATATCAGTGTGGCAGGCCCCTCCCCCAGAAGGCAGGCTGAAAAATCAAGAAGCCCACATCCCTAAGGTTCCTATAAAACAAGAGCACACTGCCTGGGTCCTGGTCAATAATTTGGGCTCTGGGCAACCCTGCAACCTTTCCTCATCAGAATGACGAGAAGGAGAAATCCCCCCCAGCAAAGAAAAGATAATGAGTCTGTGGCCTCTGCCACAGAACTTATGGATATGGATATAACCAAATTATCAGAAGTGGAGTTCAGAGTAACAATGGTCAAGATGATGTGTAGACTTGAAAAAAATATTAACGGAAATATTAACGAGAATATAGAATCTCTAGGGGAGGAAATGAGAGCGAATCTGGCAGAAATTAAAAATGCTATGAATCAGGGGCGCCTGGGTGGCACAGCAGTTAAGCGTCTGCCTTCAGCTCAGGGCGTGATCCCCGCGTTATGGGATCGAGCCCCACATCAGGCTCCTCCGCTATGAGCCTGCTTCTCCCTCTCCCACTCCCCCTGCTTGTGTTCCCTCTCTCGCTGGCTGTCTCTCTCTCTGTCAAATAAATAAATAAAAGCTTAAAAAAAATGCTATGAATCAAATCCAGTCAAAACTAGATGCTCTGATGGCCAGGGTAAATGAGGCAGAAGAACGAATTAGTGAATTGGAGGATGGGATGGTAGAAGAGAAAGTTAGAAACTTGGCTCAAAAAAATCCAATATCAAGAATGTAGATTACGGGAGATTACTGACTCAATGAAATGTTCTAATGTCAGAATCATTGGCATCCCGGAGGGGGTGGAGAAAGAGAGAGGTCTAGAAGAGATATTTGAACAAATTGTAGCTGAAAACTTCCCTAATCTGGCAAAGGAAACAAGCATTCGTGTCCAAGAGGCAGAGAGGACCCCTCCCAAGCTCAACCACGACAAACCTACACCACGTCATGTCATAGAGCAATTCGCAAATATTGGATCCAAGGATACAGTATTGAAAGCAGCCAGGGTGAGGAAATTTCTCACGTACAGAGGCAAAATATCAGAATTACGTCAGACCTGTCTACACAGACCTGGAATGAGAGGAAGGCTTGACAGGGTATTTTTAAAGCTCTATCCGAGAAAAACATGCAGCCAAGGATCCTTTATCCAGC
>NW_024424341.1:29362658-29824284 GCF_017311325.1 Ursus maritimus
CTTTTTCAGCTGGTCCCCTGAGTCAAGCTGGATATGTACCAGACCATCCTGAAAACCCACAGAATCAGCCTGAGATGCAGGAAGATACATCTGGATCTCTACAAATGAACATCTCTAGCGCTGAGTATTGAGGTACGAAGCAGGGAGCTGTGAATCCACGCACAGATATCAGAAGATAAATGGAAGGGGGCGGGAGCCGCCAGGCCTCGGCGCCGGGAAGCAGTAGCCACCTGCGCTGGGGAGTGGGCCAGACTCACATCGGCACTCGCGAGAGAGCAGACTGAGACGTGAGCCCGGGAACGCGTGCGACGAGACTGAAAACCGGAGCTCCGGAGCTCCGGAGCACTCACTGGAACTGGACTAAAACCGGGAGCTCGGGAGCGCGTGCGTCCAAACTAAAAACTGGAGCTCCAGAGTGCACACTTGAAGTAGACTGAAACAGAGAGCTCAGGAGCGCGCATGTGACCTGACTGAAAACCGGAGCTCTGGAGCACTCATTGGAACCGGACTGATACTGGGAGCTCGGGAACGTGTGCACGACCAGACTGAAAACTGGCACTCCGGAGTGCACGCGAACCATACTGAAACAGAGAGCTTGGGAGCGCACGCGGGAACCGGGGGCGGCTGGCAGAGTTAGAAACACAAAGGACAGAGATGTGCTGGCCCTGGAAGTGAGGGCTGGGACACCGGCTGTGGGGTGCACAACCCTGGACGCTGCAGCGTTTTTAGCAGCACCAACAGAAACAGAGTTAAAGAGGCCAAGAGAGCTCAGTGGAGAGCAGACTGCGATCTCTCTGTTCTGAGACAGAGGCTAGGATTCGGCCACTGCTGCTCTGACTCTCAGAAGAGCGACAGAAAACCACCAGGGAAAGCCGCCAGAGAACAAAAGCCCGGAAATACCAGCTCACGTTGTGCCAATCCCCATCCCCCCTTGCAGGGGACAGGGAGACTCTACCCAAACAGGGTTGCCTGAATATCAGTGTGGCAGGCCCCTCCCCCAGAAGGCAGGCTGAAAAATCAAGAAGCCCACATCCCTAAGGTTCCTATAAAACAAGAGCACACTGCCTGGGTCCTGGTCAATAATTTGGGCTCTGGGCAACCCTGCAACCTTTCCTCATCAGAATGACGAGAAGGAGAAATCCCCCCCCCAGCAAAGAAAAGATAATGAGTCTGTGGCCTCTGCCACAGAACTTATGGATATGGATATAACCAAATTATCAGAAGTGGAGTTCAGAGTAACAATGGTCAAGATGATGTGTAGACTTGAAAAAAATATTAACGGAAATATTAACGAGAATATAGAATCTCTAGGGGAGGAAATGAGAGCGAATCTGGCAGAAATTAAAAATGCTATGAATCAGGGGCGCCTGGGTGGCACAGCAGTTAAGCTGTCTGCCTTCAGCTCAGGCGTGATCCCCGCTGAGGATCGAGCCACATCAGGCTCCTCCGCTATGAGCCTGCTCCTCTCCCACTCCCCCTGCTTGTGTTCCCTCTCTCGCTGGCTGTCTCTCTCTCTGTCAAATAAATAAATAAAAGCTTAAAAAAAATGCTATGAATCAAATCCAGTCAAAACTAGATGCTCTGATGGCCAGGGTAAATGAGGCAGAAGAACGAATTAGTGAATTGGAGGATGGGATGGTAGAAGAGAAAGTTAGAAACTTGGCTCAAAAAAATCCAATATCAAGAATGTAGATTACGGGAGATTACTGACTCAATGAAATGTTCTAATGTCAGAATCATTGGCATCCCGGAGGGGGTGGAGAAAGAGAGAGGTCTAGAAGAGATATTTGAACAAATTGTAGCTGAAAACTTCCCTAATCTGGCAAAGGAAACAAGCATTCGTGTCCAAGAGGCAGAGAGGACCCCTCCCAAGCTCAACCACGACAAACCTACACCACGTCATGTCATAGAGCAATTCGCAAATATTGGATCCAAGGATACAGTATTGAAAGCAGCCAGGGTGAGGAAATTTCTCACGTACAGAGGCAAAATATCAGAATTACGTCAGACCTGTCTACACAGACCTGGAATGAGAGGAAGGCTTGACAGGGTATTTTTAAAGCTCTATCCGAGAAAAACATGCAGCCAAGGATCCTTTATCCAGCAAGGCTGTCATTCAGAATTGATGGAGAGATAAGGACCTCCCAGGATTGCCAGACACTGACCAAATTCATAACCACAAAACCAGCCCTACAGGAGATATTAAGGGGGGGGTTCTATAAAAGAAAAAGGCCCCAAGAGTGATACAGAACAGAAAGTTACAATCTATAGAAACAAAGACTTTACAGGCATCATGGCATCATTAAAATCATATCTCTCAATAATCATTCTCAAAATGTAAATGGCCTAAACGCTCCCATAAACGCCACAGGGTTGCAGATTGGATAAAAAGACATGACCCATCCATTTGCTGTCTACAAGAGACTCATCTTGAACCTAAAGATACATCCAGACTGAAAGTGAAGGGATGGAAAACATTTTTCATGCCAATGGACCTCAAAAGAAAGCTGAGGTAGCATTTCTCATATTAGACAGATTAGATTTTAAACTAAAGACTGTAGTTAGAGATACAGAAGGACACTATATTATTCTTAAAGGATGTATCCAACAAGTGGACATGACAATTATAAATATCTACACCCCCAACAGGGGAGCAGCAAGATACACAAGCCAACTCTTAATCAGAATAAAGAGACATATAGATAAAAATACTTTAATAGTAGGGGACCTCAACACTCCACTCTCAGCAGTACACAGATCACCTAAGCAGAAAATCAACAAAGAAACAAGAGCTTTGAATGACATACTGGACCAGATGGACCTCATAGATATATATAGAACACTACACCCCAGAAAAACAGAATACTCATTCTTTTCGAATGCACATGGAACTTTCTCCAGAATAGACCATATACTGGGTCACAAAACAGGTCTCAACTGATACCAAAAGACTGAAATTATTCCCTGCATATTCTCAGACCACAATGCTTTGAAACTGGAACTCAATCACAAGGAGAAATTTGGAAGAAACTCAAACACTTGGAAACTAAGAACCATCCTGATCAAGAATGATTGGGTAAACCAGGAAATTAAAAATCAATTTAAACAATTTATGGAAACCAATGAGAATGAAAACACAATGGTCCAAAACCTATGGGACACTGCAAAGGCAGTCCTAAGGGGAAAATACATAGCCATCCAAGCCTCACTCAAAAGAATAGAAAAATCTAAAATGCAGTTTTTATATTCTCACCTCAAGAAGCTGGAGCTGGAACAGAACAGGCCTAACCCACGCACAAGAAAGCAGTTGATCAAGATTAGAGCAGAGATCAATGAATTAGAAACCAGGAGCACAGTTGAGCAGATCAACAGAACTAGAAGCTGGTTCTTTGAAAGAATAAATAAGATTGATAAGCCACTGGCAAGACTTATTCAAAAGAATAGAGAAAGGACCCAAATTAATAAAATTATGAATGAAAGGGGAGAGATCACAACCAACACCAAAGAAATAGGAAGGATCATTAGAAACTTTTATCAACAGCTTTATGCCAATAAATTAAACAACCTGGAAGAAATGGATGCCTTCCTGGAAACCTATAAACTACCAAGACTGAAACAGGAAGAAATTGATTTTTGAACAGACCGATTAATTATGAAGAGATTGAAGCAGTGATCAAAAACCTGTTCATAGCAGCATTGTCCACAATAGCTAAATTGTGGAAGGAGCCGAGATGCCCTTCAACAGATGACTGGATTAAGAAGATGTGGTCCATATATACAATGGAATATTACTCAGCCATCAAAAAGAATGATCTCTCGGGGCACCTGGGTAGCGCAGTCATTAAGCGTCTGCCTTCGGCTCAGGGCTTGATCCCGTTGTTGCGGGATCGAGTCCCACATCGGGCTCCTCAGCTGGGAGCCTGCTTCTTCCTCTCGCTCTCCCCTGCTGTGTTCCCTCTCTCACTGGCTGTCTCTCTCTGTCAAATAAATAAAATCTTAAAAAAAAAACAGAGTGATTTCTCAACATTTGCTGCAACATGGATGGGACTGGAGGAGATAATGCTAAGTGAAATAAGTCAAGCAGAGAAACACAATTATCATATGGTTTCACTCATTTATGGAACATAAGTAGTAGGAAGATCGGTAGGAAGAAGAAGAAGAAGAAAGGGAAGATGAAAGTGGGGGTTAAACAGAAGGGGGAATGAAGCATGAGAGACTATGGACTCTGGGAAACAAACTAAGGGCTTCAGAGGGGAGGGGGGTGGGGGAATGGGATAGGCTGGTGATGGGTATTAAGGAGGGCACGTATTGCATGGTGCACTGGGTGTTATACGCAAGTAATGAATCATCGAACTTTACATCAAAAACTAGGGGTGTACTGTATGGTAACTAACATAATATAATAAAAAATATTATTAAAAAAAAGGAAAAATAAACTTTTGCTACACAGGACAATGTGGATGATCTTGTAGATATATTGAAAAGCTCCAGAATCCAGGCCTAAATGTAATCATACTGTATGATTCCATTTATGTGAAGTTCAAGAACAGGCAAAATAAATCAACAGTTAATAGAAGGCAGAAGAGTTGGAATAGCTATTACTTCCTGGGGTGGGGGAGATTGCCTGGGAAGGGCACAAGGGAGCATTCTACATGCTGACAGTTTATGTCTTCCATAGGTTGAAGTTATGTCCAAGTCAAGACAACTTAACTGGTCTGGTTCAAGAGGCTCAGCCTCTACCCAACAAAATCAACTTAATAAACAATATGAGTCATAAGGACCTTGGTTTTCCAGTCAGTATTCCTAGGGGCTCCAGGTGCTTCCCACAGTAGTACTAGTAGATCATCTCTCTGCATCCTTTCCCTCTCACCCATGGATTATTTCCAAATATGATGGATTGAACTACGTGCTCTTTTGGATAGAAGCTTGAAAACAGGTGATCTTTGTACTAATTATATGAAGAGATATTCTTGACCAAATTACTGATTGAATCAATCTTATGAGACCTTTTTTTTTTAAAAAAAATAAATGGTAGTTGCATTTATTTTTAAAGATAAAAAAATTTTAAGTAATCTCTACACTCATTGTGGGGCTTGAACTCAGAACACTGAGATCAAGGGTCACATGCTCCACCAACTGAGCCAGCCAGGCACCCCTACAATGAGACTTTTTTTTTTTTTTTTAAGATTTTATTTATTCATTCGACAGAGAGACAGCCAGCGAGAGAGGGAACACAGGCAGGGGGAGTGGGAGAGGAAGAAGCAGGCTCTTAGTGGAGGAGCCTGATGGGGGTCTCGATCCCAGGACTCTGGGATCATGCCCTGAGCCGAAGGCAGATGCTTAACGACTGAGCCACCCAGGCTCTCCTACAATGAGACGTTTTGATTGACCTGAAAATACAAATTGTTTAGAACTCTTTCGGAGCACAAGCCTTCCCAAACTGATATACTGACTAATCTTTGAAGTGTGGCCTCGATGGGCAAAACTTTATAGCGAGTTGAAGTTATTGTGAACGTGTGAAAGAGAATTTTTTAAAAAAGGTTTTCCTACTTTTCATACATTTCTTGCCATTTGGTGTCCCTTCTTGACTTGCCCCTGTTATTCCAGGTGTGTCTCGTAGGAGGCATCCCTTCACACAAGCTTGGGCAGCCTTGCATAAAACTTTTGATAGAAACGGATTATACATTGTTATTTTCCCAAGGTGCCATAGTGTTACCAGTAGGACAGTCTGCTTTGTGTGAATGGAGGTCTTGGTTCTTGGATTCCCCATGAAAGATTTATGTGAGGATCTGCACTTGAATAAAGACAGCCAGAAAGAAAGTAGTAAGCACAGAGCAGTTTATTAAGGACAGTACATTCTCAAGGTGGGAGAGCAGGCAGACCCAGAGGTGGCAACTGCGGTGGGGTTAGGGGTGTCTTTTCTTTTTATGATTGCGTAGGTTATGGGTCATAGCTAGGGTGGTCTCTGACTGAGATTGTTTGCAATCGTCTAAGGGACTCCTCTAACGGGCTGGAAGGGAGAGTGTTTGGCCCTACAAGATTCTTGCTGGAACTGTCCTGGCCATCTTCCGGTGGGGGAGCAGGGCGGTCAAAACCGGCAATGTGAAGATACTATAATGAAGCTATAGGTTACCCTGGGGCAGAGGCTGAAGAGGAGAGTGTCTTTTCTGCACTTGTAGCTCTTGGTCTGTCTGCCCTGCAGTGTTGGAAGCCCTAAGGTCAGGATGTTAAGAGCCACAAAATCAAGATGTTGTGCCCTCAGGCTTCTAATGTGTCACCGATTTATCACTGCCTTTGCCTCCAGCTTCTGTCTAACTGCCTACTTTATCAATAGTAGCTTCAGGGACATCAGATAAGTCTCACACACAGAGATGCGTGATAGTGTAGCATGTGTTAGTAAAATAAGTGTTAGAGTCGGACCTGAATCTAAACAGTGCCTTGGTTCTCAGCCGCTGTGCAACATTAGGCAAGTTACTAAAACTCTCTGAGCTTCAGTTTCCTTATCTGTATAATGTAATTAATAATCATTCCCTCATAGGGTTATTGTGAGGTTAAACATCTAGAATGGTGTCAGGCATATTGTAAGGGCTCAATAAACGATGGTTTTATTATTTTATGGTGATGTTAATGCTGCTGCTGGTGATACCATTAAACTTAGTGGAATTCTGACCTCCTCCTTCCATAAATATAGGCAAAAACATCAGCACACAGTTATGCACAATTAAATGAGTTCTTTTGCTCCTTACTTTCTGGATAATGGGGCTTATAAATTCTTCATAAAGCACTTTGGATTCTGGAACTAAAGCTCTAAAGAAGTCTAATGACTAAATAAAATTTAAAAGCCATTAGTACTTCACATAATTATCACAAAGTGCCAGAGGGATATTTGGAAAATAAATAAATTGAGTCGGCTATTTTGTTCTCTTTAAGATTTCTACCAAGATGTTAATAGACAGAAAAACATTAAAGATACTGTATGAAATTTATTTTTGTTTTAATTTTTTTAAATCCCACATTGCTTAGCTGGGGAGGATGTGACTATAAGCAAATTTCAGAGTAGTTTATTAGCTTTTAGAGTCAGAGTTAGCTTTGTGAATTATCTAATTACACTCAGCCTCGGTGCTGTTGACATTCTGCACAATCACTGTAGAACATTGCATGTGTGCCATGTGTACACTACAGTTTAATCTGACAGAATCATCCTTTCTCAATGTCTGGGGAACTTAGGGGCCATTGTAAAAATAATTGGCATGGAAACTCAAAGTGTTTTTCTCTTCTTAAATGACACTATTGCACTTATACAACATACATGGACAAGGGGCTGGGAAGAGAGTACAGGGCACTACTGTTAAAAAATAAAATGATTAAATATATTTGTTATAAGTTCTCTGTCATTATCATCAGTGAAAGAAGATTGAATGACATGCTTAGGTCTGTTTGAAAGAAGCAGGAATTTGAAGTGAAACAAAGGCTATATTTTATTATTATTTTATTTGTGCAAGAAACTACTTTAAGAATTTTATATCTATTATCTGACTTAATCTTTCAGTGCCCCTGTGAGGGGGTGCTCAGTGGAAAATACTGTATTTTTTCAACAACAAATACTTATTGACTACTTACTAGGTATCAGTCATTATGTGGGACATTGGGAATTCAACAATGGTTAAAATATGTTTTCTGCTTTCTGAACTCTCACAAAGGGTGGGGATCACCAATACATAAATGGAAAGAAATATAGTTTGTAATAAGTAGGGATAGTAAGAATAAACAAAGAAGTATCAGTATTGATTTTTTTTTTTAAAAGATTTTCAAAAAATTTTTTTGAGAGACAGAGTGTGCACACATGCAAGAGCAGGGGTTGGGGGGAGAGGGAGAAGGAGAAGCAGATACCCTGCCGAGCAGGGACCTCGATGTGGGGCTCGATCCTAGGACCCTGAGATCAGGGCCTGAGCCGAAGGCAGACACTTAACCAACTGAGCCACCCAGGTGCCCTTATCAGCATTGATTTCTAAGCGTAATTGATTTGTAGGTAGGCATTCTTAAAAGAGTCACTACATCACTTTGGAACTGGGAGATTCCCCAAGATTCAGATTGTAGGGCAGGGATGACTCAGGCCTCATTTACTATCAAAGATTTAGTGAATATGTACTCCGCACATCTGTGCAGGGCATAGTGCTGTGGCATGTGGAGTGCACAGCCATGCCCAAGGAGAGGGACCTGAAAGATGATGGCCTGGATGCGGATACCTGGCTCCCTTTTCCACCCACCCAGTATCACAGATGGGCCCTGGAGGGTGTGTTTCAGGTGCAGGGGACTTAATTATCTGGAATGATGGCTCAGGCCTCTCCTTTGCCAGCAGATGGGGGCAGATCTCAGAAAAGATCTGCCAGTGTCTGCTCCCGCTGGCCTCTGATCCTTGGATGGGCTTTCTCATTGTTTAAATCTGCAGAGAGCTAGAGAGCAATTGGCCAGAGGGGCTGAATTACAACCTCTCTCCTTGTCTGGAGGAGGCCATTTATGTCCTAACAGCTCCAGGGAGTCTTTCTCTCTGTCATCCCCTACCAGGTAGCAGCTTACTGCTCTGACTCTGGCAAAAGCTGTTTAGTTGTTCATTGCCCACTGGTTTGCTAGTGGCCTGGAGACCCTTGGGGCCTATGTAGACAATGTAGGAATTACAACCATGAGCATGCAGGGGTCACTGTCATTCTTGAAAGACAGTGGATCTCAGTTCTTGGATGCACATTAGAACCTCTAAAAATACCTATGCCTGGATGCTGTGCCGACCATGAAGTCAAATAGCTGGGGCTGTCTGTGGTCCAAGTATCAGTAGATTTCAAAATCTTCTCATGTGCTTCTAATATATGGCCAGGGTTGCAAATGACTAATTCAATATGACTCACGATGAATACACTCAATAGTTCAAAGAGGTGATTAATTTTGAGGGAAAACCAATGGATAAATAGCATGGAGCATTAGCGCAGAAAAAAAAATGAAACTTTCAAGTAGATGAAATGGAGCAACAACAACAAAATTACTTTCTGAAATTGGATTTCACAATTCAGTAAAATAACTAAAAAAAAAAGATCTCTAGTGAGAACCCAATTATTGTCGCAGAAAACCAAATGGCATAAGCAGCTTACAAGACAGACAAATGTAAAGAAATGGAAATCAGAAGTGAAAGATAGTTAATTGATGACTAAGAAGTAAAAAGAATAAATAGAGGATAGATAATAATGAAAGAAATAACAGAACCTTTTCAGAGGTAGAATGACTTAAAAGCTCTGTGGCTCCCAAGTAGCATTGTAATTAAAGACTGCAAATATCAAGTGGGAGCAAAAGAACAACATACAACTGATTATTTATTTTAAGGTCAGAACTCTAAGGATCACATATATAGCTAAGAAACATTCTTCTCTTACAAGCTGCAATTGGAATGTCACCCATCTATCCTATGTAAGAAATTATTCAAGTATAATACAGAAGGGTTGAGTCATCTAAAAGGGTGAGGATAATATAAAATATAAAATAAATATATGATGTGGGTGGTTGGCCAAGTGGAGATAGACTTGGAGTGAAAGCATTCTTATAATTTCATTTGGGCCAGGGAAATACAATGGGCAAGTAAACTATCTTGACTTTAAATTGACATAGAGTCGAACACAGAGTCTTTGAATTAAACTGAGCAAAACAATTGTTGATAGATGCCCAACATTGGGTATTGTCATTTAAAAATGGCCATTTTTGTATATGGGAAGATTTCTTCCCACTTTTTCTTTAGATTTTTCCACTTACTACAACTACCTAGGCCTCCAGCGCTGGAACCAGGTCCTTCGACTTAAATAGGTAGAAACCTCCTTTCCACTGGCTTGTCCACATATAGCTTTATATGCACGACCAAAGCAAGCTTTAATAGGTGCTTTGGCTTATGTTGATAAATAAGAGAAAGGAAATGTTTGGTAGCTTCCACACTTTTTAATTAAAGTATGGTTTTCTTCTACTACTCCCTACGGTTTGACTAAACAGATATTATAATATCTTAGTATTACATTACGATTGTAATAAAGAGTTTGTTTAAAAGAATATATATATTTTTAAAGATTTATTTATTTATTTATTTGACAGAGATAGAGACAGCCAGCGAGAGAGGGGAACACAAGCAGGGGGAGTGGGAGAGGAAGAAGCAGGCTCATAGCGGAGGAGCCTGATGTGGGGCTCGATCCCATAACGCCGGGATCACGCCCTGAGCTGAAGGCAGACGCTTAACCGCTGTGCCACCCAGGCGCCCCTGTTTAAAAGAATATTTTAACTCACTGTTTCTGCTACTCAAGGTAGAACCCAGATTTTCTTTCAAACAGAGAAATAAGGTCATGAATTTTAATACTTCTATTCTGTAAGACATATGTCCACTGGATCTTATTTTGTGTTTTTTGTTTTTCTGTTCCTCCAAAGCATGCAATTAAAATAGCTGAAGTAAAATGAGTAAGTGATAGGGTGTATGATTTTAGTTCATTTGTTGTTGTAGTATTATTCTAAGTTAAATCATGTTTGAATTTTGTTATCATCTGTGTATTTATTCTTACATTCTTAAAGAGAGACACGTTTTTTTTTTTTCTGTTGAAATCCTTGAATTTGTTACTTAAAACTTGAATTATGGCAGATAAAATTATCTGAATTGCTATAATGCACTTATCACAAAGCTCCATTTCCCTATGCAGCAGGATGGAGAGGATACAAATGATATTTATTATTTAAGAGATGATGTATCAAGCAAGAAAAGCATATAAACCAATACATTTATTTTCAGGTGTTTAAATGAAAAATAAATACTAAGCTGAAATATTTGATGGTCCAAGAAGCAATAATGAGTATATGATAATATCGTAGGCTTTACTCCTACTTTACATCACTAAAGTCTGCATAGCTTGATCTTAAATTCTGTGGAAAGGTTTGTAACTCTTTAAGCTGTCCTTGTCTCATCATGATCCTTCCCTAGGAAAGGGAATTAGGTTGTTTAGTGTCTTTATAAAATTGTCATACATTTCTGTATTTTTCCTTCAAAGCAACAGCAATGATAGTTTATAGAATGCTTTCATGTACACATTATAATCCTGAGGATTATTGTTCTGATTTAATGACTTGATAAGAACATGCATCTATTCAGTAACAGAGCTGGAAACTCTGAAGAACTGCTTTGGGATTTAAGAGGCAAAGCATGTATAATTTCATATTTTCATGGACAAAATAGATAAGCCATTACAGAGTGATTATGCGCATATGGGAATGTTTGTTATTTCTATCAGGCCCCTGTAGTTTCACTTGCTTTCATACCTGGCTCAAACATGTTCTTCAGTTCAACTTCAGTTCTTAGAAGTATTGTTCACTTTTCTGATCCCGTTGTCCTTTCATCATATTTTCCTGGCAAACTCCCAACCACGCTTCAGTCTGATTGTCCATCTTATTTAAACCTACATCCAGGTTGTCCAACACTGCTGGTCACAGATGTTAATATCTATCAATTCATAATCTCTGTCCTTTTTAAAGGTGAAGAACTGTGTCATGGAAATATCATGGATGCCATTTCTCTATTCCCTGACTGTTGATATCCCTTCATAACTTCTTGTTTTTTGGCATCTGCTTATTAACATGACATGAACATAGGAATATATTTTATTCTAAACTTATGATATGTCTTTAACCTAATCTTAGAGCTAATAATTTGAAAAGTACACGTTTTCCAAAAGAAATACAAAATACAAATAAAACATAATATTACCTAAAGCTTCTATCATCAAAAATACAGAACATAAATCAACTTATCTCTAAATTGACAAATGAAATAGTTCCACAGACTATGTCCCTGAACATTATTGCTTAGGGAAGTATTCTAAAGTGCCAGATGTTTCATTACTTGGATATATTTTTATAAAATGGAAATTCATTGATTGCCATCAGATGGAAATTAGAAAGAAAATCAAGTATTTAAAATCATCTCGTCAGTTTATTTCACCTGATATTTTTAAGCATAAACACACACACACACACACACACACACACACACACACACTCTCATACATTTAAATATAAATACATATGTATGATTTTGCTAAACGTATGCAATGAATTTTACTAAAATTATTGTAATATTTTTATAAACATGTTTTCAATTTTTTGGAAATACCCGCCATAAGTGTACATGCTAAATGTTGTACATGCTAGTATGTTTGTAGAAATTGAAGAGAATATTCATATGAGTTTCTTTTAAAAAATAGTGTAAATGTCTTTATCTCAATTGTGGGGTATCAAAGGTCAGGTGACCAAGACTTTTGTGTAGATTTAAAGCATCACTGATAATTACCTTTACTATCGCTTTTTCATATGGATTTGAGTTGTTACTGTCCTTTCATTTCAGTTTGAAGAACTAAAACAAATGTTTTAGCAATGAACTCTTTCAGTTTTGTTTATCAGGGAATGTCTTTTATTTTATAACACCCTTAGCTTTTGCTGCTCATTGGTGCATAGCCAAGTTAACCAGAAGTGAATACTTAGGATATTCTCAGGTCTTCCCTGAGCGTGTGGACAGCCTTGGACATGCACATATCCTTATGTGTGTGCCTTCTGGATTGCTAGGAATATGTTACAGCTTTTCAACTCCCTCTACAGACATCTCATTCCTCAGCTTTTCCTTTTAAACTTAGGCTCCGCTACCTCAGGCATTCATGATATTAAGCAATTGCTTCTAATTGTTTTTGACAAATCTCTCCACTCTGAATACTTTCTCCCGAAGAGTCTATTTGCACTGAGTGAACTTTGAGTCAATGCTTATAGACTGATCATCTGTGACCCTCCCCCCCCACCCCGCCTTGCCTTCATATGTTGAAATCTAATCCCCAATGTGATGGTATTTGGAGATGGGGCCTTTGTGAGGTGATTAGGCCATGAGGTAGGAGCCCTCATGAGTAGGATTAGTGCGCTTATAAAAGAGACCCCAGAGAGCTCCTTCACTCCTTTTGCTGTGTGAAGACACAGTTAGAAGACTGCCATCTGTTAATCAGTCAGGCTCTTACCAGCCACTGAATCTATGGGTGTCTTGATTTTGGACTTCCCATCCTCCAGAACTCTTTGAAATAACTTTGTTGTTGAAGCCATTCAGTCTATGACATTTTTGTTAACAGCAGCCTAAATATGGACTAAGACAGTCAGTTAAAATAAAGACCAGCTTTGCAAGTGGAATCTTCTAGGGAACTACCAAACTAGTTGAATAATGAAAATTCTCTTGAATTCTCTTCAGTGGGGCTTTGAAAGGGCCCCAGTGCTGTTCTTCTTCCTTCAATGGCTGCCAAACTGTTGATTTTCATGTGATTGTGGAGCGGTTGTTTTCAAGCCTCTCACTGAGCTGGCATGGGGTGAATGAGAATAGGGCAAGTTAAAAATGCTGTGAAACTTTTGTTCTTCCTGAGATTTAGCAATTTTTTTGAATTAAACACTCTCCAGATTGCTGCAAACCATCAGTTAATTCCAGAGTTCTGAAATGTTGGTTCTGACCATTAAACACACACACACACACACACACACACACACACACAGGGTTTTCTCGTGTCTTTTATGGAAGGTTTTGGAGGTTTTTACTTTGTCATTTTTATTAATATCACCTATGCAGTTCCTCTTTGATTTTTATTTTGATCGGAGTGAGATAGGTATATTAACAATATCAAAACTGTACTGCTTAGAGGTGGGTAAAGGGGGTTGTGCCTATCTGCTATTCTTTAGTACGTGCACAAGTCCACACAACTTCTATGCTGAGCATGTGCCCATGATAGCTTAATACCATATTAATGGTGGCTATTGGTATTAAAAACAAGCAACAAACAAATAAAAATAGTAAAAAATAATGGCCACCGAAAACATGTGAAAGGTTACAATCAAGTGTGGCTAGTCTGTTGACTTTTTCAAATGGGATTACGTGGTTGGTGCTATAATAAATAAATAAAGCACCCATGTCAACATTAGGCATCCCGGGTCTGCAGATACTTCATTTGCCTGATTCTGGTTTTCCTAATCTGTAGTGATACCAAAGCCTCCCAGATTGCTCTGAGTATTAGCTATAGCATAAATCTGTGTGTGTCACATAACAGGGATTCAGTCCAAAGCAGCTATCATCAGGAGAAAGGATACTGATCAGTAGTAACTATTGTTATTTTGTCATTTATATGCCATGCCTCAAGGGCATATTGAGTATACTTTCTCAAACTGAGTTAAAAAACTCAGAGATGCTTGTAAGTTTTGTCCTTCAAAATGTATGTGGGACGCCTGGGTGGCTCAGTCGATTAAGTGTCTGCCTTTGGCTCAGGTCATGATCCCAGGGTCCTGGGATCGAGTTCCGCATCGGGCTTCCTGCTTCTCCCTCTGCCTTCTCTGCCTGCTGCTCCCCTGGCTTAAAAAAAAAAAATGTGTGTAAGGTTATGTAGATTTCTGGGTGTTCATGTTAGGGAGTGGTAATGAAATGGAAAACAACTATTTCACGAATGTGCCATTGAATTTAAACATGTGAGTGTGGGGTGGATAGGGCAGGTAGGTGTGACTTGTGTGTGGTATTGAGAACAAGTCCATGCATCCCAGAATACAGGAGATGGATGGTGTGACCTGGGGCTTTAAGTTGGTTAAGCCAAGCCATAAAGACGAAAAAGCAGATACAGTATAGGTGAATTGAGGAGAAGGAAGAGAGAAGGAGAAGGCTGAGAGTAGTGAGCTGTTCATACATAGGAGGACAGAGAGAAGAGTGGTTAAATTAAGAAATAAATAGAATTCGATGGGTCATTAAGAGAACAAGAAGCAAAGTAGGGAGACATCAAGATTCCTGGTGGAAAGGAGAAAGTAGAATCATTGTATCTCTGGCTTCGATGTTGAAGGTACTCTTATTTCTCCTCCCAGTTTAAATTGAACTTTTCCTCTCCCTTTAGAGATGGTAGAGTAACCATAACAAAATGATTGTAAACATATGGTGCGTGTTAATGTGATCATTCGCCTCCTCATTATGGATTTAGTATGACCATTAACATCTAACTGCATAATTTCCCGATAACCATTGAAAAATTAGAGCTGCATCATTGCCACCTACTACTCACCATAATAATTTTGTCATTTCTAAAAAGCATTTAATATTTGTAAAAGATTGCACATTATTTGCCTTTTGTAGTTTTTGACTTTTGGCCTATATTTATAGCCTTTATTTGTGAATTATATGTCCATACAAAAGAAAAATTACATGGTTAACAATCTTTTATATAAAAGTAAATTACAGTTATATTTACCAATTTTTAGGGTTTTTTTTTCCTTTATAAGATGAGTGTTTATTTGCTCTTTGTATATCTAGGTCCATATCAAAGCTTTAAAATGTCATCTACGTGAATATGGCAAAATACCCACATCTTTCCATGCTTTGTTTAAATTGCTTCCATAAATCTCCAAGAACAAATGCTTATTGTGTGCACAGGTGTAATTCATTATTCAGTGGGAAAGATTCCTATGAAGCTGGAGACTTTTGTGCGCTTCTGGCTATAGAATGAAATGTGATCTTTGGTGACTTTCACATTAGAAGTGTGCACACGTTCATACTCACATGCTTACACACGAGATCACCTATTCTCTCTTTCTCTTTCTCTGTCTCTCTCTCACTCTCTCTCTCTCACACACACTGTTAAATCCATTAACTCACACACCCCTATGCTCAACTGCAGAGAGCCACATACAGTATAGATACTTAAAATGCATTGTGAAAATTTTCTATTTGATTTGGAACATGGAGAACTCTTCTTTTTACAATGTATTATTTTCACTAATATTGAAGAGTAATCCTCTTGAGATTTTAGCTGCCTTTCATCTTAGATGTGAATAAACAGAACTATTTATGCATTTGATTCTGAAATATACTAAATGTTTCTATTAGATACCAACCCTTAATTTTCTCTTTAGGTGTTTGATTAGTCTTAAAAGCATTTGGGGCAGAAATGCATGTAAAGGGTTATAATTTTAATCTTTCTCTTAAAGACATGGTCATTTATAGATTTCCAAAAAAGAGAGTTAATAGTCATCAACTAAATCTTCTGTTAAGGTTATAGCTAACTACACAGTGATTCTATCTGATGCCTTTCTTTCAACTGGTTCTTCTTGTGTAGTAAGTTTTTATTTCATAAACTTTTACCCCACATCCAGTCTAAACAAGTATATTGCATGTTCTAATCACAGCCAGCCCAGGACAACTGACCACAGCTGTACAGGTTGTCAACTGGACAACTATGTGGTAGCTGTGTCCATGTAACCTTGTATAATACCTTCATCTTCATTTTGAGTAAACCAGTCCACAAATATGTAGAAATTACATCAGCTCCACCTTGGTCTCTTTGTTAAGAAGGAAGGGTCTGAACCAAGAAACTACCAGCAAACTGTAATGAGCAGTGCTGCAATGTTTCTCCATGCTTTGCACCCAGGCCGCTGAAACTATGGCTGAAGGAAAGATACATGAAACATGTTTTCTTCATGGAAACAACCTGTTCTGCAAATTTGTCATTTGGGAATTTCAGAACTTGAACTTGAAGGAACCCTTAATCGAATTCATCAGTCTGCCTTTTCCTGAATATCCCTTTAGATGAGAAAATAGAAGCCCAAAGAAGGAAAACAACTTGCCTAAGATCACAAAAATAATTTGTGTCGAGGCTAAGACTATAATGAAAAATCTTCCAGGTCCTAGTCCAGAGTGTCTTCCTTCACCCCTTGAGGACTTCTGATCACCCATTACCTGCATGATTCACCTGCTATTGCTTCTTTTCCACTAAGTCATGAGTGCCTGATGGGGTGAATTCTGTTATGCACATTCCATAGAACCTGTAGTTTCCTTTCCTCCAAACTCTGGTCCTGCGTTGATTAGCTTGTGCCTGACTGTTAGTTTTCAATACCCAGGTCTGAAGGAATATGTACCAGAATTCTGTTATTTTATAATTACTAGTGATTCACTGCTGTTGGAAATAGCCTTTGAAATTGTGTCCAGAAGTTCTTCTGTTATCCTATTTATTTTTAAAAATATTTTATTTATTTATTTGTCAGAGAGAGAGAGAGAGAGAGAGAACGTGTGTACAAGCTGGAGGAGCGGCAGGCAGAGGGAGAAGCAGGCTCCTCTCTGAGCAAGGAGCCTGATGTGGTACTTGATCCCGGGACCTTGGGATCATGACCTGAGTGGAAGGCAGACGGTTAACCAGCTAAGCCACCCAGGCATCCCATCTTTTATCCTCCTTTAAATCATGAAAAGTAAACATCATGGAAGGGGCTTTTCTGATTTCAAAGTATGTAAATGATCATATTGACCCCAAATAAATGTGAGCCAAGAACCTGGTTCACATTGTATGTTTAATTCACTCTAGACTTCTTAGAAGGGACTATATGTTCAATATTTTTATAATTGGTATGAGCTTTATAAATAGCTGTATTGGATTATGCTGGTTTGAGACTTATAGGCAAAGGATTATTTGAGCTGGTGATAACATCCACAGTAAGGATGTTGTCAACCTGTTAGCTGACCAGAGTTCAACCAATTTAGTGGTAGAGCAATGAAGTAGCCTTGATTTGATCTGTTATTCTGCTTGCAGACTCTTTGTGTTTGGAGGTACAGATGATGTCTGGTGGTTTGGGAGATTTTTATCAAGATCTGTATAATGTGAAGTAGACAAATTAATACTCATTATTCAGAGTAGGAGTTTTGGTTTTAATTTAATTGTACAGGTAGCTGTTTTATACCTGTTTTATTTTTCCTTCTGGTTTTGCCTGGTAGGTTGTAGGATTTGGGAGAGAGGTAGAAAAATTTCCAAGATCAAACACAATTTCTAGGGAGCTGCTTCTTTGCTGTGAATTTACTGTTAATCCTTAGTCATAATCTCTTCAATTGAATATACAGCACCATTCTCCTAGCTGAAAATGCCAAATATCATTTCAGAGTGATTAAAAACCTGGTGATAAAAAAACTTCAATAATGTTCTCATTTTACGACTATTTCCTTGGATGATTTCCTAAAGATGAAGAAGCAATAATAATGTGTGGGCATTTAATATTAAGTATTTAGAGAGTTTAATAATTTGAGATTAATATTTATAAAACTTTTATGGGTAACAGTAACATTTAATGAAACTATCTCATTACATTAGTATTATTAGATTGATATAATAGTAAAATATAAATTATGCATTTTTCTCATTGATCCTTGACAAGTTTTTATATGGAAACATGACTGATGGGATGGATGTTTGTAGATTTTGGAATTGTTCCAATATGAGATTTAATAGAGGCTTTGGGACTTATTAGCAGTGAGAGCTTCAGAAAGTTAATTGTACTCTAAAGCTCTTCTTACCTAGTAAATGACAATGGTAATTTCTGTCTTGCCTGATTTTTTAAAGTATTAATAATACATTGTATAAGTGCCTAGCATAATGTTTTGAGTGTAGTAATGATAATAGTGAATAGTAACAGTAACAGTAAGGTAATCACTATAAGAAATAGGCTAAATACAATAAGAAACAGCTAATATTGACCTTTAAAAAATTATTCTATTTCCAAAATATCCAAGTATTTTATTTACCATCTCTTAGTAAAAACCAAGGTGTTTAAGTAAAAGTTGCTTTATATTCTAGGAATTAAGATGAGGCAAGAGATGAAATTCAATTCAAACAAAAGGCCTAATGAGTGTTTCTTGAAACCTTTGTAAAAATTGCACAGTTAATAAGGTGGCTTAATTTCATTGCTAGAGGCGCCGATGCATATTTCATTCATTTTAAGTGTTTCCTTTTTCAGAGCCAGAATGAAAATATAATAATTGCATAGTCCGTGATTAGCCAGCTGCTTAGCAATTCTCTGTCCTATTGAGTATTTTCTGCTGCATCTTTTTGCCAGCAACAGATAGCAAGTAGACAATATTAGTTGAGCATAGCCAATATATTTTTGTTTTGACATAATTGCTGCCCCTTTAATGGAATATTAGGGCTACTGGCAGTGTTTCACTACCTGTGTATTTACAAAAACTGAAGATGACAGAAAGTCACATCTACAATACACAGAGTTAGCCCTTTTCATGAAGATGCAGCTGGTTTCACCAAATTGATTTTGTAACTCTCTCTCTTGCTTTAAGCTTGAAGCCTTTGTTTAGGGAGGATCAATGGACCTTTATCAGAAACCTCTGCCTCTGTGCCAAGTTCTTTACCTGCACAGTGAGTGCCTGTAAATAGAGCATCAGTCATAGGGCTTCACACCCACCTTCTCCCACCCCATCCCCAGTAGAGGAACAGCAACTATCAGGCAGAGGAATATTCTAGAAGGAGATTGGGTCTGTATTTAACAGTATAGCCCAGGGCTGGCAGTCATCGTGGCCAGTGAAGAGTATCTTAGGCATCCAGGGAGCATGGTCACTCTTTCTCATGACTGGCTAGAAAATTGCCCTGGACATCATGCGTGTCACTGAGAGAAGGCCAAACTTTTAAACTAGGTGACTGGGGAAGAAGGATTGTATTAATTTGGTTTCCTACTTTTTCATTCTTGGCAGGTTAGTTTTTCTTGATTATTGAGAGATTAGCTAAACTATTCCATGATATTGCTGCCTTGGCATCCATTTTGTGTGGCCAGATGACTTGCAGTGGCCTTAAACTGACTAGCCCCTCCCCCTGTACATGCCCTAGATAATAGCCTGTAGAGTCACAAATAAATGTAGATTCCTGATATGAGTCCCCTAGCACCCTTCTCCTGCACCTTCCAGAGCCTTCTTCTTATGAACCCCTAGATAAGACCCCTGAGAAGCTTACCAAACCCTGCTCTTTTTGGTTTGTATTGACCAATCTGGCCTAAGCCCAGGAACCCCCAAACATTCCATGCATGGACCCCAATGAAGGCATGTGCCTTGGGTCCTACAGTGCTCTCTGCCTGCATCCTGTGTTGACCTCTCCCTGCTGCCCCTGGAGGCAGGCTGTCCTTTCTCCAGGACCTGTGAGTCATAAACTTCTGTATTTCAGTTCCTTGGTGGTCTTTTACTAAGCCATGCAGCTTACCATCTGATATCCCAGGGCTCTCCTTAACAAATGCTTATAGTCATGACCAACACTGATGAGCCCAAAATGTCTGTTATAATTCTCCAAGTGACCCCTAACCAAGACCAGTGCAGTGAAAGCCTAGCCAAAGAGGTGTTTTAAGATTTTCTTTTCTGCACCAGGAGACCACATAGTCCACACTGTCATTGCCAAGTAGCAGAACCCTAAATGCTCAGTGCTATATCATCTGGCAGCAGGTTCTAATATTTTTTTTCAAGTCTCCCTACTACCCGCACTTCCATTGCTCTCTTTTTTATGAGCTGGTACATGTGCATGTTTGCATACACCCGGGCCCCCTCCCCTGCCCCTACTTCCTCAGCCCCAAAGCATTTGTCTGCAAAATAACCACCTCTGCCTCCTGGGGTTTTTCTGCCTTATGAGTCTTGAGCTCTGTCTCCAGTCCAAGGGTTAATGCTATTTGCATTTCCCAGGACCCCTCCATGCTGAACCACCCTTCTGGTTAGGAGCAAATTTGCTTCTGATGCCTGCAACATCTTTGCTTCAGACACTTAAATTGTGTTGTAGCAATTAAATAGGTAAGCTTTCATCTGGCTCACTCTGATCAGACCATCTTTAGTGTTTATGTTTCTGGACTAGATTTGAGTTGTTGCACACCTTAGATTTAGGGGGAACATTAAAAACCCTTATTGTCTCTTCTCTGGGAGTGTTTTTCTTTCTCCTGTTTATAAAGTGGAGCTATATCCTACATAGAGGTGGCTTCTAAAATTTTCTCCTAAGGTGGAACTGGAACATAGTAAAATATTCCCCTTGAAAGTTCCCACAAAATCACTCATGATATACAATATATTGACAGGAATAACCTCAGTAACCAACAAAGTCAGACAGCTTTTCCTGCAACATCAGTTCAATCATCCTTTCTTCAGTTGAGTGTCAGGTGACATTTTGGCTTGTGTTTTGGCATCATGCTATGTGAAAAATATGTGTATTTAACCCTAGAATCATGTTTTGTGAGTTGAGATGTTCACAACATTGGAGGCAGATAGGTTGACTGAAGATCAAACAACAGATTCTGTGGCTGGGGTCAGACTCACACTGTGGCATATGCTCATTGAGAGGAACAGAGTGGATTGCCAACACTTGCTCTAAGCAGCTCACTTGAATCTGCATAAGTCAGACATACAAATGACAACATCCTCTTGTTCTTTTGCACAGCTCAAGCCTTACCCTCAGCATTTCCCATGGTGTCCATGGCATTTGGAGCCATATTTTAATTACTTCAGTGTGATAATAATGACCACTGTTATTGAGCACTGACTAAGTGTGCAAGGTATAATGCTCTGTCTTACATTGTAGTCCTATTGGATTGCACAACAGCTTTATGAGTTCTGCACACTTAATCCCATTTTCCACACTTAATCCCATTTTCCATACACACACACACACACACACACACACACACACATGGATTTTTAAAGAATATTTTAGTCAGAACAAAACACTAAGTAAGCAACATCACTTGTTTTTACCCTTCTGTGTGTACGTGTGTGTGTGTTCATGTGTGTCTTAGATGCCAACTGGCTTATAGAATGTAACATTTTAAAGAGGTGAAAGTTGAGAAGATAATAAAAATGTTTTTATTATATTTACAATGAAATGACTGAAGACTGGAGAGTTAACACATCTTTCCAAGTCATTTAGCTGGTTCAGCTTTGTATTTTGAACCACATTGCCTCTTACTCTTTGTTAGAAGAATATTCTTTGCTATTCCTTATGTTAGCCCCGTGAAGGGTATTATGGAGGGCACGTATTGCATGGAGCCCTGGGTGTTAATACGCAAATAATGAATCATGGAACACTACATCAAAAACTAATGATGTACTGTATGGTGACTAACATATCAAAATTAAAAAAAAGACTATTCTTTGTTTCTGACTTGTTTCCATCATCTGTTTTCTAGTTTTCCAACTTTCTCAGGAGCTGGGACTTTGGTAATATTGCAGACCACAGGTATTGTTATATAACATGCTTTCTTCACGTAGCTTCTTGGTTTCTGAACTGCATTTTAAAACTAGATGGTCTGTACTTGTAGTCATGGGACCTTCCTATAGAGACTATCTTGAAAATTTACCCATTTTCTGGTAAAATACAATTTCCCTGTGCACAAAGGGTTTATTGTTATATTGGGGTTAATGTGAGTCACTCTAGATACAACTTTAAGGTGTTTCCATTAACAGAGACCTAAATATTGTGCTGTCTGGATGGGCGGAGTAATGCTGTGTTACCTACTTCTCAGTTGGAGGGTTAATAGGGACTTTATCCCATTTCCATTTACTCTGATATATCACTTATTCTGCTTTTTAATTTTATAAAACTCTGCATAATTCTGTTTTAATATTTCCTGTGTTTAATATGTTATATGGTTGTTGTCTTGGTTTGTTCATTAATAATAATTTTTAAGATTTAGGGCATATATTTTTAATTACTTCAGTGTTAACAGCTGTAATGTCAAAATATGATCACACAGACCTATGTGCCTATAACTCTGTATCTTATTTATTGACATTTGTTGTAACTTGACATGAAAAGAAGTTGTGTGGCCGAAATTGCATGGCGGCCTCCAGCTTATCAGTTTTGCGGGTAGACATGCTCCTCTCGGCAAACTGAAGACTGAACGCCAACTCTCAATGGGAATAATCTGTACCAACAGAATTCATTTTCATAATGACCTCTTAAAACATACTTTTCACATTTTCCTGAATATTTGAATTTCTATTAGGCTCAGGCTCAAAAGTGGACAACTTTCAATTGATTTCAAATAATAGACAATCTTTTAAATATGGTTAGTAAGCAACCTCTAAGCCAATAGCAGAATTTCACAATAAAACATTGACTGTTATGTACTTTTAGTGATTAATTCCACTATGATTCTTTAAGTACTTAAAAATTCATACTCGTATTTTAAAAAGTAACCATCATGGGGCCATTTAACACATTGCAACAATAGTATATTAAATATAAATGAGAATGTGCCAGGAAGATATTAATATAATAAAATAGTCTCACAATCAGCTTTGCAGACTTGAGGTGTGTATTACAGTGAACTTCATGAAAGTTAGCAATAGGATATAGGAAATGAAAATCAACTCTTGATTCAAAAGTATATATACATATACACACATATATATATGTATTATACATACACACACGTATATATGCACATATACACATACCCATGTGTACACATATATACACAAACATGCATAAACATAGTATACATTTAGAGCAAGAGTATATGTAGAGATTTTTCAGAACAGTATGATCATATAATAATAGTAAACAGTTGCTCAAAAGACTGCAATATTTGCATAATAAAGGGACAGACAACCTGCTCAAGAAAGTAAGTCTCAACCAGAGTCAGAGAGAACATCCTGATTTTGAAAGACAGTGTTGCTATTAAATCTTGAAGGGAAGGGTCTCACTGTCTTGTCGGTTATGCACTTATGCTGATC
This sequence comes from Ursus maritimus, assembly GCF_017311325.1. Classification (NCBI taxonomy): domain Eukaryota; kingdom Metazoa; phylum Chordata; class Mammalia; order Carnivora; family Ursidae; genus Ursus; species Ursus maritimus. Next base: position 29,386,243 of record NW_024424341.1, read on the forward strand.
ACCTTTCTGGGAATAGGTAGTGATTAAATATAGAATGTATTTCTCTCTATAGCTTAGAAAGTCTGTGTGTGTGTGTGTGTGTGTGTGTGTGTGTGTACGTGTGTGTGCTTGCATGCATGCGTGTAATCCTGGTATTTTAATTTAAGAACACAAATATACAAAGAAAGAGTGAATGATGACTTTTGGTTATTTTCTCTTGATGTTTAATTCCTTGCCGTGCTGCTGCTCATTATGAGGACTGGTTCTTTATGTCAAGCAGTGGTGGAAAGCTGACATTTTGTATCAGAGGACACTTGTACCTTCTCTTACATTTTTTTCCTGATTCTACAGCTTTGCTTAGAACTTTTCCTTCAGCAGCGTGATGGTTTGCCCTCTGAACCTGGCATCGGCTCTGCAAAAGACATGATGCTCTTTTTTGTGGACAGGAGTTCAGCTTTCAAGGAACTCATGAGAGAGTTTAAAAAAATGCAAAACTATCAGTAGTGGTCAGTTAAATGAAAAGGCACAATAATATGTAGGAGGCCCGAAGAACTCTCCATGGGGTGTTTGTGAGTAATCTTAAAGATTGGGTAAGATTTCACCCAAAGAGAGGCACAGTGGATATGTGAGGAGTGGGGAGCATAACTGGTGGAGACAGAAATGGCTGATGACTGTGGAAGAGTCCAATTTGAATAATACCAAGGGAATGTGAAGAGTAGTTATGGGAGAGTAGACCAGAAATTTAAGACAGGTCCACATTGTTTTCCTGGAGCAAGTCTTTCTCAACTGAGGTTCCACAAGAGAATAAAGCCTTACATAAAATAAATTGAGCAATTATTTTCTCAACTCTCTCAAAATTACTACATAGCTACCACCCATCTAAATGCATAGAAGAGAAGTTAATTCATTACATATAATGGGTTCCTGGGGGGTTTGGATTTAATTCTCTCTGGGAACCTCAACTGAGAAAGGCTAGTCTAGATGATAGATAATGAGGAGCCATGGAAAACATGTGAGTAGAAGTGTGATGTGATAGAGCTATGTTTTGGGAAAATTTAATTGACAGAATTCAGGATGATTGGAGCAATGTGAAACTAAAGATTACTAGAGCTTTTGTAACATGAAAAATTATGAAGGAAATGAAAATGGTAATCGAAAGAAGGTGACAGAAACACAAGATTTATTAATTCACTCATTTGTTGCAAATATACACTAGGTACCTTTTAGAAATCAGGTATTGTGGCTACTATAATGGGCAAAAAATAGACCTAGCCATTACTATCTGTTGGTGAGTCAGACACTGAGTAAATAAGCACAAATCCATGTAAGTTCTTAACAGAGATAAGTGCTATGAAGGGAAGTTTCTCAGTGCGTGTTACAGTAACATAAAGTCTACTACAATAAGGTTTATGTATTTGGAGGAGCAGATATGGATGTGACAGAACGAGGCTTTTTTACATATGGTGAGTTTGGAATTTGTTTTATCATTAGAGGAGACTAGTGGATATTCTAAATCAGAACTAAAATTATGATGACAATCCCCTATCTCCTCTTCCTGATCATGGGACCTTTATTTTAGTGATGGCAAGGTTATATGAGATTTACTATAAATTATGATCTTGAGACCAATGATCATTAAAAGCCACTGCTTTACTCTTCCATTCTGATCCTTACTAAAGAATACTTTTGCAAAAATGTTTCTTGTGTAATGATTCTTGTGTAAGGTTATAAACACAAATACAAATGAGTTTTTACCTCCTTGTAGGTTATATCTGCATAATCGCTGCATTTTATCTACTCCATATTCTCTTGTTAAAAAACGGGTTCTACTGAGGCATATCTGAGTGAATTTTCCTGAGTTGACAGAGAAACAAAACTGTTGGAACTCGAATAAAAATAAATGAGTAGAAGCTAAAATGAAAAAACATAATTTTAAAAAATTTAAATGGTTATTATAAATCTGCTATTGAAGATGTTATCAAGAGTGTTACTTGTTCTCCAATACCCTTAGGTCCTATGCGAACATTTCCAATAAAATTTAGTACCAAGGTGGAAGTCTCAGTAAGGAGTGTTTTGGTTTCTCAGTTTTGAAATTGAGACTTATTCTGACTTCAAAGAAGTTAAGGAACAATTTTGATGGTAAAGCATAATTAGTATACTTGCTTCCTTGAATTACAAGTCCTAATTTTCTTCTAGTTTATTGATTATATACTGTATCCATGTCCCATTCAGTTTGCTACTTCACATAGAGAACTTTAATTAATTGATTAATTAATTTGTGAGAGGGAGAGAGAGAAAAAGAGGGGAGAAGGAGAGAGAGAACCTAAGCAGGCCGAGCGTGGAGCCTGACCTGGGGCTCAATCTCACAACTCTGAGATCATGAGCTGAGCTGAAATCAAGAGTCAGATGCTTAACAGACTGAGCCACCCAGGCACCCCCACATAGAGAACTTCTAAGTTAACAAGTCATTATAATTAATCCGATTTCCCATTTCTTAGCATCTAGTTACTTGAGTCTCATGATAGTCTATTCTGACACTGTGTGAGTTAAGCAAAGATGATAGCCTTGACTTGTCTTTACCGAGAGGGCATAGCATGAACAAGCTTTACGATAATGAAACTCATTAGGAAGAACAATGAGCATTCCAGTCTCCTTCTTGCTGTTCGTATTTTCTATTAAAACACAAGTGTCTTCTGGGAAGAATCAACAAAGCAGACTTGGAATTTTTGAAAACGTGAAAGACAAGCTAAAAAAATGTGTAGGTAAATTTATTTCTCGAGATGGGAAATAAACCATAATTTTAGCTTTTATGGTTGTGTTATGAAATGAATGTCCGTAAATGTCTAGACTAACATAGAGAGATTTGGAAAAACAAATGGCTGAGCTGCTTTTAGTAAATCCCATTGAAAGTGATAAAAGTGCTGAAGAAAGTGCAAACAAAAGTCTATAAAAGATTAAGTTTCAAATGGGGCTATGGGATTTAACGAGATCCAAACATGTGAAAACTGTTATCCAATATACGGTATCCAATATAGCCAACTATATTTAATTGTTGTTCACATTTTCTTTGAGACTATAATCTTTTGATTTAGGAACATTGTCTTATACCTGTCTTGCTTTACGCTACACCTTCTGCCTCAGCTGCCTCCCCGACTAGATGCCGGCAGAGCGTGAGACATAGAATCAGAATCTCAGGAAGACAGAGATGCTAGGGGTTACATCCTCTGGTTCTGTACCTTCCGTTAAAGAAACCCTTTGAGTTCTAGAATCACTTATTACATCCTTAGATGAATCCAAGTTTTCTTTTTACTAAGTTGGAATCAGATTGGTAACTGTAAGAAATATTCCTAATTCTCCCCTCCAGAGCCATCATAGGATATGTCTAATTTTTCTTCTACACAACATTTCTTTAAATATTTAATAGAAGTACCGTAACACTGAGGTAAAATATAATCAGTTTTTACCTAGATGAGGTGACATTATTAGACATCGCCCCATACATGTGTAGTCACTGCCCTAATAATAATAATAATAGTAACCACCACGTATTGAGTCCATGAACAACCACAAGATCCTGGACTAAGGATTTTATTTACATTTTTTTCCTAATGTGTACAGGTAACCAGCCAACAATGTGAAGCATTTGTGCAACCAACAAGGCAATTACTGTTGTTCTCTAAGTTTGGTAGTTGACAGAGGCACTGTCACCTTAGTTTAGGGGCCCAACCTGACCCAGATTCAGGTCTGACCATAAATCCTGGTTTGTTTACTATTCTGTACTCCTTTATGTAAGTTGCAAGCACGTGCCTTATTATTAACTGTATTATTCTGGGTAAATTGCACTATTTAAACTCTGTGTTTGTCCTTTTAAAACAGTTGATCTTTGGGTTGTAGAAATAACCAATATGATCCTCCCTTGGATAGTGTAATTTTGGGGAGACTGTTTTAAATCAAGATCAAGAGGCAGATTGCTATAAGAGGCAGTTCAGGTAAGTCTCATCTAGCATGGGACAGAGTGGGAAGGTGCCTTGTCAGCACTCAAGAAAGGATGCATCAAGGCATCTTCATACTTCCCGAATCTTTAGTTGAGTCCAAGGAACATTTAATTATAAGTTTCTTGTAACTGTATATTTCTATGATTAAGAACTGTAAACTAATGAACTAATGATAGAGATTTAGCACATAATTTATGTATATATATGCATGGTATATATAATATATTTGTATGATATAGTGATATATGTGACTTATACAAGATATATTTATGTTTAGGTTTATATATATAATATTTTTTATCACAAAGAAAAAAGTACAAATTTATAATTATAAATAGAATTGTTTAGAAAAATAAGTAGAAGTGTTTAAAAATAAATTTAATATCACCTTTTCGGTATCCCCTCACAGCCCCCGCCCCCCAGCCTTTTGATAATTTGGGGAATATGCTTGTGTACCTTTCTCTGTGCTCACATATATTCTTTTCTTTTTCTGTCTTTCATTCTTTTATTTTTCTTTTTTTAAGAATTTTTTTAAAAAGATTTTATTTATTCATGAGAGAGAGAGGCAGAGAATTGACTTCCAAAGTATAGGTGCCTTTTAAATTTATAGAGATGGTTTGATTATTTTGCAAAAAGTTTTGCAATGCATACTTGCAAAACAATGGTGGACATGCCTTTTCTCCTCAAATTCACAGGATACTATAAAGTTTTTAAACTTTGGCTAATCTGATGAGTGAAAAAGTGTATCTCATTCATGATGCATAATTTGGATGTCTAGTGATCCTGAAAATCTTTTTGTGTTTAATGACCATTATATGTCTTTTGTGGCTTGTCTGCTAAATCCTTCACTAAATTTTCTATTGCTTTTTTTAGTTTACTCTTATTAATTAGAAGAACTGTGTATATATTAAAAATATTATCTTTTTGGGGCACCTGGATGGCTCAGTCAGTTAAATGTCTGACTCTTGGTTTCGGCTCAGGTCATGATCTCAGGGTTGTGGGATTAAGCCCCATGTGGGGCACCCAGCTCAGCGGGGAGTCTGCTTGAGATTCTTTCTCTTCATCTCGCTCTGCCCCTCCCCCCTCTAAAATAAATAAATAAAATCTTTAAAAAGATATTATCTTTTTGTTGGTCATATTCATTCTAAGTACTTTTCCCAGTCTGCTGATTATCTTTTATGCTGTTGTAGAAGTTTTGGCAAATGATTCTTTTATGTCATAAAATAGGGTTAGCTTAAGAAGATCCCCTCACTATGTGTGATGGTTGATTTTATGTGTCAACTTGACAAGGCTAAAGGATGTCCAGACACTGGTACAGTATTATTTCTGAGTGTGTCTGTAAGGGTGTCTCCAGAAGACATTAGCATTTGAACTGGTAGGTGGAATAAAGAAGGTTGCAGGAGGCCATCATCCAGTCTGTTGAGAGCCTGAATAGAAGAAAAAGGGCTACTGCTTTCTGTGCTTGAACTGAGACATCCATCTTCTCCTGCCCTTGGACTCTCTTGGGCATCCTCAGACCAGGACTTATACCATCAGCCCCCTGATTCTCAGGCCTTTGGACTCAGACTGAATTATACCACCAACTTTCCTGGTTTTTAGCTTGCAGATGGCAGACTGTGGGACTTCTTGGCCTTCATAACTGCCTGAACACATTCCTATAATAAATCTCTTATATATATCACTATATATCCTACTGGTTCTGTTTTTCTGGAGAATCCTAATACGGTATGTTATAAAATTTTTCTCCAGAATAATTTTCATACTTTTTACTGTGAAATTTATTTTTATACTTTGAGTGAGATCAGGGCTAAGTTTTCTTTAATATCATTAGCAAAAAAAAATGTTATCTTTATATGAAAAATTGAAATTCTTTCCATATTTTCCTATGACCTAGAAAGAAATGGTAAAATATTTAAAATTAGGTAGAATCAGCTATAAAAGAATCTGGAGTGAAGTAATCTTAAAGGTAGATGTTTAATTAATGGTCCATTCTGTGATTATGTGTCTATCAAGATTATTTGTCTCTTGGATCAAATTTTGTAGTTTTCCTCAAGATTTTGATTGGTGTCTCACAGTTGCTCTTATATCTTAAAATCCTTCTGATACTTTGTTTTCCATAAACCTAACTTTGTATATCTTCAATTTCTCTCTTTTTAAAGTCCTATGACAAAAGATTATTTATGTATTCCTAAACCTAGTCATGGTTGTATATCCCTTTAATTGTATACCTTGACTTGTCACATTCTCTTCTACTGTGGCAAATTAGCAGGTGATGGAAGGCATGGCAGTTCTCTTGTGGCTCTGAGTAAATGACGTTGTAGACTCTAACCATTCTCTTATGGTTTGGGTAGGATCCCACTCTGCTTTCTTTTTCTAAGGGGCTGGCTACCATGTCCCAGATGGAAGCCCTGGCCCTAAGTGCTGCTTCCACCAGAGCTCACAAAGGTTTGCACAGTTGAGTAGCTGTTCTAACGATCACAAGAAGTAAATGGACACGTGCTGCCTATCATCCAGAGATCCAGTCACTTGAGACCACTCATGAACAGCTCCCCTCAGACTGAAGAGAGGCAAACCTTGTCTTTTACTTCAGATCCCTTGGAGAAGGAAGCCATGCCTTGATTTCCTTCCCTAGAAATCCCAATAGGACTTGTCCTTGGACCCTCGTGGTCCACCAGCAACATGCTTTTGTGGGTCTGTCACCTTCTGTAGAGAGGATATTGGCAATGAAGGTAGAGTAGCGATATGTGACCAGCATGCCATTATTCCAGAATCCTGTGGAAATGACTTCAGTGTTTAGACATATCTTTGTAAGATAAAGAAGTCTTTTATGGTGGTCTTTTTTCTTTATTTATCTCCCTTTAACACACTTTGGAATTAAATGCAACCAGATTTTAAGTGTTTGCCTCTTACAAGTGTGGTATAATAAGAATAAAAAAAAAAAGCGGATATTCTTCTGCAAGGAATTTTAGAATTTCAAGGCTGACCCACTTGAATTTCAATTTCCTAATAAGCTAAATTGTGTTTTGCTTTCCTGGTACATGTCTAATTATAATCATATGAGTATTTTTCTGCTCTTCTACATGCAGATTGCCCCATACATAACATCGCTCCATCTGAGGCTCCCCATGTGTTCTATCACCCTCTTGCAGAAATGCTTCTCAACTTTTCCTAAGCGTTGCTGGTATGGTCTCGGCTGTCATTTCCTCAACACCATCTGTAGACTGATATTTTGTGGGAATTTGTATGGATTCCAAGTAAGAATTCAGCTCGACAGGCCAGCATATTTAGTTTTTAAGAGAAAAGAAAGTAATCGATCAATTCCTATTCTGGTCCACTCTCTTTACCCCCACCCCCCACCCACTTCTCCCCATTCTGCCCTTACATGAAGATATTTTTACAGCTTCAAAATGGAATCAGATTTCCAGGCTGCACAATTAAATTTCAGTCAAAAATTCCACTTACCAGAATGCTCACAATACTAATAGTGTTGTTAGAAATAAGACACTTGATTAAAAGGCGGCACACTTGTCTATATCTTTAATGTGCATTCCTAATGAGTCCTAGCAGGAGGCTGATTCACATGAAAATGCACAATTAGCTCATCCAAGTTTAATATACCATTATCTGCACCCAGGCTCTCTCTTCATTATCATTTGAATGCACTGTTTTCTTTGGAGTTTTGTGCAGGAAACAAATCCCTGTATATGGCACACAGCTCTAGACTCTGATTTGTCTGCATTTGCCCTTTAGACAAAAGGCCAAAACAACGTGCTCTGTGGTGCATTAATTTTCAATCTCTGGCTATTTTTGAAATTGTAATGCAGCACATTTCCTTTTCCAAGGGACTTTAGGCAATATACAACATAGAGGTAGATATAGCCAAGGGATTTGTTTGTTATTCTGAGTAGTGGCACGCCATCTTTCCCCATGGACTCCAGATAAAAGGGGTTACTTTAAAGAGCTGTTGAAACCCAATGAAATAAAATATTACTTGAAATCTGATTTCACTATATTGAGTCTACATTACTACTGGACTTTGAAGTCTGAGACAACCAGTTGCCTGAAATAAAAACAGAAAACCAAAGTTTTATTTAATTCCTATTAAGATTATCATTTGACCTTTCATTAATTTTTGGTGTTTCTGGCATGCCATACTCCCACAGTTCTACAAGCTTCCGGGTATTCAGAGTTCTGTTTAATCTGGAGCAAATGAAATCAATAACATTAAAAGTACTATGAACATTTTAAATAATTTCTTCTCTCTTTTTTCTTCATTTTCAAGCATAATGTAAATTTAGTCTTTCAAAAAGACTTGAATAATTGTAAAAGAAAAAGTGTCTTTCTTATGACATAGCTGATAGTTTCTACTCTTGAATAATGAATCACATAGGACATTTTACTAAGGATGAAGTCATTTTAGAAAATACAAATGATTTACACAGTGAAACAAAAAGATAAGGCATACCTGAGGTGCACAGATAGACAAAAGTATTATTTGCTCATAAGGTAATGTTAAAAATAAATTACTAAGGTTAAGGAGAGCCAGGGTCATTGGAGGGCACATGGCATATTAGAAAGTAGATGATATTAGAGGTCATTTCAACTTACAGGATTTGTTTACAGTCTTTACAATTTATTATTTCTGTTTGTCAAAATTTATTCTTAATTTCTCTTAGTCTCAGAATTCTTCTTTCTTATTCTTAGAAACATCTGTAAAAATGGCATAACAACACCCTTTGTGCATCACTGTTGTGAGGATTAGGGATAGAATTACATAGAATCTAGTTATAAATTCATAAAGTTTATAGGATATAAGACCAATAAAAAACTAACTGTATTTCTGTACAGTGGCAATGAATAATTTGAACTGGAAATAAAGAAAAATTCTCATCTGCAATAGTATCAAAAAGAGTAACGACTTGGGAATAAATTTTAAAGATGAAGTACAAGAAGTCTTGTATACTAAAAACTACAAAACATTGGTGAAAGAAGTTAAAGACCTAAATAAATGGAAGATATTCCATGTTCACGGCTTGGAGATTTAATATTATTAATATGATAATACTATCCAAATTGATCTACAGATTCAGCACAGGTCCTTTCAGAATCCTAGCTGTGTTTTTTTTTTTTGCAGAAATGGGCAAGCAGATCCTATAATTCATATGGAAATGCAAGGGACCCTGATAGCCTAAACAGTCTTAAAAAAAAAAAAAAAAAAAAAGAACAACCCAAATTTAGTGGACTTACATTTCTGATTGCAAAGTTTACAACAAAGCTATGATAACTGACATTGTGGTACTGGCATAAAGACAGTCATTTAGAACAATGGAACAGAATCAAGACTGAAGAAAGGTATCCATACATCTATACATCTACTGGAGGAAAGATAGTTACCATAGAGAGTACTTAAGCAAGTAGTAAAAAAGTACCCTGGGGGAAGATGGTGGAGTGAGGACCCTAAGCTCACCTTGTCCCTTGGATACAACTAGATAACACTCATATTAGTGTAAATACCCAGAAAATGACCTGAGGACTGGCAGAACAAACTCCACAACTAAAAGTAGAAAAGAGGCCATACTGAAGAGGATAGGAAGGTCAGAGACCCAGTGGGGACCTAAACAGACCCTTGGGCCTTCCATAGGAGGTAGAGCCCCCCCAGTCTCAGAGAAGGGGGAGAAACAGACTGTCACACTGGGGAGCCTAATATTTGCCTTTGAAAGCAAGAGGGGCTGAATTTCATCAGTTCTTACAATCAGTGGGACTTAAAACCTGGACTTTTAAAAATCAGTGAGCTCAGTTCTGGGAGAGCTGGAAGGGTGATAGGAAGCTGAGTCTTTACCCTTAAAGAGCCAGCAGACAAACAGTCCATGGAGATAACAGCATAGAAATAGTGGCTTGACAAATGCCTGGGGTATACGGGAGGAAAAGTTATTTGCTCACATCAGAGTGTCTTCTAGAGGTTAGGGTTTGCAGGGAGACTCCCCCAGGAACAAAGGAGCTGGCAGGCACCATCTCCCTCCCCTGCTCGCCAGCATAAACACATGGCCACATGTGGGAACCATCATAGTGCAAACTTTCGCTAACTTCCTTACACCAAGCCCTGCCCCCTACACTTTGGCAGATCCACCCTTCCTAGTCATACTTGCCTCCATCCTAGCACTTTGGGTCCCCTCCCTCACTGGTACAAACCTTGCCAACACTGTATCTCCTGACCCACCAGTTTTGTGGGGCTTCAGTTCTGGGGGCAAAGGCAGTGGCAGTAGGGCCCTAGAGAAATCCAGTATACACCTTGTAAAATTGCATGCCCTGCCCATACATGCTTTGTGCATCTGCTCAGGTTGGCCTGGTTCCAGAAGCAGGGGCAGGTTTCATTTTACAAGTACACCAGTGAGCACATTGTTTAAACTGTGCACCTCACTCTGGCCAGGAACCAAACAGTACACACAATAGGCAAAGTGAGCCACTGTAGACTATTGGGCTGAAGGAAAAAGCAGCTAGGACAGAACAGCAGGGCACGCACAACACACATAGGAGACACCCTTGAAGCACTGGGTTTTGGTGAGCAGGGGACACTGCACTGTAGAGCACTACAAGACCTCTTCTTCATGAGGCCATTACTTTTAAGAGCAGGAGACATAGCTGACTTTCCTAACAGAAACAGACACAGAGAGTTAGATAAAATGAGGAGACAGAGGCATATGTCCCAAATGAAAGAATAGGACAAAACCACAGAGACCTAAGTGAAATGGATATAAGTAATATGCCTGAGAGAGAACTTAAAGTAATAATCATAGAGATACTAGACTTGAGAAAAGAGTGGAGAACATTAGTGAGACCTAAAAGAGATAAAAAGGAACTAATCAGAGATGAAGAACACAATAAATGAAATAAAAATGCACTAGATGGAATAAATAGCAGGTTAGAGGAAGCAGAGGAACAAACTAGTGACCTGAAGGACAGAGTAATGGAAATTAATCAAGCTCAGCAGATGAGAGAGAAAAAAAATGCAGAGTGAGAATAGACTTAGGGAACTCAGCAACTCCATCAAGCATAATAACATTCACATTATAGGGATCCCAGAAGAAGAAGAGAGGGAAAAGGGGAAACAAAATGCATTTGAAGAAATAATAGTTGAAAATTTCCCTAATCTGGGGAGGGAAACAGATACCCAGATCCAGGACGTACAGAGATCACCCAACAAAATCAACTCAAGGAAGTCCACACCAACACACATAGTAATCAAAATGCCAAAAAGTGGTGATAAAGAGAGAATTTTAAAAGCAAGAGAGAAGAAGACCGTTACATACAAGGGGAAGCTCCATAAGACTATCAGCAGATTTTTCAGCAGAAGTTTTGGAGGCCAAAGGAGAGCGGCATGATATATTCAAAGTGCTGAAAGGAAAAAAAATCTGCAGCCAAGAATACTCTCTCCAGCAAAGCTGTTATTCAAAGTAGGAGAGTTAAAGAGTCCCCCAGATAAACAGAAATACAAACACTTATAAGGGAATGTTATGAAAAATTATCTGTCAGCAAATTGTTCAACCTAGAGGAAATGGATACATTCCTAGAAACATATAACCTACCAAAACTGAGGCAGGAAGAAAAAGAAAATTTGAACAGACTGATTACCAGCAGTGAAATTGAATCAGTAATCAAAAACGCCCAACAAATAAAAGTCCAGGATCATATGGGTTCACAGGCGAATTCTACCAAACATTTATTTTTATTTTTTTTGTTATGTTCAATTAGCCAACATATAGTACATCATTAGGTTTTGATGTAGTGTTCAACAATTCACTAGTTGCATATAACACCCAGTGCTCATCTACCAAACATTTAAAGAAGAGTTAATACCTATTCTTAAACTTTTCCAAAAAATAGAAAAGAAGGAAATCTTCCAGATTCATTCTATGAAGCCAGTATTACCCTGACATGAAACCAGATAAAGACATCACACAAAAAAAGAGAACTACAGGTCAGTATTCCTGATGAACATAGTTACAAAAATCCTCAACAAAATATTACAAATTGAATCCAACAACACATTAAAAAAACCACTCACCTTGATCAAGTGAGATTTATTCCTGGGATGCAAGGGTAGTTCAGGATTCATAAGTCAGTCAATGTGATACATAACATCAACCTGCAGAAGGAACTCGATGAAGAGGGTTTATTGTGCCCCTCTGCTCTTTATTCTCTCCGAAGAACAGTATCAGATCCACTTGCCGTATGGGAGAGCTGGCTTCCAAGATCAAGAAATTAGAGCTTCAGCTGAGAGCTATTCTACAGATGAATCCAGGAATGCTGAAGTTCCTAGTGGATATGACCGTGGATACTGACACAATCAGTTAATTCCTCATCGTTTCTGATGACTTGAGGAACATGCAATGTGGGAAAAACAGACAGAAGCTGTACGTGTGTGTTTAGAGATTCAGCTCCTCAATTTGTGTCCTGAACTTCCCTCAAGGTTCATCGCTGGTCACCGTAACTAGCAGGTGAATGTGGGACAAAGCAAGAAATGGGATCTGGGAGTTTGCTGAGAATCTGTTTACCAACAAAGACAGATCCAAATGTCTACAGAGCTTGAGTTCTGTACCTTAAGTTTGGACAAGAAAGCTACTTCTCTGTCAGCACTAAGCCATGGAATCCCCTCTGGGTAAATGCCCACTTACACTAAGTGGGAATTTTCCTGGATATGGAGTTTGGAAAATTTCCTTTTGTGACATTAGTGGAACCCATATCTTTACATTTACCAGAATTTCAATTTCTAAGTTAATTTCTAATTTCCAAGTTGTGCCCATTCTTTTAGTTTTTGAGTCCAAGTAATAGTGATCAAAGCTCTCTGAGTGTCTGGTGAGAAACATTTCACTCCTCCATCATAATCAGACATAGACCGATAAACCCAAGTAACAAAACACTTTTATAACAAATGTCTTTGTGCTCATAGCTATGATCTTTTTCACTTAGAACACATATTAGACAAAGTATTAGTATAAAACTACGGAATATTTATGAGTCATGAACATAGATTAATTGGAACATAAATTGTATTTTAAGTTTTAAGGATTATGGTCAAAAACTTAAAAATAGCATTAGTGGTAAAATAAAAACACACCAATGCCAGAATAAATGTGCTAAAGCTTACATAGAACATCTAAAAGAAAATTATAAAAACAGAGTAGTTATAGAATATAAATGCTGGGATATACCATGGCAAGGGGTTAGAGATTTAATATTGTGAAGTGGCATTTAAAGAAAACTATAGATTTAATCAATCCACCATCAAAATTATTGATAGAATTTTACATGTTGATTTTAAAATATTGTTAAAATTGCAAAGGTTGATGAATAAGCAAAAGAGTCTTGAAAAACGAAGTTGGAAGAATTATTCTACCAAATACAGTAGTCATGATAAAGCTATTCTAAACGACATAGTGTGGTATTGGTGCTACTCTAGACAATTAGATCATTGAGATAAAATAGAGTCCAAAAATGAACCCACACTTATCTGTGCTATAGATTAAGTTTACTCTTTGCAGTGACAAAGGAAAATCTTTTCAGAAGATGGTGTTGGGTCATTTAGATGTCCAAATGGAAAAAAAAGATTCCTATGTCACATCATAATCCAAAATCAATTTCAGATGCATTGTGGATTGTAAAATGAAAATGAAAACAAGAATGTCTCTGGAATAGAGTAAGTGAAAATATCTTTTTGAACTATAATTATATGCAATAAGATGCATATATCACATAAACAAAATAAGTTTACCTTATTATTACCTTGTGATTATTCCTCTTGGCATGTGGCTTAGAAAGTCTTTGTTGCAAATGCCATGAGCATTTCCTTCCCAGAAGGTGCTGTCTTCTTGGTGCCATTTTTACAACATCATGTAATTTTACATCATCAGCTGTTTTGCTTTGGAAATTTACTTACTAACTAGTAACTTTGAAGAGCATCATTTCCATACTTCTCATTTTATTATGCAAATAATTCAAGAAGCAACATCGAGATACATTTGTAGGGGAAGTATTAGTACTTTTGAAACAAATATTCATATTTTATAACCTAGTATTTGCAATATTTTTCTTAGCTGCCCCATTCTAAAATAAAAATGAGAAGATGGCTCAAGATTCAGAAAACAATTGCTTTCAAAATTGTTTCACAATGGTTTTATGGTATATAGTTATCTTCAAACTCAGTAAGTTGTATACATTAAATATGGGCAGCTTTTTCATGTCAATTATTCCCTAATAAAGTGCTTTAAAAATTGTGTTATGAAATGAGGATGAAGATTTCTTTTGCTTGTCAGATCATATTTGGTGACTGACCTGGGATAATTGGCTGAAGGGATAGGTTATAAGCAGATCTTGGGAAGGAATATGCTTATCACCTAGAAAAACTGCCATGATATTCGTTATATATCCTTATGCTTTCCTTAGTACTGATATGACCCAGTAGTAAACTCTTCAATTTATTTTCAGGAGAGTTTTCTCCTGTGAAAATATTTCTGTATTGATGGAAAAAAAGGTCCTGACCTGTGTTTGAGGGTAGCCTTTTCCAAACAGGGACATTATGACATCTTTCCAATAAGCTTTGAACAAAACTTACAAAGTTTTAAAAATAAGTGCTAAGGGGTCCTAAAACCATATTCTTCACTCCTGTGGAAAATAAAACTATTTTTTGTTTATTAGAAAAGTAACAGGTAGCTTAAGAGATGTTGTCTTTGTGCTCTAAAGAATGTTATTTTCGGTGGATACTTGGTTAAAAGGATACACAAAATGTGTTTCCACCTTGCTGTACCTGTCATCAATGCATAAGGCAGATTCTACCTTGGTCCAAGATCTTATAACATGTCATAAAACTATGTAGAATTTTACAACAGTAAAATCCAAAACTTTTATTCATTTGAAGGTACTAATGACTAGGAAGTTCTAAGACTCTGCCTAACATATATTCATACAGTGGGTGGTCAATAAATACATTTTGAATGAATGGAGGTTAAATCTCTTCCCTAACGGAAAGTTCCAGTTAATATCTGAACCAGAAGTAGATGTCAAGTCTAGTTTTATGTTACATTATACCGTCATGTGTAAGTTGTTTGACTAAGGTAAAAGGACAAAGAAGCATATTTTCTCGATATATTTTCAGGAACATCTGTTCTTCGATGAAGTTATTTTGAAGTGGTCATTGGGTCCTTAGTGTTTTTCTGACATACTTGGTCAGAGCAAAGACTACACTCTGGTGATAGGGCTCTAACAGCAAACAAGATTGCCATATACAGCCCGAGGTTAGAAGTCAGTTTTGACTTCAGGCTAGATCCAGTTTTTGAGATTTCTTAGCATATTTTCCTAAAACTAGAAATGGGTCTGGGATCACTAGGTGGGCAGACTGGCTTATATGAATACAATGCTATGTTTCCTACTCTGAGAATAAGGAAAACCCTGGGAAAGTGTGCATGTGCTTGCTCGTTACCCAGCGCAGGGACTCCATTACATATGCCAAGAGAGCTTTCCCAAGGAAGAAGAGACGTGAGTTCTATCTAGAAAATAAATCTGTCACAGCCACCAACAACTCCACATTTCAGTAGCAGTCTTTCTGTTCATTTGTGTTTTAATTTTGGGGGCATTATATTATACAATATAATTCATCCAAATTAGATGCATTGGTAAATACGATTACTCTTGATATTTCTATTGCTGTACTTACTACTTTGCTTACGACATAAATTTAGGAAAAAGTTACTCTGCCTGGATCAATCTTCTTTAAAGGGTAAATAGGTGTTGTGTATCAAAGAGCACAATAATCATCAGCAGCTATATAAAGCTGCCCTTTATCCAAAATACCCTTTTCTTTCCTAAAATAGTCTTTGGTGGTGGAATATAGTGAATAGAGCTGATTATTCTATAGGAAGCACATAAAAGAATAGAGTGTTAATGGGACAAGGAAGGCAGACACATGTTATTGGGAAATTGAATAATAAAAATAGACATTTGGATAATTGCAACAGATGGGCTTGACACAAAACAGAACAGTGCCAATGTAGAGACTGCTGCATTTTCACAAACAGTACATAGAACTGTATTTATTTATCCAAAATATTCCATTTATATGTAGACAGACACAAGTGCACCAAAATTCATTTTTTTTTCAATACCATATTTACGTAAGGTAGCCTAGTTTATATGTGTGTTTGGAAATAAACACAGTTATAAAGATAGAAGTATATGTGTGTGTACCAAGTAATTACTACAAAAGAGTTGATAATTTATAGAAGGTTGTATCCTTTCAAAAGGTCAAATGTGTGTGTGTGTGTGTGTGTGTGTGTGTGTTGTTCTTTTAACTTTAATGACAAATGACTTCTATATCCATGTCCGAGGTGCCCCGGGGCTCTGGAGAATCAATCAGTGTAGATTTCGTTTTATCATTGCAAAGCCTGTTTGTCTTTGGCCCACTCTTCATGTTTATGTCTTCTGGGCCACATTCCTGGCTTTGACTAGGGCCTTGTGTTGACCTTCACTTTTTATTTACTTCCTCCTAACGCCTTGTCTGGTCTGGAGCCACTCTCTGCCTCATCTCTGCTTGAGAGTAACTTGTGAATCTGTACCATTCTTCAGTCCTAATTCTTTAGAGGATCGCTATGAATGGCCAATTTGACAACTTAGGCATGAGTTTCCATAACACTTGTTGCTTGTTAGGCTGCACTTAGCAATATAGAGGTCACTGGTGAGCCTAACAAGAGTGGTGTCTGTCGAGAAGTGGGGATGCAGGCTTGACTGCGCTGGGTTGGAGGTTAGGAATTGCGCAACTTCTAGGGATAACTTTATTGAGACTTCTTGCTGTAAAGGGATCAAAGAAGAAAAAAGTGTAAAACCATATGTGTGTATATAGATATCTCTCTCTATAAATTTATATTGCTATTTTAATTTAGTTTATTTTTAGATAATAGAAACTTAAGTGAGCTTGTTTGCTAAAATAGTCCAGTTAAAAGAGAGGGAGGGAATAACCATCTGAGTGGAGGGTTTAGATGGGTCCAGGAAGTAGATTTTGAGGTATTAAGTATTCCATGGGGATATGAGGCACTTACTGCCTTGTGACAGGAAGGAAGAAGGAAATGGGTTCAAGGATAGGTAGGTATATAGATTGGCTGGTGGAAAATTGAGTGTATTTATGTATGCTTACTTTTGTTATCTCAATGAAATACAAGGCAAGAAAAATCACTTGTGAGGAGGATAAGTGAAACAGTTTTAACAGGTAAGAGAATGTATGAAATATTCCTCTAATGGGTGGGAAAGTCAGCTTATTAGAAAATAGCAGTAATAGTGAGTAGTACCAAGTGCCAATTTGAGACTCACAATCATGACTATAAAGGGAACACATCAGCTGGATTGTTGATTGAGGTGCTGTGTAGGTTGGTATTCCACAAGTAAGCTGTAGTTGTTCCCAACATAGTGAAAGAAAGATTGAAGAGCACAGTTAAAGGCATTTTAAATGAGTGATTGTAGTAATGCACCAAGAAAAGAGGCTGGACAAGAAAGCAGGGTCACTTAAGGTGGGACTAACAGCAGTGGGAATTACTGTGGTGGTGGGGGGTGTCAACAAATTGGCAGTATCAGGTGGTCGTGCAATGTGCCAGTGACAGGGGCATACTTGATCAAGTGAGCTGGTGTGATCAGAAATCCAGTTTTCAGAAGTGTTGTAAAGTCTGGTGAAGACAAGATGCAGGGAGGTAGAGTGTGGGAGGTGGAGGTTCAAGAAGGAGATCAAAGAACCAAAAGTGTAAGATGTTAGCCACCAGTATGAACATTATCAACATTGAGAATACTGGCAAGAAGCCGGGGGGAACGAGGAAGACCCTGAGTCAGGACCTACCTAGAGGGTTTAATGAAGAATGTCTGGGAGATTAGCAGGGAAGTACAATGAAAGAGGATGTGGAGAGGGAATAGAGAGGATGCTGTAGCCAGAAGGATGAATTCCAGGGATCTGGGAAGTATGGAGTGGAAAAATCCTGGGAAGCCAGGAGGACGCCTAAATCTCCAAGATATGCAGGGTGTGAGACAGAAAAACAGTTTCTGGAAGAGAGTCTTGCAGAGGAGTCCCAGTGAGGACCTGGGTTTCAGTAAAACAGGTAAAGAAAACATTCTGCAAGTATTTCAGGTGTGAAGGAAGAGTACTGGTCACAGAGAGGTGGAGAGCAGTGCACGAGTGGAAAGTTTTGTAGGAAAAGGTCAATTGGGAATTAGATTAGGGAGAGGACAATGTGTTACCTTCTCTCCCGACAATGCTTGTCCACTCACTTGTAGACAAAGTACCATGCCCCCTTAATAAGGTGCGTGGTAAGCAAAGGACTGTGCTATTTCTAAACTGGACTCTGGTTCTTTTATAGAAGTTGGGTGGTGAACATGTATTGTTAAAATTTCTGCTAGAAAACAAACATCCTCGAACTCCTTGGTATATGAACTCAGAACAATTGCCATCCCACACTGAGATCAAATCCATAAACAACCAGGAATTAAGGGATTCTGAATACTTACCACACAAAACTATCCTCTACCTTGACCATTGCCTCAACTTCCTAATTGGAAATGGATTCAGTGATGAAATACTTGTCCTCAACTATGGGGCAGATGGCATCACAAGAATTCATTGAGCCACTTGTAACATAAATACTTGCAAAAATAATGGGAAGGGCATAGTAACTAAAGATGATTTAGACCACTATGCTTACCATAAAAATGCATTATTTTTTGTGGTTAGAGCAACATTAACGGTGGATTCAACACTTTGTAATTATATTTCTTTTGGTGAAGCAAATAAACAATTTTTTTAAATGAACGAAGCCGTCAAGACTGAGTTTTGAGATTTTAAAATTAAAAATGTGTTTTTCAGCATTTTTTTGTCAATAGCTACAGTTACGTAACATTCTATAGCCTGTTTTGTGCCATGCACCTGTTCAATGAGATAGTGATAGTAAATTAACGCTAAAACTAAATGTGTTTATTATGATAAAATTTTCCCTTTTTTTCCCATAGCTTTCTAAAGTTAATCTAGGGGAGAAAATTAGTACTGATACTATGTCAAGCAAGGAAAATGATCAGATTTGTATGTGAAGTGGGGAGAAGCATTTGAAGGAGATGATATCTTCATATTACTTTAAACTTATTTACTCTATTAGAAAAGGTCACTTTTCCCAACAGATTTAAGGAATAAAGATCACATTTGGTTAGGATTAGTGGACAGGCATTTTGTAAAGCTGCAAAAGATTCTGAATCTGTTTTCATTATTCTATTGTGGTGGGGACTTGGAGTTAATGCTACTGCAAATGTGGGGAGAAAGAGAGGTTTATTGTTGCCTAAAGCTTTGGAAATAAATTTAGAGCAGTCTCAAAGGAAGACCCTTCCATGAATGACCTGCTCTCTTTTGTACTTGTCTGTTGCTATTTCAAGAAGCTGTTTTGTTATTGCTAAGAGCCAGTCCAAATCTGATCAACAGACGTTTCTCTAGAGAATGTGGGTGTGCTTTTTATCTTTGCAACTATTCAGTTTATCTTTAACTTTAAACTGTCTCTGAGTAATTAGTTTGATTTGGTTCTTTAACAGAAAGTAATCCTCAAAACTCTTAATAGAGTAAAAAGCCGATAACAGAAAAAAAAGGGAAGATAATGAAAAATTGCTCTTAATTTTCTCATTTTTAAAGAGTACAAAATGATAGATTTTACTTACTCATAAAATTGTTATCTGTATGTGGAATACATATAGGAATATGGACATAAACAAAAAGATTTAAAAGACGCCAATAACAATAATGTTCAAGTATTAGCATGATTTTATATATCTTGAAAAATGTAATCATATAGTTTATGAACTTTTAAAAGCATTTTTCTTTGTGCTTTTTCTTGCTATATCAACAATTATGTAAACTGCACCTTTGATGTATATTTGATAAGGGGTAGAGATATTAGTTTATGAATTACTATAATGAACCTAATGTTCTTTTTATTGAAGTATAGTTGACACACAGTGTTGCCTTAGTTTTAGGCATACAGCATAGTGATTTGACAACTCTGTATGTTATGCTATGTTCACCACAAGTGTAGCTACCATCTGTCACCATACAACGCTATTATAGTACCGTTGACTATATGCCCTATGCTGTATGTTTCATCCTGGTGACTCATTCATTCCATAACTGGAAGCCTGTATTTCCCACTCCTCTTTACCCATTTTGCCCATGTCCCTACTCCCCTCCCCTGTGGCAGCCATCAATTTGTTCTCTGTATTTATGGGTCTGTTTCTGCTTTGTTCATTTGTTTTATTTTTTAGATTCTTCTAGGTGAAATCAAATGATTGTCTTTGTCTAACTTATTTCACTTAGCATAATACCCTCTAGGTCCATCCACGTCGCCACAAATGGCAAGATCTCATTTTTTTAAGTGTTTATGTATTTATTTTAGAGAGAGAGAGAGAGAGAAAGAGAGAGAGATTGAGTGAGCACGGGGGGAGGGGCAGAGGGAGAAGGAGGCAGAGAATCTCCAGCAGATTCCTTGCTGAGCGAGGAGCCCGATGCAGGGCTTGATCCCAGGACCCTAAGATCATGACCTGAGCTGATACCAAGAGTCCGATGCTTAACCAAATGAGCTACCCAGGCGCCCCTCATTCTTTTTTTATGGCTGTGTTATATTCCAGTGTGTGTGTGTGTGTGTGTGTGTGTGTGTGTGTGTGTATGTGTGTGTGTGTGTATACACACTACATTTTCTTTAACCGTTCATCTATCAGTGGACACTGGACTTGATGAAGCTAATGTTTTCTATAGTAATAGAATTTTTATGTCATATAAAACAATATTCCTTTTTGTTGTCCTTTAAAATAATTGATTATTCAGATAAGGGTTGATGGTATTAGGCATGGAGAAGTCAGCAGTTTGCCAGAGAAGAATCATCCCCATCCCCACAACCCTGAGGTTTGCCAAACTCATCCCTGGGAGGTTGACCAATCTTTAAAGATGGAAACCACCTATTCAGTGTTTTTCCAATGCTTTGGAGTTCTAGTGGATATGTGGCTTTGCACAATCGCTCTGGTGAACTCAGGGCAGAGAGAAATGACTAGATTTTCCTCATAACTTATCAACCTCAACAACATTTAAACAATTTGTTTACAGCTTAGATTAGGTATTATTTAAAGAAATTTCCCACAGAAAAATAGTTTGAGGACTGTTGACTTAATATAAAACATTCCGTTTATACGCCCTGGAACTAGGGCACATGGAGGTTTTAAGTCTGATTGTCTACAGCTCCCCAGTTACAAGCTAGTATCTATGGCAGAATCAGGACCAGATATTTATTTGTATACATTATCCATCTTCACCTCCTTCTCTTCTTATCCCTATTTCTTTCTTCCTTTCCATTGACCCTCCCACCATCCCTCCCTTCCTTGATTTCATTTGCAAATATTGGATTCTATTTGACAGAAACAATGCTTGCCCTAGAGGGCACTGAGATCACAAAACACACTGGTAAATCACAAAACAATATGGCAAATGCTACAACAAAAATACGAACGAGATAAACATGCAGTTGACTGGATTACTGTAAGACAAGTGGTTGCCTTTCCTGAGTCAGGGTAGAATAGTTAGCATTTGAATTCTGCAATCAGATCTACCTTCAAGTCTTTTCTCAACCACTGATTAGCTGTGTGACCTTTGATAACTTTCTTAATGTGGATTGCTTTATAATTCTTAGAGAAGGAAGATGCAATCAGACAAGCCTTACCCCTTCTTCCTACTTACAAATCCATGGGAATGTCTATCTACCTAAAGGAAAAAACCATTTTTCTACACTCACAGCACTCTGATGCTGCATGTGTAAGTTTTCCCCCCAAACCAACCAATTCTTCAACTCTCTGGACACAGATTGTTTGTCTTGCAATTCAGTTATGACACTAACTAGCTGAAGACCCCACTAACTAGCTGCAGACCCCACAAGTTAAGGGCTCAGTTCTACAGGATGGCCATGACTTCAGATGCCGGTCACAAGGTTTAGGTTGTTGCCTGTACTTCTGATCAACCACTTATAAATTGGGAGTTCTACAACCCCCTCCTCATGTACCATAATTTGCTGTAAGGACTCCCAGGACTTAGGGAAACATTTATGTCTATTGTTTTATTATAAAGGATCTGAAAAAAAGATACAGATGAACAGCAAGATAAAGAGGTACATAGGCAAGGTCTGGAAGGGTCCCATGCACAGGGGCTTCTGACCCTTGGTGTTGGGGTATGCCAACATCCCAGCATGTGGATGTATTTGCCAGTCTAGAAGTTCTTAGTTTAGGCGCTTTTTTGGAGGCTTCATCACATAGTCGTGATTGATTTATTAACTTAATCTCCAGCTCTTCTTTCCTCCTTGGAGGATGGGGGTTGGGGCTGAAAGTTCCAAGCTTCTTTTTTTTCTTTTTTTAAAAATTTTATTTATTTATTCAACAGAGATAGAGACAGCCAGCGAGAGGGAACACAAGCAGGGGGAGTGGGAGAGGAAGAAGCAGGCTCATAGCAGAGGAGCCTGATGTGGGGCTCGATCCCGCAGCGCCGGGATCACGCCCGGAGCTGAAGGCAGACGCTTAACCGCTGTGCCACCCAGGCGCCCCGAAAGTTCCAAGCTTCTAATCGCGCTTGGTCTTTCTAGTGACCACACCACTCACCTTCCAGGAGCCCACCAAGAGTTGCCTCATTTGAAATATAATCCTATCATCCAAGAAATTCTAAAGAATTTAGGAGCTCTATGTCTGGAACCAGGGACAGAGACCAAATATACATTTCTTATTATGTCACAGTCCATACCATGGTCTCAGGCCATGGACCCCTTAGAGCAAAGGCACCATATTTTTCAGAGGATTTATATTTGATGTAGAACAGATATACCAATGGTAGCAACATGAATATACCTAATATTTGGAGAAGCCAGTGTGAGATAAAGGTGGATTGAAAGAGACAACTCATTTGTCTTACAAAACTGTTAATACACTTTCATATTCTTATGCAGTTTGATTATTCTCCCCCACCCTGATCTGCTATTTGTACCTCATGATAAGCCTAATGCAGAACTATTTAGCACAGAAATCAGCTGATAGTTAGCTAGATTCAGTCCTTCCCCAGGCCAGTCATTTTCAAAGGGTATCACAACCGGAGGAGGCTTTAACTCATTCTCTCAATACACTTGATTATCAATATTAGTATTATCATAAGACTGATTTACATGAGGTAGTTGAATCTTACTAACTCTAACATTTTAACATGTCATCGTACGATCATAGCACCATTCAGTTTCATTACAGAACAAGTCAGTAAGAATTACAGAGGTATTTGCTTTGCTTTCCCAACAAAATCTACCTTTGCCCATATATAAGATATTATTAAGGACAGGCATCATTACAGTTGACTATCACTCGTTTATGTCTGGGTTCTAGTGTATGCCTTTTATCTGTTAGATACAAAGCCAATCACTCTGTCTCATCTCAGAGGCTTATATGAAGACTGGTTTCCATTGTGTGTAGTTACATAGCCGGACCCACCTCTGTCCTACGGGGAGAACATGAGCAATACTTAGAATAGTTTCTATCCCTACTAGCTGTATCATAGGATATATTTTATTTCAACTTATTCTGGGGGCAAGAGCAATCATTGTGCATTGATGTAAATTACAAGTGCCACCAGGGAACTTCCATACATTTGGAGGGCCATGATATTCTCAAAGGAGTGCCCCTAGAGCCACAGCAGCTAGAATCGAGGACCATTGCTTAATGGCCACTTCAGACTCTCTTTGTATTAAAACAGTCAAGAGACCCTATTGGGTCAGGGCACAGGTCTTTTCCCAATGCTGGGTTCTAGCATTATCCAGAATTATTTGTTGAGTAATAGCATCCATTTTAATATCTCTTAAACCCACATCTCTTTCCAGCTACTGCCATTTCTCTGTTCCTCCTTACAGCAGTATTCCCAAAAATACTGCTTAAAATATATACTTATAGTCTTTGTTTCCTCATCTCACATTTTTAAACTCTTAGTGTATCAGGAAAAACAGTCATCATCATTTATCCATTTATCCATTATCCATTATCCATTAGGGTTTAATGTATTGTCACCTATTTAAAATCTTTGTTTTTTTCTACAAATAATTTAAAGACATAAGAATACAGGGATAGTGAGAATTACTATTAAAAATTGTAGTAAGTGGGGCATCTGGATGGCTCAGTTGGTTAAGTGTCTGCATTCGGCTCAGGTCATGATCCCAGAGTCCTGGGATCGAGCTCCACATCCGGCTCCTTGCTCAGCTGAGAGCCTATTTCTCCTCTGCCTGTCACTCCCCGGCTTGTGCTCCTGTCTCTTTCTCCGTCGAATAAATAAAATCTTAAAAAAAATTGTAATAAGGATTAAACATAGCAAATCTCTCTACATCAAATGATTTTTGTTACATGCACCTCATTAGAGATAAAGGAATATTGCCACATACTCCTTTAGCAAAAAGGGATGGTTCTAGGTTTTTGTCACAAAAACATTATGTGATGATGTCCTTCCTATCAACTGATTAACGATGACAAAGCTATATTTCCTTTCTGTCCTTAGAAGTGTGTTATACACAGACTGATTCTTGATTTTCAGAAATTTCACCTATAGATATCATCATCTGAGGGCTCTTAGTCTAATTTTTCACTTATATGGTCAATTTCATCATTATCAGTAGAATTCAGAGTTAGGCAGTCTCTTTATATTCATCTCATTTTTCTAATAATTGTGAAATGTTTTACGTATTTTCTTTGCCATTGTGGGCAGGAAAAAAATCTGAGTTCTCAACTTTGTTTAATGAAAAGTAAAAATAGGCTACAGGGATTGTTTTTCTCATCTTTTAAAAATCATTTTCAAAAGATGATACAATACTTTGGAAAACAGAATAAGAAAATTGAGGAATGATGATTTATTTCACTATTGCATTATCCTTTTAGGTGAGTTTAATATTTTCCCATTTTTGTATTTTGGTCTCTTTTTTAGCATACATGGGAATTATTGATGAATAATGATAAAATAAATTTTAAGATTGTGAAATAGCAAAATGTTTCAAGATATAGGAAACATAAGATCAGTAAGTTCCTGTCATATACCTTAGATTTATAAAAGGATCCAGTAGATTCATATGATAATTCAAATAGAATGAGTTTTATTCTATTAAAAATAATAAACTTTATTTTTTGACGATCTCAGGGACTAAAACAATGAAATATTAACCTTTACAAATGGAACTATTCAAAGAAGAAACTCAAAAAATAAAATTAGATCCAATGGACTCTGATTATAAATTGATCTGTCCACTGTTATCAAAGTTTCCACTCCCCAGAAATACAATGAAATAATCTTTTTCAGGTTATTAGTAACTTAAGTCATGACCAGATGTATAGTCAATTTTGTATTCTTCTTGTAATGAATTTGTCCAAGCTTCTATGTTACTGACTTCATCTTCCTTCTTGAAATCCTATTTTAAATGACTTCTGTAACATCAACCCTCAACAGTGTTCCTTTTTTTTTTTTTTTTAAAGATTTTATTTATTTATGTGACAGAGAGACAGCCAGCGAGAGAGGGAACACAGCAGAGGGAGTGGGAGAGGAAGAAGCAGGCTCACAGCGGAGGAGCCTGATGTGGGACTCGATCCCGGAACGCCAGGATCACGCCCTGAGCCGAAGGCAGACGCTTTTAACGACTGCGCTACCCAGGCGCCCAACAGTGTTCCTTTTTAATCTCTTACTCATCCAGTCTGAACACTGGAGAACCTGTGGTCTTTGTCCTCAGTGTTTCTCTTCATCTACTTTCTTTTTATAGATGATCTCATCCAGTCTCGTCTGTAGATTAGTTAGTCGCCATTTAGATACACCGTATTTTGTCACCAATTCAGTAGAAGGATCATTCACCACAATTGGGGATTTATTCCAGGGTAGTTTAATATCTGCAAATCAGTCAGTGATAAAAACTCTCAACAAAGTGGTTTAGAGAGAACATACCTGAATTTCATAAAGGCTATCTATTACAAACCCACAGCTAACATCATGCTCAACAGTGAAAAGTTGACAACAATGTCCACTTTTGCCACTTTTATTTAACATAGTACTGGATGTCCTAGCCACAGCAATCAGAAAAGAAAAAGAAAAGGCATAGAGATGCCATATATCATATGGCTCACACTGAACTATTGCATACCCCTTCTCTGAATTGACATCCTCAATCCCATTGTCTTCCCTGTGTCAGCAAATAGCACCATTCACCTCTTGCTTGCTACAAACACTTATGAACCATCCTTTATTATTCAGTAGTAAACTTAGGCATCTTAATCTTTAAAATATATGTAAGATATGGTAACCTTTTACTGTCTTCTGTATAATAACTCTAGTCTAAGCCATCATTGTCAGTCACCTGAACCACTGCACCCATCTTCTAAATACCCTCCAATCTTGCTGTCCTGCAACTTAGTCTAATCAGCAGCCAGAGAGAGTATTTTTTTTTTAAAGATTTTATTTATTTATTTGACAGAGATAGAGACAGCCAGCGAGAGAGGGAACACAAGCAGGAGGAGTGGGAGAGGAAGAAGCAGGCTCATAGTGGAGGAGCCTGATGTGGGGCTCGATCCCATAACGCCGGGATCACGCCCTGAGCCAAAGGCAGACGCTTAACCGCTGTGCCACCCAGGCACCCCCAGCCAGAGAGAGTTTTATAAAGACATTGGTATATTACATTATTCTCCTGCTTAAACCACTTAAGGGCTTCCCATTTCAAAGGAATAAAATCAAACTTAAATCATCCAGCTCCTACCAGAAACTCTTCTCTTGACTCTTCTCGTTGTTCTGTTCTTCAGGCACACTGGCCTGCTTTCTGTTCTTCAAACACTTAGGAGAAATTTTTTTTAGGAGACATTTTTAATTATCTTTCTTCCATATTGAAGGAAGAACACCACAAGAAGCCATCTTTATTTGGATCCTCCCATTTTACCAGAACAGTGAAAGCTCCCTGTAATAGGACTGTAATTAAAACATCCTTAAACCTGATGAATCTATTACATGATTCCTTCTCCTTTGGGAGAAAAAGGAATTTAGGGGAGGTGTGGCCAGTGTGGGGTTATGTGCTACTTTATCTGTGTTGTAAATTAAAACATTTATCATGGTACATATATAGAGAGTCAGAACTCAATAGAAGGCACATGTCATTCATTGTTCGTTATGAGAACCAGGGGCCTATTTCTTCAAGAAGTCTTACCAGTAGGGAAAAATAAAACTTATATATACATCAGTGTTTAAAAAACTTTTTTCACCATGTCATATAGCAAGAACATGTATTCGACCTTATAGCCCAATCATACATAAATACATACATATACATTATGCATTGTTAGTCTAAAACTTTTCATGTCAAGTACTAAATGTTAAATCTGGAATATGAAGGCTAAGAATAATAACACTAATGCTAATAATGCTAGTAATAGTGATAGCTAGTATTTATGGGGTGCTTTGTACCCTCAATGTCCATTGTGGAATTTATTTCTAGTGAGGTTGAGTTACTGTTGAACAGTGGAATATAACTTTTGTGGGATTAGTTGTTCCACTCACATACTGGATTGACTTGCATTTAGTAATTTTTTCTATAAATGGTGCTTGAAGTAATCTAATGGGAAAAAGCTGAAAGACTGACTGAAATACTTTAACAGTGAAGCTTATCCTAGGTGAAATAAGGAACCAATTTTAATGGCTCCTTTGTGGCTGGTTTAATTTTTCTGTCTCACACTGGGTTTGGAGATGTTCTGTTTTATTTTTTTTGTCTTTGTTATGGTCTAGGAGAATGGACTGGTTTTCAATAATTGCTATACCTGTCCTTCACATTTAAATGTTTTTTCTCTCCTTTCTCTTTTAAGGCCACAGTGTTTCCTGTAAAGTTTATCTTTCGAGAGTACTGAATGAAAGCACACTTATGGAGGAAGACAGTTTTATTTTCTTACAGACTAGAATGAAAGAGTTCCTTTTAGGAGAGTGTTCCTGTGTTCAAAGTGGCTTCAGCAAGGGTCCCTGGAAGCAGAGGCTGAGCTTCCAGGGCTAAGATCTACCATACTCACATCTCCCAAGTGGAGGGATGATATTTTGCATGAATGATGATAAAGAAATATGGTTTTCAGTGAGGAAACCTTAGAGGGAGCCAGGTGGGGCTGAGGAAACAGAGCTCAGATGGGGAAAAAGGAGATAGGAGGCTTGTGGATGCTTGGCCAAGAAGGGGATTTGGAGAATTAACTAGGGGGATTTTGAGTTATTTTTAGTGAATATTCTCATTCATCTCCCTGTCTAGATTCATAATAATTTTCACATTGCCCAGTGGTGTTTTTGTGTGAGTTTGTTCTCAGGGAATCTGTAAGTTGAAGAGGACTTAGCCAACACCTGGTGTCCAGGAGCAGTGCTAGTACAGTTGACCCTTGAACAACGTGGTTTGAACAGTACAGGTTCATGGAAATGTGGATTTTTTTGGATAAAGTCCAGTACTATAAATGTATTTTCTCTCCCTTCTTTTTCTTTCTTTCTTTCTTTCTTTCTTTCTTTCTTTCTTTCTTTCTTTCTTTTCTTTCTTTCTTTCTTTCTTTCTTTCTTTCTTTCTTTCCTCTTTCTTTCTTTCTTTCTTTCTTTCTTTCTTTCTTTCTTTCTTTCTTTCTTTCGATTTTACTTATTTAAGAGAGAGAAAGAGCCTCAGTGGGGGTGGGGTGGGTTAGGGGGGCAGGGCAGAGGGAGAGGTAGAGGGACAAGCAGACTCCCTGCTGAGTGGGAAGCCCCAACTTGACTCAGGGCTTGATCCCAGGACCCTGAGATCATGACCTGAGCTGAAATCAGATGCTTAACCGACTGAGCCACCCAGTCATTCGTGATTTTCTTCATAACATCTTTTTCTCTAGCTTACTTTATTGTAAGAATATAGTATCTAATACATATAACATACAAAATATGTGTTAACTGACAGTTTTGTTGTCAGCAAGGCTTCTGACCAACCATAGGCTCCAAAGTTAAGTTTTTAGGGAGTCAGAAGTTATACACAGATTTACGATGGCATTTGGGGGGTGGGGGTTGGGGCTGTTCAAGTGTCAGTGGTAATCTGGACTCACACAGAAAGTAAAATTACCTCTACTTGGCCTATGTCAGAATTTTTAAGGCTCAGCTCTGCCTTTAACAAACCATGTGACCTTAGGCCAAATATCTAAACTTCATTTTCTCAATGTGTAATGGTTTGAATGGAGGAAGTAACAGTAATATAGAGTTTATCAGATATTAATTTTAAGAATATGTTAAATACTAGGTACCTAGGAGTTACTTAATAAAGGTGTGTTTCTTTCCCACTTGTCCATCATTCTGCAGACACTTACTGGGCTCTGTAAGGGAAAGCATTTGTTAACTCTCCACCAAAAAGTCCTGTCAACTCTCAGGGCTCAGCTGTAGTGTAAATAGTAGCTTTCCCTTGCTTTTACTGAGTTGAAAGGACCAACTGGTACCATAGTGTATATTTGTTGCTGTCTATATGACCATGTCTGTTTTCTAATAGTACCCAGACCTTTTCTCTGGGTGTCTACACTGGACCCCTGTTTATCTGTTTCTTCAGAAGCTGATCTCATCCTATTCCTTAGGCATGGAGCTTGATAAAAGAACGAAAGTATAGCCCAAAGCAATCTAATCACAGTGAATCTCATGACTCTTTTTTTGAAAAAAACCTATTTTTATTTCTAGTTTTTTTTTTTTTTTAAGATTTTATTTCTTTATTTGACACAGAGAGAACGAAAGAGCACTAGCAAGGGGGGTGGAGAGGGAGAAGCAGACTCCCCATTGAGCAGGGAACCTGATGCGGGGCTCGATCCCAGGACCCTGGGATCATGACCTGAGCTGAAGGCAGCCGCTTAACTGGCTGAGCCACTCAGGTGCCCTTATTTCTAGTTTTTTTACTGTGACAAACAATGTTGTAACAAACACCTTTATATATTTATCTTAGAGACATGTATTTTTTTATTACAATAGAACAGAGTCCTAAAAGTAGTATTGCTAGTTTAAAAATGTGCATATTTTAATCTTAATACACATTTCCAGATTATTTTCCCCCATTTGCAGCAACTCATACTCAAATGAATAAAGTCTGAGGATGACATCCTCAATAGCTATGAGTGTTATCGCCCTTTGAGTTTTGTGCTAATCTAATGGGTAAAAAATAGTTTATGATTATTCTTTTAATTTATAATCATTATATCTTTTCAGATTGTGGTAAGAACACTTAACCTGAGATCTACCCGCTTAAAAAAATTTTTAAGAGCACCATACAGTATTGTTAAGTTTAGACACAATGTTGTATGGTAGCACTCATTTGTATTACATAACTGATATGCTGTCACTTAGCATAATATCTTCCAGGTTCATCTGTATTGTCATATATGGCAGAATATCCTTTTTTTTTCTTTTTAAGACCAAACGTATTATTGCTTTTGATGTTGTTTATAAGGAGAGTAAGATACCTTGAATGAATGTTGTGAGCTTTGAAAGTAATACTTTAAACAGCTTTCTTACTTTTCCTTTTTACTTATTTTCTTTTTCTTTTTTTAAAAATTAAACGAATGTCTTCTGTTTAATGCAAAAGCACATTTTAATCTACAATTTACAACTGTGTTTTGGTGTTTGTGTTTTCATGATACTCCAAAACAAAAGTACACTGGAATATTTTAATTCAGGATACACTTCTCAATTATGATGCAATCCGAAATTTTGTAGGATAATTATAATTCAAATATTCCATTCAATGCTATATATATAAAATTTATTTTTTATACAATAATATAATTTGGTCTGAGATAGTTGCTTCTAATTTTTGAGACTTCTATTATTTAAAAATACACATAATAAAGGGAAAATTTTTATGCGCAAATGTACCTAGAAGGTTTTTATAACAGTATTTTTATCATTTTGAATTTATAAGAAATATCCTCATGTAGTGACCTCTTTAGCAAAAAGATTCTCATTACTGCTTCATTTTTGAAATAATGTTTAATATAGACATCTTTCCATTTCTTGGCCCTGCTACAATAGAGTATAACATTTTTCAAATGGTAGGAACCAGAAAGTAAAGTTTTTCTTTAGTTGTCTTCTTGGACTTTATGAAAGATCAGAAAAGAATGCACCTATAGGTCATTTTGGAGCAAAATTTTGAAGCTAATGACCAATCTCTTTCTCTCTGTGTGCAGTTCATAGCTATTTGTAGTAGAAATGAGAATCACAGCTTCTTGAAGAAAAGAATATAACCATTATGCACTTAGCTGTATTCCTAGAAATCCTGTTGCATTTTTTGTATTATATGAACAAATGCAAATCCTGTTGCATTTTTTGTATTGTATGAAGTCATGTAAACATTGCTGTGATTTTAAAAAATTGCCATAGAACATAATAACATGCCAGTTAACGTAAAGATATGCCATTTTGCCTGGATGGAAGACAATATTTTAAAAATATTGTCTATCTCTATATCTCTATATCTCTATAATTTAATGTGTAATTTCAATGTGGTCCCAATGAAACATCTAGTAGATTTTAAAATAGAATTTGGCAGGCTGTTTTTTCATGAGCAGAGCCACTGATAAATTTGTTCCTGTTAAGATATACAGTCCAACAGAAACTGAAAAATCAGTCCAATTGAGTTAAATATCAGTGACAATAAGGAAGAAATATCTTTTGTTACGTTATGTTAAAAGAGTAACATCGAGGATTCCTAAAGGAAACATTTCAAGTATTTAAGAAGAATATCAATAACCCAATAAAAATAGACAGAAGATAGGAAAAGGCAAATCACAAAAGTTGGAACACTGAAGTTAAGTAATCATACATAGATTTCAGTAATCATATATTTTATCATAAAAGTTAAGTGAAAAAATTTAACTACCAAATGGACAAATTTCATACCAAGTAGACAAAAAATGACAATTAAGAAAATACTGCTAATATCAAGCATGGTTAAAGGTATGTATCAAATATTTTGAGCCCTAGTGGGGTTATTAATTGGTATAGCCTCTATAGGTAGAAATTTGGTATCATTTATTAAGTTTTAAATGTGCCTGCTTTATGGCATTGCCATTCTTCTTTATGATATTAAGTTAAATTAATTTAGCAGTAGGGCATGAAAGCAGTAGGGCATGAGAAAGTACCTGAGGTACAACTATATTATTATGACTAGGAAGAGTTACAAAACATGATATCCTGTCACAGACTGATTTTCAAGATCTATTATGATATGAAAAAAGCAAGGTAAAAATACATAAAGTGTTCTATTAAAATACAAAAATAAATTCTGTATCAGTGCAGGATGATGTGTGGATTCATAAATGCAACAGAGTGTTTGTAGGACACATCACAGAAATAACAATAGTTATGGGGACAGAGGAGACTGAGACTAATTTGGTTTACTTATCTTAATTTAAACATTGTCATAGAAATTTATGAAGATATTAGCTGTTGTGGGGCGCCTGTGTGGCTCAGTTGGTTAAATGTCTGCCTTTGGCTGAGGTCATGATCCCAGCATTGGGCTCCCTGCTCAGCGGGGAGCCTGCTTTTCCCTCTCCCACTCCCCCTGCTTGTGTTCGCTCTCTAGCTGTCTCTCTCTGTCAAATAAATAAAATCTTTAAAAAAAGATATTAGCTGTTGTAATTAGGCATATATTATTTTTTGTTGAGGTATAATTGACTTATGTTATATTAGTTTCAGGTGTACAGTATAATGATTTGGTATTTGTATATATTGTGAAATGATCACCACAGAGCATTTATTTTACTGGAATTCTACTGAAGTGTCGAGTTCAGAATCAGAAAGGTATAGCTTTGAATAGGGCTTATAAGCTAGGGTATATCTTTTTAGGTAAATGTAAAAACGTTCTTTTGCTTCAGTGAAGCAGTTTGCCGAAGTAGAATGCCATTTGAAGTTTAAAAGACCAAACTGAAGATTTCTAAAGATAAAAATTCTAATTACAGACCTGGCATACCTAAGGATAATTCTTGGCTCTCTACTAAATCAATAAGGAAATACCCCTCCTTTGTGCTGCTATTATATTAAGGATCAATTTGCACAACCACCTCCTTCACACCCTTACCTAGTCCCCATGGTAAAGATCATGATCCAATATTTGGCCTTAGACAAACCTGCTGTTATGGAAGGCTATAGAAAAAAACCTCATATGTGGAATGAAGCATATATGTAAATGTGTCTATCACATGCTCAAGACGTGGTTGCTTCCCTTCACAAAGTCTGAGATTTTCTTGCTGCTGAAAGAAGGTGGAGAAGGAGGACGGAAGAGAAAGGGAGAGAGAGGGGGTGTTTGCATATTATTTTGTGGCAAAGAACAATATGTCGCCATTGGTTCTTTTTTCTTTTTAAAGATTTATTTATTACAGCATGCGTGCATGTGCAAGTGTGGGGAGAGGCAGAAGGAGAGAATCTTCAAGCATACTCCTGCTCAGCATGGACCCTGAAGCAAGGCTCAATCTCACCCCCTTGAGGTCATGACCTGAGCCAGAACTAAGAGTTGGACCCTTAACCTCTTGAGCCACCCAGGTGCCCCTGGCCATTGGTTCTTATGGATGAGGAGGAATAGGTATTAGAACATACAGTTTTACAAATGATCTTTGAGTTTATATATTGAAGAAAAGAATAAGACACATCTTTAAGAGTTTCCCTAAATTCATTCATTCTTTCGTTCATTCTTTAGTTGTATTTTGGGTGCCTACACATA
Organism: Ursus maritimus; assembly: GCF_017311325.1. NCBI lineage: Eukaryota > Metazoa > Chordata > Mammalia > Carnivora > Ursidae > Ursus > Ursus maritimus. Next base: position 29,420,021 of record NW_024424341.1, read on the forward strand.
TGGTCCTAGATGGTATTGAAATAATCGGGGACACATAAACAGAGTTCATGTCCTTGTGCAGATTAACTTCTGTGTTATAGGCAGATAGAAAAGCAAGTATAAAATAAAGTAATTGTGAGATTTAAAAGCTTTGAATAAATTAAGGGCTTGGATAGAGAATTCAGATAGATAAAATTGCCAAGCCCAGTGAAGAGTGGGGAGGGGGTGCCCTCCAGGCACAGGGAACATGTGCAAGTGCCCTGAGATGGAAAAAGAGCTTGATATCTGCAAGCAACTGAGGAGTAGTATGGTGAAATTACTGTGAGCTGGGTGGAGTGGGAGGGAGTGGGTCCCAACAAGGGAACCTGGGGAAATAACCTGAACCTACATAATGCAGAAAACATAAACCATGATAGAAAGATGAATTTTGTTTCAAGTGCAATAGGAACCATTGAAGAATCTGCAACAGTAATCCAGTTTGGATTCTAAGAATATCACATTCCCTGATTATCAACAGTGAAAATATTTTCAAAAAAGAAAAGTATCTTAATTATACATATTTTTCAAGAAATGTCTATTATTCCACACACTGCAGTGTGGTGAGCACATTCTTTCACTGAACTAACACTGTTGTTATTCATGTATACAACTAACATTCTTTTTAAAAAATGTTTATTTTTTTATTATGTTCAATTAACCAACTTATAGTACATTATTAGTTTTTGATGTACTGTTCAGTGACTCATTAGTTGCATATAACACCCAGTGCTTATCACCACACGTGCCCTCCTTAATACCCATCATCTAGTTACCCTATCCCTTCACCCCCCTCCCTCTGTAACCCTCAGTTTGGTTCCCACAGTCCAGAGTCTCTCATGGTTTGTCTCCCTCTCTGATTTCTTCCCATTCAGCTTCCCCTCCCTTCCCCTATGGTCCTCCACGCTATTCTTTATGTTCTACATATGAGTGAAATCATATGATAATTGTCTTTCTCTTCTTGACTTATTTCACTTAGTCTAATCCCCTCCAGATCCATTCATGTTGATGCAAATGGTGGGTATTCATCTTTTCTGATGGCTGAGTAATATTCCATTGTATATATGAACCACATCTTCTTTATCCATTCATCTACTGAAGGACATCTTGGCTCCTTCCACAGTTTGGCTATCGTGGACATTGCTGCTATGAACATTGGGGTGCATGTGCCCCTTCTTTTCACTACATCTGTATCTTTGGGGTAAATACCTAGTAGTGCAATTCCTGGGTCATAGGGTAGCTCTATTTTTAATGTCTTGAGTAACCTCCATATTGGAGGACAATGTTAAAAAAAAACCCTCAAAAACCAAAAAAGCCGAAAATACCCCCCCTTTTTTTTTAAGGTAAACAGTATTGGGAATTAAGAGGTTTTGTCTGTTTGGATTTTTGATTGGTCAGTTCAAGAGAGTAATTATTAAGTAAAACAGAGGTGTGTAAAACATATTTTATTAATTTTATGCATTTTGGGGTGGCTAAACCCTTAGGGCAGAGATGAAATCTTCCAATAATGTTTTCGTCTCTATCTGACTGTCGGGATTAAATTTTGTTCAATGTGGAACATGTATCCCTAACTAGGTCATCAAATGACACATGAATTTTCCCCTCAATATTAATTTTCACAGTGATGATTTCAATATTCAATAAATCCATAACAAGACAAAACATTCCATTAGAAAAAACAATTCTTTTCTCAATTGATGGATAAACAGTTTAGCATGAGCTCATTTGATAGTTTCTGCTTTAAACTATTTGGTCTCCCAAGGTAATGGTATTTTTTAGAGCCAGCCCTTGCACCGTGTCATTGTAATGACACCGTAAAACAGTTCTTTTTTATACTTTCCAATAAAACAGTGTGACATCTTAAATCTGAGTTGCTTTACTTTTTAAAAGGTGAAGAATGCATGATTCCTTTCCATCTGCCTCCCTCCAGCAAGGCAATCATCAGGTACAAAGAAAGAAGCTCAGGGGAAACACACTGTCACTCTATGAATACATTCAAGGTAACCATATAGATGGAGGGGGAATTGTTCAGTCTGAGAAGATAAGACAAGGTGACAATAACCTAGAATTATTCAAAGATAGATGTTTAGGTTTTTCAGTGGGTAAAGATAACACAGTGAAAGATGCTTCCACACAGATGCACACTTTGCAGGGTCAGGGGTGGTTTCAGAATCATCACAGAACAAGCGAGTTTAGGATTAGCTGTTGCAACTATAGTGAGACTCTTTGTATTGAAAATTGGGGCCAGGTCCTGTGACATGGATCAAGTTGGGTAAGAAGAAGAGGGAGGACTGGAGAGAGAAATAAGAATGGGGATGATTTCTGGTAGTTGTCTATGTTCAGCTAGAACCAATCTGTAAAATAATAGTTACCCATTTCTCTTTAAGACTTCAATTTTGATAACAAATGTTCTTCCCCCTTTCCTAAGAAGAAAGTATAACCAGATAAACAGAAACAAAACAACTCATACTCAAAGAGAGTCTGTGTGTAAGATTGCTGTACATGTTTTGGTAATAATTATTTTAATTAACATTGTATTGTGCAGTGTCAACTCCATTTTTGCTCTGAGTCAAAATAACAAATATCTAACTCATCCGAAGGATCTAAGTTAATGGAAGCATTTGAATGTATTAGTTTGTCAGAGAAAGTCTGTTGTTTCTAATATTGTTTTATCTTCCTGAAGATCAGACATGGGTTTTGGGTGGATGGGATGCTAAAGTTTGTAAGGGCTGTCTTAGTCTATTCAAGCAGCTGTAACAAAATACCCAGTCTGGGTGGCTTAGAAATAACAGGAAGTTATTTCTCATAGTTTTGGAGTCTGGAAGTCTGAGATCAGAGTGCTAGCATGGTCGAGTGACGGCTGTCTTCTGAATGGTAGACTTACTGTATCCTAATATGGTAAAAAGGGCTAAGGAGCTTAGTGGGGTTTCTTTTATAAGGGCACTAATTCCGTTCATAAGGGCTCTGCGCTCATGACCTAAGCATCTCCCAATAGCCCTACCTCCTAATACTATTACATTGAGCATCAGGATTTCAAAATATGCATTTTGAAGGGACATAAACATTCAGACCATGGCAATAACTGTGTTCTGCTGCCATAGCCAACTTTTCCCTTGTGACTTGCTCAAATCCATAATGAGAGCCAGACTATTGATCTTTGCAGATAATCCACTGGCAAATGTCTTCTTCTCTGAATTCATATTTGAGCTGAAATTCCCAGGATTATCTACTTGCAGCAACATTTTGCAAATATTGATTTAAAATCTTGATTTGCCTCTTTCTTCAGAGTCCTGTATGCCTCTGTAAAACCTGCTCTCATTGTCTTTAACATGCTCTTGTGTAATGTAAACTGAAGACAGATGTCCTAAATGCATACTAATGGGGAATACTTTGGTTTCTGTAATTCCTGAAATATAAAGCTGATGAACACACGAGGACAAACCCTGTCTCCTTTGGTCTCCTCTTTGAAATTCCTACTCACTGGGCTAAGAAGCATTCTCTTTCTCAGTGGAAATCTTGACACATGGATAGTTTAATAATTATTTTATTACTATTTAGATTTTAAAATTTATTTATGTCACACAATACAATTGTTGAAAACTTTATGCCGCTCTGGAAAAGAAAAAGCTCCCTTAAAACAGTGTGGGTGTTCATCAAAAAGTTAAAAATAGAGCTACCCTATGACCCAGCAATTGCACTACTAGGTATTTACCCACAGGATACAAAAAAATACTAATTTGAAGGGATACATGGTCCCAATGTTTATAGCAGCGTTACCAACAATATCCAAATTATGGAAAGAGCCCAAATGTCCATTGGCTGATGAATGGATAAAGAAGATGTGGTATATATATAATGGACTATTACTCAGCCATTAAAAGAATAAAACCTTGCCATTTGCAACAACATGGATGGAGCTAGAGAATATTATGCTAAGTAAGTGAAACAAGTCAGAGAAAGACAAATACCGTATGATTTCATTTATATGTGGAATTTAAGAAACAAAACAAACATCAGGGAAAAAAAGAGAGAGGCAAGCCAAGAAATAGATTCTTAGCTAAAGAGAACAAACTGAGGGTTACCAGAGGGCAGGTGGGTGGTGGACAGGTGAAACAAGTGGTGGGGATTAAGGAGCGCACTTGTGATGAACACTGGGTGATGTATAGAAGCATTGGATCACTAAATTCTATACCTGAAACGAATATTACACTGTATTTTAACTAACTGGAATTTAAATAAAAACTTATTAATAAAAAAATAAAAAACTTCCTTAAATAGGGAGACCAAAGTGAAAATGGAGAACATAAAATAGGTCAACGAATGGGAAATGTGGTTTTTGGATTCTTTATCTAATCATAGTGTGGTAGGCAGAAAGAGTTCTAAGTTTTACTTCCAAAGAACCAAAACAAATGAAATCCTTGCAGAAAAATATGGAGGCAGCCAACTAGCCAGCTGATCATTAAACAAATATAATATAACCCCCTTTCCATTTATCTCACAGCCAAGGAGTATCATTGGCTTTTGCTTAGGACCAGGATGTGTAGTACCCTGTGGTGCTCAGAAAGACAGCAAAGAACCAGTATATTTTCACTCCAGAATGAGCTCCACAACATTCCATGGAACCTCTTGGGTTTAATTTCTCCCCAAAATAGGTCTGTTGTGGGGTAAAAGGAAGTGAGCACCAGGCTTTCTTGGTTTAGGGAGAAAATCTTAGGGTCTGGTTGCTCTGTGGACAAGTATTTAAGCAAGTCCCTAATTTTGGGAGGAGCCCACCCCTGGCATATCTGGAGCTTCCCTCTGTACAACCTGTCAGGGGTCTGCAAAACCATTTGTTTCTCTTTCTGATGCTCTGCAGGCACTTCAGCGTTCCCATTCTGTTTGGTCACCATTCCTCCTTACCTTTTCATGAAAAAAAATTCATTAATTTCTTAAAGCAATTCCTCTTGTTTCTCTGACTCTGTCTTGCACTGATTCTATCCCTCTCACCTGCTTGCTCTATCTCCCTGCCTTTCTCTCTTTCTCCTCTCTGTGTCTGTCTCTGTTCTGTCCCTCTTTTAAGCAGAAGCCTAATTAGTCTTTTGGTAAGCCCGATAAATGAATGAAAAAAAGAGAGAAAGAATTGTATTTTGAGGTGATGTGATGTTAAGGTAATTCTGTGAATTTGAAAGGAGTGTATTTTTTAGAGAGGGAATATGTATATAGAAATATTTGGAACAATTATCATGAATCCACCAGAGGGATACCTTCATGGGAGCTAAAGGCATATTCTTTTACTCTGAATGTATTCTAGTTACTGTTGTGCCTTCAAATCTTTGCTATTGTTGTTTAAATGTGTGTATTTCTTTCCTCCCTCCAAAAGTCAGATCTCTTTCAAGCAGTTATTTTACTGAAATATTCACTTTCTCTACTGTTCCAAGTTTAACGACATGCATTTTTTGAGGCAGCCACCAGAGTCAAGGTGCAGAAGTTCTAGAGTTGTTTCCTATTTTCCCCAAGATATTAACTAGCCCATCCAGTGGGAGCAAACTTGGGCCTCGTGAGCACTGTGCTTCATCAAGCTGCAAAAAATGGCCACATTTTTTAAGAGTGTAGCTAGACTATTAAGTAGAGTACTTCAGTCAAATTTTATGAAGCTTTAAATAAATGGATTGTATGGTTATTCTTGCAAAACTTACTCTTTTTGAGTTAACTTGCAACTAAAAGTGGTGCTTTCTGTCTTTTGTCACCCCCAGTTCTCTTAGCACACAAACTACTCCCTAGGGAGAGGCATCTGGAATGGAGACATAAGATAACTTTAACTTAATGGGACCCCAATGGCCTTTAAAAGTTAATGCTGCTAAAGCAATTAATGAAGCTTCTAAAGTAAGTGATGTAAGCCTGAGGATAATTTATGCGTTGGGATGATCTTGCTCATTATTGGCATTATTTAACATTCCCCAGGCACTCAAGTAGATCATGGCTACACATCCAAAAATAGGGCAAGACAATATTTTTGACTTCCATGGATAGGAACATATTCTTCAAATTAGAAGAATGAAAAAAATCTTAAAATGGAACATAACAAGTTGGGAGAAGGATAGTTCTTCCTTATAAGAATTCAGCAGGGATGCCTGGGTGGCTCAGTCAGTTAAGCATCTGTCTCCGGCTCAGGTCATGATCCTAGGGTCCTGGGATCGAGTCTTGCGTCGGGCTCCCTGCTCAGTGGGGAGCCTGCTTCTCCCTCTGCAGAACGCTCCCCCTACTTGTGCTCTCTCTCTCTGACAAATAAATAAATAAAACCTTTAAAAAAGAAGAATTTAGCAAATGAGTACATAGATAAAAGAAAGAATCTTAAAATCACATTTTGCTACTCTGGATGAAATAGTGGGTCTAGGTAACAATCACAATGAATCCTAAAATCATTGGAGAAAAGCTTGATTGGAAATTTTAAAATGAGGATAGACTAACATCATCTGAATCCACTGATAAGTCTTAACATCAGTAAATAACGGGGCAACCAGATATCATGGGGGCTCAGTGATATGAAATAAAAGGAAGCACAAAGCACCACATATGAAGTGTGCTGTCAAGAATCTTGAGCCTGACTCTCTCAAGTCTTCCAAGATGTACGTGTCAGTTTGTAGGAAATAGCAGGCAGAAGAGAGTTAATATATACACCATGAGGAAGTAATCAGTCAAATGCAGAATGTGGAACATATGATAGTACACATCAGTGGAATAAATAAAGCTTAAAAGATATAACAATGCAGTATGTGGACATTGAGGGATTTGGGTTCAAATCAAGTAAATAAAAAATTTTCATGATATTGATTTTTAAAGTATGGTGATTATTTAAAAATAGTCTTAGAGAAGCTTGCTAAGTATTTAGAGTTGAAATACTGTACTATGGTATTGCTTTAAAATATTCTGGCTAATTATGAGAAAAAGTGTTTGACACATGATATATATTCAATAAAATGTATTAAATTGAAAAAATAGTCTGGCTAAAATATGTGGGTCAATAGATAAAGTTGACCACATGCTAATATATATTACAGCAGGGTGATTAGAGTGTTCCGTGTACTCTTGGTTACCTTTGAAAATTTGCATAGTTAAAAGGGGAATGGGAGTTCTCTAAGATAGAGACAAAGATGGTAAGTGAAAGAGTTGTATTTTCTGTGACCGAGGACTTTTGAAGAGAGGGTGACATAATCAGATCATAGTCTGGGTATTGTTTGGAGCTGATATAAAATTTTTAGACATTGCTCAGATGCAATTACAATAAAAGGGAGTGTTTCAATTTTGTCTTAAATTGTCATTTTTGTAAATTGATTTCAAACACTTCTCCTTGTGAATTTTACCTGTGTATAAGATGCACATAATATTTGAATTTCCCTGTAGGCTAATGATTTTGAACATTTTTTCATGTGTCTGTTAGCAATTTGTCAGTCTTCATTGGAAGAGTGTTTGTTCATATCTTCTGCCCATTTTTTGATTTGATTATTTGTTTCCCATGTATTGAGTTTGAGAAGTTCTTTGTAGATCTTGGATACTAGTCTTTTATCTGTAGTGTCATTTGCAAATATCTTCTCCCATTCCGTGGGCTGCCTCAAGCAGAGAAACACAACTGTCATATGGTTTCACTCATTTATGGAACATAAGAAATAGGAAGATCAGTAGGAGAAGGAAGGGAAGAATGAAGGGGGGGTAAACAGAAGGGGGAATGAACCATGAGAGATTGTGGACTCTGGGAAACAAACTGAGGGCTTCAGAGGGGAGGGGGGTGGGGAATGGGATAGGCCGGTGATGGGTATTAAGGAGGGCACGTATTGCATGGTGCACTGGGTGTTATACGCAACTAATGAATCATGGAACATTACATCAAAAACTAAGGATATACTGTATGGTGACTAACATAACATAATAAAAAATATTATTTAAAAAAAAAGATGAACATAATATAGGGGCACCTGGGTGGCTCAGTTTTATCCTAGGGTTCTGGGATCAGACCCCGCATCCAGCTCCTTGTTCAGTGGGGAGCCTGCTTTTCCTTCTCCCTCTGCTGCTCCCCCTGCTGTACTCTCTCTCTCTCTGTCAAATAAATAAGTAAAATCTTAAAAAAAAGATGCACATAATATAATTTCTAAAGCATACTACTGATAGTTGCTCTATTAATTTAACCAGACTAAGAATTTTCTTGGTTCTGATGGTTTTAATATTGTCAAAATCTCAAATTTTCTTAAATTTTTTTAGCAATACTGAGGGGAAAAATGATTTACCATTCTTTTGCAAGTGGTACTTTTCAACTTCTTTATGTAAACAACTTAAAATGACAAGCAAAATGATTGTAATATTTGATATTCCAGTCTATTTTGGAAATATTTTCTCCTTTCTCACTCAAATGTTGTAGATACACACAAATTTGCACTTTAGTTTATTTCAAGCAAACTATGCAAAGTGCATTTTAAACAATTTTATCATATGTGATTATCTGGTCATGTACCTATAAAAACACCAGTGTGAAATTGGGGAAACCGAGGTAATACTATTTAAGGATCTGCATCATTTCAAAGGTCCTTAAAAGCAGGATAACTTGAATTTAAATAAAGGTAGTCACAAGTGTGTGCATGTGCAGAGTCTACCCCATAACACAAATGTTTAGCCACAGACATCCTCCCCATAGATTGTCCCCAAAGCTATCTAATTCACATCGTGCCCTGTGATTGCCCCGCTTTTGATGACTCCTTTTGATTTCTCCACCTTTTCAAACCATAAAACATAAACCATGTGTGAGTGAAACAGCCACACCTGCCATGCCAAGATCCCATCTACAAAATAGTGATGTTTCATGCTGATGTCTCATCTTTATATATATGTACATATGTATATATTTAATTTTACTTTCATTTTGGGAAGAACACTTAACATGAGATCTACCTCTTAACAATTTTTTTTAGTGTACAATATCGTTAACTCTAGGTGCAATATTGTACAGCAGATCTGTAGAACTTATTTAATGTGTCCTGGTCACTACTGTTATAATTATGTCCCCCTAGTGATCCAGGAGCAGTGTTGTTAATTGTTCTAGCCTATTCCTGTTCTTGTCATGTGCACGTTTTGTACTGCACATGTCCTGTCAGGTGCCTCTCTAGAGGGACTCCTCTCTTTCTGTTCTGCTGCACTGAATGCCAGCCTATCTCAAGATACCGTGTCTTATGTCCCACTTGGTGTTCTTCCCAACTTATTGTTGCTCTTAAGGTTTTTGTTTACATCCATTCCCTGCTGTAAGTTAGACACACTAAACATCAGATAAAAAGGGAGAAGACAAGTATTCGTGTCTCATGGATACCCTTGGTTTCTCTGGGCATTTTCGATTGCAGTGTTTTCCTACTTTAATGAGATTCAGTGTTCAGAGAATAGGGAGCAGCATAAAATGCAGGGATGCGAACAAATTTGAAAGGCCAAACACCATAGTAAAATTCGCCTTGGGGGACTCTCTAGAACTTTGAAGGAGAATTGTGGAGCACTATTGCATTTCAACACTGCAGGTCCCTCCACAGGTGTGAGGTAGAAACACAGGGAGGGTTTCCAGATACTGGATCCATACCAACAGTCTTTTTATGGAAAATATCCAATTGTTTGTTAGCTTTTCATGTGGAAGAAATCTCATTCACATTAAACTAATTCAGTGTTTCAGAGTAGAAAAAAAAATCACTCAGATACTGGAGATTAGATAATTCCCAGGTGGGTCTATTCATTTGTTTATAGTGGTGGCTCTTTCAAAGTTTGGTCTTGGGACCAGCAACATCAGCATTACCCGGAAATTTGCTAGAAATGCAAATTATCAAGTCCCATTCCATACCTACTGATTGAAAAACTCTTGGGTGGGGCCCAGAAATCTGTTTTCACAAGCATTCTGGGGGATTCTGGTGAATGTACAAATTTAAGAATGACCGGTTTCATGCATATTTTTCAAAAGAAAGATTTTGAAATTTTTAATACATTTTTTCCATCTTTCTTAATACTATAAAATCCTATGAAATAATCCTTCAAATCAGAGCAGTAGTCCCCTTTTTTCCCTCTGAAGAGTATTAATAAAAGCAGTCAGGTTCATACTAGTTTGATAATTCAGCAGCATATTGATAACTCAGAAAATATCATGTTTATTTATTATTGTACCTGTCACATTGTACTGTTTTGCTGACATTCAGCACTGTAAATGGCCGGATGCATAGCTTTAACACCTGCATATTTCTAAGGAAAACAAGAAAGGTATGCCTGTAGCTCCTTTAAGATCCATGGATTAATAATGAAGCAGTAATTAGTCAGGAATAGAGTGTGAAGCTCAACCCAAGTTTCAGAGTCCAGGTTTGAACAGCAGTATTTTCCCCCAGGATATGAGACCAGTACATGTAACCTTCATTGCCTTGTCAAGCATACCAAAGGAGCTTAATATTAGCTTTTCTTATCCTGGTGCTCTTTAATACTATTCCAGAGAAGGCTGCTGCATGCTCCCCTGTTTCTGTCATTGTGAAGCTTGACCAATTGATAAAAACAAAAAAATAAAGAAATAAAGCAAAACCCTATTCAACGGCCCAATTCCTTATATGGCTATGTGTACCTATGAAACTTGAAAGAGAATATTAGAACTTAACAGTGTATTAAAAATAAACTTACTGTGACTGGGTTCAATAAAACTATCCTTATGATCTTTCTATCCTTAAGAGACATCTTTTTTATTATAAGGTGATATTTCTTGCTTAAAAGTCTATTAATATAGTTATACCAGCTTTATTTTAGTTATGATCTTTTGGTATATATTTCCCCATCCCTTTACTTGAGACAGTTTTTGTCTTTTAAAACACATGCCTTGTAAACAGCATATAGTAGGGTTTTATTATTTCTATCCAACTTGAAAATCTTTGCTTTATGTAGAATATTTTTTTTATTAACATTTAATTACAGTTGGCGTACTTATTACGGAGTCTATCATTTTGCTTTTTCGCTATCTTTCCTTTCCCTTTGTTTTTCTCGCCTTGCTTGTATCTCTGGATTAATCAAATATTTTTGTTCTTCTTTTCTCGTTTTTAGTACTTATTCAGTTGGTTGCAATATTTATCCTTGATTTGTTAAAGTTTAAATTAGTACTTTTTATATTTCCAAAGTAATGGAAATTATACAGGAGTTTTTAAGAGTTTTAACCCCTACTTGGGACTTTGTATTCTTGTTTCTCTTTCATGTCATTATCATTCTCTGTTTTGTCTTTGAGGATATTTATTGCATTTATTTTATATTTTTGACCCATATGTTTCAATAATTCAGATGATATATATTCTTCAGTTTTTGTGTTTCTTGTTGTGTTTATATTGCTCTTTTTTTGACCCATATGTTTCAATAATTCAGATGACATATATTCTTCAGTTTTTATGTTTCTTGTTGTGTTTATATTGCTCTTTTAAATTTTTTTTCAGTTTTATTGCCTATGAACTGCTCATATTCCCCTCAGTTAGTAGTCACTGTGTCTGCCAGGAAGGGTCAGGGGCATGTACTGGCCTGTGAGTGTTCTAGTGGGTTTGGACTTAAGGGAAGGGATGAGTTCCATGAAGGAGAGCTGCAGGCACCAGAGAATTGTTCTTAACTCTGAAAGGCTCTCTCTCCTCCCAGTGAACCCTCAAGTCAGGGAGTAGGAATTTCTTTAGGTTTTGAGTTCAGGGTTTTGGACTCAAGAATGGAGGAATCAATGGGGCATGGCCACAGAATAGCCTCAACCCTGTAGGGGTTGCCTCAACACTGGGATGCCTGACAGCCACATTGGGCAAAGGTTGTTCCAAAGTACCGTGTGTGTGGGAAGGGTGGAAGCCCCCAGACCTGCCAATGCCACATACAGCCCGTAAAGAGATATAGCACATCCACAGCAATCTGTGACCTGCTCAGGAACTTCTCATACTTGCTACATATTTCCTCATCCCCATGCTGTCTTTTCATTCTGTGGTCTCTCCACAAGACAGACCCAGTAGCCCGTGCTGGATCACCATGGAGTCAGGACTGTTTCTTTTACAGTCAGCTCCCCCTGCTTTTCTCTCAGCTCTTTTCTTGAAATGCACAGATTGGGCTCCTGCATTTTCATAGACAAGAAGATTTGTGAATTGAAAGCTGGGGCTGTGAATAAATATTTGATATGATTGTTTGCTCTGGGAAGATCACATATTATGACAGGGAATATCCCTCTCCATTCCCATCTCTTGACCAGATTCCAAATTCAGAAATCAGAGATTGAAATGAAAGTAAGATCAGTGGTGTTCTTTTTGCCTGTTCCTCACTTCTTGCTGCCAACAGCAAGACCTGGCCACTGGAGGGGTGTGGGATCATTATAGAGAAGACCTTGTGCCTTGCTGTGAGTTAGGCGGAATGGGATGGGGTTGCCCTCACCGCAAGAAGCAAATGTAACACTAAGTGGGGTGTCTAGGTTGAGAAGGCTTAAGAGAGCCATCAAATTTTCTGGGGTCTTAGTGTCATCTGAGATAGCAAATGTCTCCTTTGGTATAGGATTCTGAGTAGCCTCCCGTTTCCCTAGCAACTAAGTAGGGAGAGAACTCTCCTTCCCTGTTGGCAACAATTCATATTCAACTAGGGAAAGTGTTGTAGAAACAGGTGTCTTTCTATCTCACCCTTCTTTTGACTTCCCTCCCCTCTCTTCAGTTCTCTCTTTGTGAAAATAGAAAAAAAGAAGAAGAAAATTCAGTTTGTGCTTTGAGATGTGGTTGCCAGTTGCACCCTATCTTCCTTCTTGATGCTTCTCTTTGACGATTCTGAAAAACCTGCCACCCTTACTGTGAGGAGCAGCTGCCCCCCTAGGGTCTAATGTCAACCCTGACTGTGTACTAGAAACATCTGAGCAGCTTTGAAGAATAAACAGTGATGTGATGCCTTGCCCCACAACCAGAGATCCTGACTTCAGTTGGTCTTGAGTGGGGTCAGGACACTGATATGTTTTAGGGTTTCCCAGGTTACTCCTACCCATAGATAGCACTGGGAGCAGGGCTTGAAGCTCTGCACCGGTGGGATGGCAGATGTTTAAGAAAGAGGAGTTGTAGTGGAGGGAAGAGGGGAATAAGACAGAAAATGGCGTTTCCAGAATTCCTTCAGAGTGGAACGAAAAGTGATGTAATAGGAAGGGTAATGCCAGGCCTGCACCTCGGAACCCTGCTTATTCACCGATTGTCTGTGTTCTGCGGTATAGAGTCATATCCTTGTGGATGCCCTCGGTTTAACTAGTGCCCATTAACTTTGTTTTTTCTCTCAGGTTTCCTTTCTCTCTTGAGACCGATGGTGATTCTCATCATGTCTTCACACCGCTTGGCACTAGCCTGCTTGGTTCCTGTTCATTTCCATATCGACATCCCTGACTGACAAGGGCATTCCAGGTTCTTACAGCTTTAATATATAGGAGAGTGCACTCTGGCCTGGTGATGCCTGCACATGCACATTTGCATACCGCAGATGCAGATCTTGTTCAGTGAGCAGAACACCTTTCTATTATTGCCAGTGTCTACTCTCGTTAGAGGGACTTGGTGGGCAGAGCTTCTGAAGTTGTATACAAATTAGGAAGTCTTCTGATTATTACTGAATTTGCCATTTTAACCATTTTAGGGATTTTGGATGAACTTTACTCTGTCTTTGGCTTTTAGGATAAAAACCGATAGAAAGGCAATTTTGATCTATAAATAGTTTTCTGTATTGTTTAGTAATTTCCACATTATATGACATGACAAAGGGGAATAAAGATTGTACCTAGAATTAGGTTGCTGATCATGTAATCTTAAAATAGGTAGATTACCTTGGATTATAATCACAAGGCTCTTTAAAAGTGGAAAAGGGAACTTGAAGAGAGAACCAAAGAGATGGCAGACAGGGAGACTCAGCCCGTTGTTGCTGGCTTTTAACACAGGGGAAGGAGTCCACCAGCCTCGGAATGCTGGCCTCCTTGAGAAGCTGAAATAGTTCTCCACTACATCCTCCAGAAAGGAATGCAGCCTTGTGGACACCTTGATTTTAACCCAATGTGGTTCTTTTTAAACTTAAAACCTCCAGAACCATGAGATAATAAACTTGTTGTTTTCAGCCACTGGTTTTGTGGTAATTGGGAATGGGAAATGAATGGGAAGCAGCAGTGGGAAATGAATATATTGTTGAAAAGGATGAGGAAATTAGTAATGATAAAAATGAACATGAAAAGACTTAAAGATCCTTATGATGGAATTGACTATGCTAAATATCAGTTTTATTTTTTAACAGAATATCTTGTACAAGTTTTAAATGATTTGGTGAAATGGAAATATTCCTGAGAAAGAGGTTTAAGAGAAGTAATTTCACCTCCTTGCAGGCCTTTTCTTTGATACTTAATTGCCTAATGGAAAATTAGCTCAGAATCAGTATTTTTAGAAGTAAGTTTATTTAAGGGACTTGAAATGGAGCCATTTCTGTTTTTCTGAGCATTATAGACCCAAATCCATTTTACTCCACAAAGGCAAGAGTGCCTCTTTACCCCCCACCATAGATTTCTTTTTAAACATTTATTAATCTAAGTAAAATTTGGTTAAATAAGCATGAAGTCAGTCGAGGTGTGTATGGTTTTAATTCATTTTCATGGGTGTCTATATTTCATGGAAACACTTTTTTATATTTCTCCAAAGGAAAAACATTTTAAAAATAAAAAAGAAAGGAAAATAACTAGAACATTTTCCCCATCAGCTAATATAATAGTAGCAAATGAAACAACAAGAGGATGAAGCTGACAGTTTAAACAATGCTGAAATGCTGCCCAGGGTCAGAAGATTGCTAGCAGCCTGGTTATCGTCTGCATTGTTTTCGTTTAACTGTCCAGGCTTATTTGGCAAAGTGGAAGTTTAGTCATTGTTGAAATTGTTTGCAAGACTCAAGAAAAATTCTTTAAAACATGTTTGGGATCCTAAAGACTTTGGATGAAAGGAAACTGCATAGTAGATGCTTTCTCTTTGAGGTCTATTATAGTCACTCTTGCAGCCCAGCCTAAATCGCACTATCTTGCTTTGGAAGTACTCAGAGAGAAAAGGTTTCATTTTTGTGAAGAGCTGTCGGACACCCGGAAGCTTCACCTTCAATAAGATTACTTCTGAGCTCGAGAACAATGGAAGCATTGTTTCCTCAAAATCGCTGCAATACACTTCAGGAGCCCTCCTTGTAGAATACGCTTTCATTTATGTCCCATCAGTGCTCATCAGAGCTTTTGTGTCCACCTCTCTTTTGTCTCCAAATGATGAGTTGAGTTGGCACTACACAGACTATTCAGAGAGGTGTTCTGAACTGTCATTGTTTTGGAAGTTCTTCTTTTTTTTTCTTTCAAAAAATTATTTCTTTATCTTATTATGATAAAACACACGCGCACACACACACACACACACACACACAAGATCTACTCTCTGAACAAATATTAGAGCGTCCAGTCTTAGCATTGTTACTACGAGCACAGTGCTTATACAGCCGATCTCTAGAGAGAACATTTGCATCTTGCACAACGGAAACTTTATGCAAAGTGAACAGTAATTCCCCAGTCTCTGGCCCCCAGCTCCTGGCAGCTACCGCTCTCGGCTTCTGTGAGTTTGACCACTTTAGATACTTTGCCGAAGGGGATTTGTGCCGTATTTGTCTTTCTGTGACTGGCTTTTGTCACTTAGCACCACGACTACTTAGAGAACTTGGTTTCAGGAGGAGACAGCACCTGTTCAGTGACACTGACGTGTGCACTGGTGGTAGTGGTGGTGGGGGGTTTCTGGTGGATACTTTTAAAAGATTATTTATTTATTTATTTATTTGAGAGAGAAAGAGAGAGAGAGAGTGAGAGTGTGTGTGCGTACATACAAATGGGGGGAGAGGCAGAGGGAGAGGAACAAGCAGACTTCATGCTGAGCACCGAGCTTGATGTGGGCTCCATCCGGAGACCCTGGGATCATGACCTGAGGCGAAGGCAGGTGCTTAACCGACTGAGCCACCCAGGTGCCCCCGGTTGATGGGGTTCATGATTCAGATCACGAAACCCCCCTTAGTTAAAACATAGCATTAGAAGATTGTAGGGAAGTTTTTATTCTCCTAAAGACTGTGGAAGAAAGATGTAGTGAAAGATGTTCTGTCAGACATGTAAAGGTTTTTTTCTACACTTACTTCCATTGTATGTTAGCTCTACTCGATGGTGTCAATGACTTTATGTAGGGGCATTTTTTTTTTTTTTAATGAACTTTAAAACCTATTTGTCTACATTAAATTTTAAGTGAAAGGAATGTTTCCCAGAATAAAAGTATTTATTTGAAAGCAGGATCGTTTTTATCAAGAACATGGCAATAAATGTAGTGTGATTTAGGATTATATATGAGAAATTATGAAAGGAAAGCAAAATAGCCATTGAGAAATGAATAGACATATGGTGGAATACTATTCAGCCTTTAAAAAGAAGGAAATACTGAAATATGTGACAACATGGATAAACTTAGGGGACATTACACTACATGAAATAAGCCGGTCACAGCCACACACTGCATGATTCTGCTTATATGAGGTAGCTAAAATAGTCAAACACAGGAGCAGAGAATGGAATGGTGCTTGCCAGGAGCTGGGGGAGGGGGAGTTATTCAAGGAGCATAAAGTTTCAGTTATACAAGATGAGTATGTTCTAGACATCTGCTGAGCAACGTAGTGCCTATAATTAACAATACATATTGTGTACTTTAATATATGTTAAGAGAGTAAATTTAATGTTAAGTTTTCTTAACACAAAAACAAAACAAAACAAACAAAAAAACCCCAGAAAAGAGCAGGCGGAAAATTTTGGAGGTGACGGATATGTTTAGTACTTTGGTTGTGGTGATGGTATCACAGGTGTATGCATACACCCAAACTTATCCAACTGTATACATTACATATGTGCAATTTTTAAAGTCAGTTGTACCTCAGTAAAATTTAAAAGCTAGGGGTGTCTGGGTGGCTCAGTCAGTTAAAGCGTCTGCCTTCGGCTCAGGTCATGATCAAGCCCCACATGGGGCTCTCTACTCAGCAGGGAGCCTGCTTCTCCCTCTGCTTTGCTCTCTCTCTCTCTCTCTCTCTCTCTCGCTAACTCTCTCCCCCTGTCAAATAAATAAATAAAGTCTTCAAAAACTTTTTAAAAAAACTAAAATTAAATTAGTTAACTTTTTCTTTGTAGAGACTTGCCTATCTTTCTACCTTCTTCTTTGAAATCCTTAATTCCTTCAGATACATCCTACAGAGCTGTGTTGATTTGCAAAAGTGTTTTGCAGTAGAGCGGGGATTACATGTGTCTGTTTGCTTCTCTCTGTATCCCTCTTCTGGAGGATACAATCCCTGGCTGGACTGTTCAAATGGAATGTTCCACTGAAGTTTTCTGCTTTGCTTTGTTTCTATATTCTATAGTTTCTTGACAGAAAATTTTAACAGTCTCATCCTTAGAGAAGTAATTTCTATTTTATTTTTTAGAATCGTAACTGGGAATTTAGAACAATTGAGAAAACATGTATTTTCTAGATATTTCATTATAACCTATTTAAGTAGTGAAAAGCTATAAGGAATATAAGCATTTGCTAATACATTATGCTATTATGGCATAGGTTATATTTTCATAAAACTATTTTAAAGGGAAAGAGCAGATTATAAAATGTTACGAGTTCAAACATGTAAAACGTGTGTGCTTTTGAAAAAAATGATTGGAAGGATTTAGAACAAAAATGTTAGCAGTGGTTATCTCTGGATGGCAGGATTGTGCATTTTTTTTTTTAAAGATTTTATTTATTTATTTGACAGAGATAGAGACAGCCAGCGAGAGAGGGAACACAAGCAGGGGGAGTGGGAGAGGAAGAAGCAGGCTCCCAGCGGAGGAGCCTGATGTGGGGCTCGATCCCATAATGCCGGGATCACGCCCTGAGCCGAAGGCAGACGCTTAACCGCTGTGCCACCCAGGCGCCCCAGGATTGTGCATATTTATGTGTAGTTTTTACTTTCATTTATATACTTGTCTCTGATTTATTATTTTTTAAAAAGCAAAGTACATGTATTTTTTTACTTGCAGTTATAACTTATTTCCATTTGGGAAAAAATCAGGTACAATTCACAAATTTAGCAATTACCTTGTGTAAAATTTTGCTTTCCTTTCATATTTCTCATATATAGTCCTAAACCCCACTGTATTTATTGCCATGTTCTTGATAAAACCTATCTTGTCTGTTTTCAAAGAAATACTTTTATTCTGGGAAACATTCCTTTCACTTGACATTTAATGTAGACAAATAGGTTTCAAAGTTTTCTACTGAATTACTGTGATGTATATCTTATTAAAACCAGAATCAATTTGGGATGGTAATTCCTAGCCCTAATTCAAGTGGCAGCTGTGAGAATTGTTTTTCAAGTTTGTGGGCCTGAAATGGGTGCCTTGTCAGTGACATTAAATACCTTGCCAGCAGGAGGCATACATATTATGGTCATAGTCCCTAAATGAAATATTACAAGAAGCCAAACAACTTTAGACTTTTATTATTTATTTATTTGAGAGAGAGCATGAGGGAGCATGGTGGGGAGAAGCAGAGGGAGAGAACCTCAAGCAGACTCCCTGCCGAGCACAGAGTCCAACTTGGGGCTTAATCCCAGAACCCCAGATCAGGACCTGAGCTGAAATCAAGAGCAATCGACTAACTGAGCCTCCCAGGTGCCCCCCAAACAACTTTATTTCTACTTCTGCGGACTATGGGGTGGATTGTTTTGAAAATTGAAAGTCCCGAAAAATTTTAGGATGTGACATACTGGCATAGAAATGATATAATCCATTAAATGAAGATTTTTATACCTTAATGGGATCTTGAAAATAACCCAGGAGAATGAGTATGTTTGAAAAGTGTGAGGACTCAGTGGCAAAGATGTTACATACCCAGGATCTCATGTCAGTTACTGGCATTTAACAAATGATTACTGAAATAGCTACTATGTGTGGGGCGCTAGGCTAAATATTAGGGATTTTTATTGTTTCTGTTTCATTTTAAATTTCTTCACAGTTTCTTCATAGTTTTGACCTTAGGAAGCTTTTATTCTGCTGCAAATGATGGTTTTATTCTCTGAAAACCTGTTATTGAATGTTAGCATACAGTAATTATTGACATTTTATTTGTTTGGTATGTTGTTCTTCATTATATACTGTTGTCTGGTAGTTTCCTGTGTATGTAAAGTGTCTCTCATTTGAAACATATAACATTTTATTTTCAGTTACATAAAAATTAAAACATTTTTACTGAAGCAAACAAATACAATGGAAAAATATAAAGAATCCTACCCATGCGCAGACACAGACACACACCTGCACAGGCACACACAAATGCAAGGACGTGCTCACTTCCAGGGGTAACCTCTACCACTGTTCACCTTGGTCTGCACTCTTCCTGATATTTTTTCTGTGCATTTAAACTTGCACACAGATAAATAATGATGTAGCTATTTTACACAACTGTTTTAAAATGTACATATTTTACCACACAATTTGCTTTTCTAAAGTTAAATTTCTTCTTTTAGATTTTTCTATGTCAGAGACATGAGCCTGTTTTTCTTAATGACTGTGTAGTATTTCACAGGGCAGTTCATAGAATAATCATGATAATGGTCACTGTGTTGAGACTATCTACTATGAACCTCCTTACCCATTTTTGTACAGTATGTGAATTTTTGCATAAGTAAATAGAAATGGAATCACAAGGCCGAATAGACTAAATTTTCAGTACTGGTTTTTAAGTTACTACTAAATTGCTGTTAGAGTGGTACTGCAGATTATGTCTTCTTATTCTTTCATCCATACTACATATTATCAACTTGACTGAACTACAGCTTGCGTAAGAAGATTATAGGACCAAATACCTTCATGTAATTTAGTTTTGCTGGTTGGAATGTTTGTGTGGAAAGACTGGAGTTAGTTCTTGCTATAAAATGGAACCACAGTTGCAAAAGTTCAGTTGTAAGAAATGTTGTCATACCATTAAAATGTTTCACATATGTGGCATGTCTGTAGAATGTTTTTCTTTAAAGATTTATTTATTTATGAGAGAGAGAGAGTGAGAGTGCGCTCGCAGGGGGCGGATCAGAGGGAGAGGGAGAGAGAGCATCCTGAAGCAGACTCCCTGCTGGGTGGCAGAGCCCAATGGCAGGGCTTGATCTTGAGATCATTGACCTGAGCTGAAATCGAGTCAGCTGCTTAACCAACTGAGCCACCCAGGCACCTCTGTAGAATGGTTTTTAAGAGAGGAAGGGGATGGTAACAGTGGACTGGAAAAGCAGCATTGCCAGAAATTATAGATAGGGTGGCTTTATTTTTATTCTAAACTGAATCTTTTGAATGCCCAACTATTAGAAGAAGGAATCAAAGAGACAGCCTATGCATTAGAATGTAGTTTGAGCTGAACTCATCTTTGTAAAAACTGCTAATAATTCATCTATTTGATGAAATAACTTGGGTGTCTTAATAGTCAATACATAAGTTTATTTTTATCAAGTAACATTTTTGTAGATGCTTTTTTCAAAGCTACAATCACACATGATTAGCAACATTTTCTTTAGTGTCAGTTTCGAGCTTAAATAAAAACAAAGTATTTTTTTCTTCTTAATGTACACACACACACACACACACACACACACACACATACACAGCCCATATTCCAAATTTCTAACTATGTACAACAGGTTCAGCTTTGTGGGTAAGAACTGAATTTTTATTTTTCTCTCCTCACATTGTCCTCACAGTTCCTGCTGAGTGAAAGTTCACATGCAGATGTACCAAAACCATCCTACAAACCTGTCATTTCACCTGTATTGTTTTCATAAATTTGCTACCTCCCTTGGTGCAAACATATGATTTTCTTCTTCAGTTCACCTGAAAATTGCTTCTTCAAGCCTCCATTTGGAACGGTTTGGATTTGGATGTTGTCAGCAGTCCAGGGATATATTTGAATAAAGCCACACTCCCCAGATATAGGGCAATGTCATCAATCACATGTGTGTCAGGGATTTGTTTTGTGGCCTCACAAATCTTTGGCTCCAGAATGAGCTAAGTCCCTCACTTATGAGCAGGGTCCACTGATGCACTTGATGGAGTCTTCCTATCAATTTCTAGATGACTGGAGCTGTTTTTTTTCCCAGATGAAGTTTGTACGTGTTAATGTGTTCATTGAATGTAAAGCTTCTATTTCTAAAAGTTTTAAATATTCCAGCAGAAGAGAATTTTATCTAAGAGAGCCACTTTTATAGGCAATTGAAGTTCAAGTATAAGTAGACCAATGAAAGAATTTATATTCCTCCCTAAATTAGGCATTTAAAAACACCAAAGGAAAGTTCCAAATATGGACAATAGTTCTAGATTGAATAGATTTGACCTAAGCAGAGAGTATGAAGGGAAAGCACATTATCCAATATAATCAATTTTTAAGTTAGGAAGGGAACCATAATCCATATTGAAAAAATCAGGAACTATAGAAAAGGAAAAAATTCCAGTAAAATCAGCAAAGAACGTATCTATAGATATTAGTTTGTTTCCTTCCAGTGTCATTTGTATTTGTATATTTGTGTATTTAAAATTCTATTTGCATATTATGTCATAATACTAATAATTAATATTTATTGAGCACTCAAGTAATGTGTGCATTCCCATTATTTTCCATCCTAGTTCTAGTGAAAAATCTATTGTATGTGTATTATCACTTTCATTTTATAGCTACTAAGATTGAAGCTTGGAGTAGCAAATTTTCCAGGATACAAATTTAGTAAGTTTGGCCCTTTGCCTATGCACAACTGTATGGCATTGTCTTCACTTTGCAGTTAACATAGTCACATTACATTCATTGTCCGCGGTGTTGGGTAGTCTGTACAACGGTAATTCCTAATGACAATACCATGTCCATTAAGTGGAGGTGCCATAAAAATTGAACTATTCTAGAGTTGAAAACTGTAGTTACATTTTAAAAAATTCAGCAGGGTACTTTGTTAAATATATGTGCAATAGTCTTTTTCATATTTTGCATTATTTTCTTAGGATGTAGGTCCATGATTAAAATTTATGCCATAAACAGAAAATTTGATATTTTCATGACCATTGATTGTGTACTTAACAAATTATTTTCCAAAATGGTTATATCAATCTCAAGATTTACCAGTAATTCCCTGCATCTTTACCAACATCAATATAATAATTTTAGCTTTTATGAAATACTTGAAATAGAAATTTACTGAAATAATCCAAATATTGTAAAGGTGATTAAAATAATGAGTTAAAGCTCCTTACCCACCTCTTCCGAAGTCCACCTCCTGGAGTATTGAATGTTACAGCTTCTTGTACTTGCTTCTGAGATACTGTCTATGGTGCAAATTTGTTTGTATGTGTTTATCTATCTACCTATCTATTTGTCTGTCTGTCTATCTACCTGAAAGAGTGTGTAGCATGCATGATTCTCATCTAATCTAATTAGTTACCTAAAAAGTGGATGTCCAGGGATGTACTGTATGGTGACTAACATAATATAATAAAAAATCATTAAATAAAATAAAATAAAATAAAAAGTGGATGTCACACTACCTGGAATGTAATATAGATGTATCAGGTAATCTCAGAGAGGATCCATTTCCTTGCTCTTGCTGCTTGCTCTCTGAGTTGGTACGTTGCTTTTGGTTGTTACTTGTGCATGCTTGCCTGTTTTGAGAGGCAAGGGGGTCTCTGTGTTCCTGGCCAAGCCTTAGTTTTATGCAAGTCCTGAGTCTTTGGTTCTCAGGGGCGGGTTCTCTGCCACTGCTCTGTGTATTCAGAAACATCTAATGGATTGAGTCCAGGATGGTTTCCTTGCCCCTTCCCTGAGGGAATGAGGCATTTTTCCTTTTCCCTTTCTGCACTGTCCCAGACACGGTGGATCTTTCACTCTGTCCTCTCAGGCATAGGGTTTGCTGCCTTTTCCCTGGTGGTCTAAACCTTTCATTACTTCATGGAGAAGACACCAGGTGGTACTTAGTGTTTTTCTCCAGGGGCTGCCGCTCCCTGGGTCCTGGCCTGCAATACCACGGGAGGCTTTCTCCAGTCTTCCCCATGCTCCCAGTCTTTGTCCTGTAGATTTCTTACGCACACGGTGAGTCCTGTGTACCTTGTGATTCCATGGAGAAGAATCTGTAGTGGGTGCAAAATGCCCTGTGTCTGCAACTCTTAGGGTTTCTGTTCTCTCGCACTAGCTCACACGGGGCCTTGCACAGTTCATTAAAAGTGTAGCTGAATTCCTCTTCTCAGATCTTACCAAATTCCTCTTATGAGATCTCGTATGAAGATCTCATCTTCCTGGTGCTGCAGCTATTACGACGGTGCTCAGGCCCTGTCTTTCCTTTGATATCGGAGTAGTTGGTTGTTCTATTACCTCAGCTTTTGATGTGTCCAAGAACCATTATAATTTTGTACATTATCCTGCTTTTTCTTATCATTAGGGTGGGAATGACGCTCTTAGCAGCTTTGTACATCTTAGGCAGAAACTGGAAGTCTGCCTACATTTATGAAAAGCATTTTGTGAGTCACAGGGTTCTTTGTTGGTAGGTTTTTGTTGTTTGTTTGTTTTGTTGTGTGTCAGCACTTTAAAGAGGGTCCAGCTTTTCTTTGCCCTCAGTTCCTGATGAGAAGTCAGTGGTATTCAAATTGGTGTTTCCTGCATGTAAAATACCTTTTCTTTTTGCTTGTTTTTTTTCCTGACTGCTTTCAATTTTTTCTCTGCAATTTTTGTGTTTTGAGTGTTTTCCTATGGTCTTTTGGGAACTGTGCTCTTCCCTTCTTCCAACTGTGTTCTTCCTCTTCTCCAGAATCTTTTTCACTATACTGCTTTTTAAAATTTATTAATAATTTCTCCAGAATTGATCCATGTTTTACCTATAAGATAGTCAGTTTGGAAGGACTGTGTCACAACCATATCAAGAAGGGGATCGCAAACAATTTGCTTTTACTTCAGCCCTCATTCTGTGATCACGGTTGCCCATATACATGGCAAGTCTGATACGATATCACCTTACTTTTCTACTTAGCCTAGATATTCTCTGTGCCCACAGATTTTAGTCTGTCAGGTCCCACAAAACTAGTCTGGGCTGGTGTTGAGCTGGTGACCACAGCAATACCGAGGGACTTTGTAAATTGTGGTGACTCCAGCAGTCTTCAGATATGACCCCAGTATTGGTTAATTTTAGAAGCTCATCAGGTGATCCTAAAACCCGATCGATTTAAAAAACCACTTAAACAAGTTTTTGTGCTATAGTTTTCATGACAAATTGAGTTTTAAAGGTTGTAGAGGATTTAGAATTGTGGAAAAGTGGACAAATTATTCTCGACAATGGGAGCAGCACAATCAAAGAAACAGGCAGAAAAGCGAGCTGAATGTAATTATTGCTGCATTGCTGGCATGGAGCATGCTAGTTGGAGATTAGTTTGGGGCCAGATTTTGGATGGCCTTGGAAGTCAAGCTAAGGATACTGGGGTTCATTCTCTAGATAATAGGAACTCAATTAAGGTTTTTGAAATGAAGAATAACATGATTAGGGCTGCCCACAAAAAAAAAAAAAAAAAAGACTAATCTACTAGCTTGAATAGCCCTGACTGACGTCAAGAGACTAGAAGTGAAAAGACTATTTGCAGTATTCTAGCGGAGTAATTGTGGGCTTGAAGGAGAGGTTGGTCACTGGAATGTAAAGGTTGTGATAGATGTGAAAGCTAATAAGGCAAAAAGGATCAATAGAAGAGAGGGCAGTGTGAAGGGTAGCACTGAGGTTTTAAATGTAAATGGTTAGGAGACCAGGCTGTCAATTTATAGCAACTAGGAACAGAGAAGCATTAGTAGCTTTGGGGAAAAGATAAAACATTTAATTGGGGTTAAAATTATTTTCGGGGTTGGTGGTACTTCCAATTGGTGATACCACAAACTAGTGCAAGTTCATTAATGCAAATACATAGTTCATCGGGTATGCGAACTTTGTTTGTAATAGTAAAATTCTGTAATTGAGATTTTTCTCATTTAATCCAGAATACCTGTGCATATACGGAATTAATATTCCAATTTATTCATTTTGCATTTAATGTAATATTTCATTTCATAGTAAGAATTTGATTTTCCAAAGAGTTCTCAAAACTTAATTTAAATCACTTAAAGAATGAGTCAAGAAATTAGATTTACTTACCTAGTACAAAGTCTTAACACTAATTATCCCCTATTTTCTTTTGTGATTAATTTTGACATTATGTTTTGCTTTTCATATTATAATTTTCATTATTTTAAATCTGTATTTGAAAGTAATATTTATCAAATTATAATGTACGTAAAGAAAAGTGCGCCAATAGTAAAAATGGAGCTTGAAGAATTTCACAAATGTCTTTCTGTGATCCCTTCATTTTATTACCCACCTTCTGCAAAGAAGCCACTTCTTTCACTATAGATTATTTTGCCTGAATGGAGTCATACAGTATGTAGTATTTTGTGTCTGGTATCTTTCACTCAAAGTTAGGTGTGTGCTGTTGTTCCATTCTGTACGTTAGAAATATAGTAGTTATTTATTTTTATGAGTTCCACTAATCTTTATTGACATTTGCATTGTTTCTTGTTTGCAGCTATTCATATAATGTTATTATAATGTAGTTTTGCAAACCTTTTAGTCAATATATGTATGCATTTTTATTGGGTTTGTATTTAGATTTGTGATTGTTGGGGGATGTGGTAGGATATGAACATGTCCGTCTTTAGTAGAGAGCACTGAACAGTTTTCCAAAGTGGAAATGATGAGGGTTCCAGACTCTACTCATCCTTGCAGTTCTGGGCGTTTTCAGACTTTTACATTGCAGTCATATTGATAAATATGCAAATGTAGATCATTGTGGAGTTAATTTACATTTTTTTGGTGATTAGGGAGATTGAACCCTTTTTCATATATTTATTGATCATGAGTTACCCTCTTTTGAGAAGACGTTGCAAAAGACAGTTGGCCATTTACTGTTGGTTGTTTGTCTTTTATATCGTGATTGGTGTAGATTCTTCATATGTTCTGAATATGGGCTTCTTGTTTATTAAATACATTGTGAATACATTACCCTACTCTGTGGCGTACATCTTTACTCTCTTAGTAGTCTATTTTGATGAGTATCCCTTCTTTATTTTAATATAATTTATCAGTATTTTTGCTTATAATTACTCCATAAGAAGTCTTGCCTGTGTCTCCTATGTTAAGTTCCAGATTTTTAAAAAAATTATATATATTTTACATTTTTATTCCCTGTACTCTTCTATACTCTACTTTATATTTTTATGATGTGAGGTAGGTTGTCCAGTTTAATGGTTGTCCATATAGGCTGACCAAGTGCATATTCTTATACAGTGATTAAACTCATTTTATCAAAGAGTTTATTCTGTTCCAACCGTTCTGCAGTGATACATTTGTTGTTCATCAAGGCTCTGTTTAAATGTTTTCTGAGGGGCGCCTGGGTGGCTCATTTGGTTAAGCGTCTGCTTTCGGCTCAGGTCAGATCCTAGGGTCCTGGGATGGAGCCCCACATTGGGTTCTCTGCTCAGCGGGGAGCCCGCTTCTTCCTCTCCCTGCCCCTCCCCCGCTAATGTTCTCCCTCATAAATGAATAAAATTAAAAAAATACATAAATATAATCTGAATCTTGACTGTTCTGTTTCATTCATCTGTCTGCCTTTGCTTCTTTCAGTACAACATTCTCTTACATATTCTCTCTTTATAATAAATTTTGATATCTTGTTATGCAAGTCTTCCAATTTTGTTTGGGCTTTTTAAAGATAATCTTGGCTGTTGTTGGCCACTTACATTTTCCATATAAATTTTAGAACAGGTCTGTCAGTTTAAAAAATAAATCTGGGGATTTTGATTGGTAGTGCACAAAATCTATAGATCAATTTAAGAACAAAGAAATCTTTACAATAGTAATCCTCCTACTCATAAATAAGTCATAACCCTCATTGCCTTACATCTTTATTTTCTTTTGATAATTTTGTGTAATTCTTAATTACAGTTATGCCTATATGCTTGATGTTTTTGATGCTATGGATTTTATATTGGTATTTTATCCCAGAAGATTCCTAAGATCACTTATTAAGGTGAAAAATTATGTTCAGATTTCTTTATATGTTTTATATACATAATATATGGACTTAAAGTTTTATTTTTCTTTGAAGTTGTTATAATTTAATTTTTTTTTCTTGCTTTATTTTTTTTCTTGAATGGACCTTGGAGAGAATGTTGAACAAAACTGTGATAATGGACATTTCAGTCCCTCCCTACAATTCTATGGAGAAATCTTTAAATATTCACTGTTGGATGTAATTTTTTGTTGTAAGGTATTTTTTAGATAGCTTAAGGGAATCTTCTATCAGTATTATAGCAGGTTTTATTATGAGTGCATGAAAGAGTGTGGAATATTTCTTCAAATATACTCTTCAAAATAGCCTTTATTTTGTTAGTGTGACGAATTGCATGACTTATTTTCAGATGTTAAAACCCATTTTGCCTTACTGGAATCAACCCAAATTGTATATATTTCCGGATTATGCATGTATATTTATGTTTTTGTCAAATTTTGGAATGGTAGTTATGTTAGTCTCAAAATAAGCTGGAAATTTTCCACTTTATTCTCTAGAAAAGTTTTTCAGCAAGATTGATATTATTTCTGAAATATTTGGAGGAATTCAATAATGAAATCATCTTGGCCTGAAGTTTTCTCCGAAGATTTTTACTGAAGCTGTAATTTTTATAGGTATAGGAATATTCAGATTGTCTATTTCTTCTTGTGCTAGATTTACTAAGTTGTATTTTACTAGCCATCTGTTCATTTTATCTAAAATTATGTAAAATTGTTCTTATCATTTTACATCTTTTTTTTCCTTCTCCGAATTTTTATTTAAATTCCAGTTAGTTCACATACATTGTAATATTAGTTTAAGGTGTAGAGTTTAGTGATTCATTACTTACATACAAAACCCAGTGCTCATCATAAGTGCCCTCCTTAATACCATCACTTATTTAACCCATCCCCCCACCCACCTCCTCTCCACCACCCCTCAGTTTGTTCTCTATAGTTAAGAGTCTCTTTCTTGGTTTGCTTCCCTTTTTCTCCTCCCTCTCCCATGTTCATTCGTTTTGTGTCCTAAATTCCACATATAAGTAAAATCGTATGGTATTTTAACATTTTTCATTCCTGATATTGTTTGGCTTTTCTCCCTCCCTCTTTGTCTTTGTCTTTCTCTTAAAAGTCTTTTGATGAAGTCAACAGTTTTATTAAGTTATTATTTATTTTATTAAGCTATTATTTTCCAAACTCCTCATTTAAAATTTTTTTCTTTAATGGGTGCTTTTCTTTATTTTATTAATTTCTTATTTTTACTCTTCCTGTCCTTTTGCTTTCTTTGGATAACTTACTGAGATAGATACTTACATCATGGAGTATGAGCATTTATTCTTTTTCTAAATATAGCCTTGAAGGCTATAAATTTCCACCCTAGAATCTTTAAATGTGTCCCAGAAGACTCAATATAATTTATGTTTCTTATATTTCTACTCAGCAAATTAAAAAAAAATTATAGTGACATTAACTTTGTCTCAAATATTGGGAAATTATATTTTTGTTATTGGTTTCTAACCAGATTCCACTTAGAGATGCACATGGAATTATTTTAATCCTCTATGGCCCTCTTGCTACTGAAGGTACTAGGAAGGTCAGATGATACATAGAGTCCTGGCCTAAGTCTGTCTCACTGTGAATCCGAAGGTTTCTCAATTCCCTGGTGAATTTCCCAGTCCCTCCTTGCATAACAAAGCTATTTATACTTATAATTTTGCAGAATTCTCACATTGGCTCTCTGACTTATGGAGAAAGAACCAAAATGTTTGGGAAAAAATAAGTGGAAACCCCTAAAATTCCTCACTGGTCAAGAGACTAAATGAAAAGCCATAATGTATCTTGAGAGAAATGGCAGATTTAGTATCACCCCATACACTTAAAGGATGCAGGGTTGGTGGTCTCTATTGTATTTCCATTCAATTAACTAATCTGAATCCTGAAAATATCAGATAGGTATAGAAAATTATGGGGAAGTACCATAAATTTAGCTGATGGTGGCACCAATCACTATTGCATCTGTGCAGTGGTCAACAGAGGGATAAAGGCAGATAACTTCTCAATATTATTAGAAAATCGTTGACCCCGAAGACCCCTGAAGGTGTCACAGGACCTCCAGGATCTAAGAGCCATGACTCCCAGGGACCCACTTGATGAATTTGTGCTTCTGTTTCTCAGAGATGAATGCTCCCACCATGATACACAGCAAGAGTTCCACAAAAGCTAAAATCACAGCTGTATTCTCGAGTCATGCTGAACTCTCACACAGAAGTATGGAAGGTGTTTTAGAAGTTATTGCACTGTTAGTGGAAATCGATTATTACTGTCATGTGGATAAAGAGTTTCTGCAACATAATGAAGGCAGGGAAGTTGTATTTTTATATCTAGTAATTTATCAGAAAGGGCTAATAGCAGAAACCATGATCTAACAAGAGTGTGGTAACTGGGGGCTCAGAACCCTCAAAGATAAAAGACCTGGTTTATTCCAGATCATCAGAAGCACTGGCAAATTATAAAGGGAATCTCGATCAAATGGTAGAAGGGGTAGTGAATATTAATTGCAACTTTTGGATGAACTGCAATGAGGCATGTCCCTTGTTCCACAAAAACTCCTGTACCTGTTAATTAAAAAAAATTGATCCTGAAGAAGAGGTGACAGGAAAGAGTAAACTTAACTTGGGGGTGTGAATTGTTTTGAGTATTACAAAGGTCAGACTGTAGCAGACACTGTCAGTACCTCCTCAAATACCCCAGTGCTTACTCTATCTGTGTGCTCTAGGTGGTTGATGGCTGCCGGTACCTGTATCTTCTGCTGTACTCATGGAAGGCTAGAAATGCTTTGGAATGATTTAACACCCTCAGAAATATCCCTCAGTTAATGCCTGATAAGAAAGGTCATACAAATACCACCCCCTCCCCACAGGACATAACTGAGGTATGTGCTTTACATGTCCCAGAGTTACTCCGGTCCTCTGTATCCTGCTTATTCGGGTGCTTCTTACTGGTTGTTTCTCTTCCTTACATCAATTCCCACTTCCCTCTTGATGTTCCTCGCATCTCCCAAATGAACTGTGTGCCCTAAAATCTTTTTCTCAAGATCTGCTTCCGAAAAAACCCAAACTAAGATTTGTGGCTATCACTTTTTGCTAGGTTTTTCTGCCTTTTGGCCACTGTTTGGGAATTAGAAAATGCCTTATGGGTAAAAGTACTTCTAAATATCAAGCTCAGTTCTTTGCTCTTCTTTTCTCCCTGGGTTCTTGACCCTAGAACTTGAAGGGTCAAGATTTGATAGCTCTCCGATGCCTTCAAACAGACTTTAAAAAATGTATCTAACTATTACAGTTGTTCTCAGTGGGAGAGTTGGTCCAACGTAACTGATAGCAGAAATCAATTTCTTTCATAAATCCATGTGTGAATTAAAGAAACTTTAATGAAAACTAAAAGCAGTTACTGCCTTCTTCCATGACATTTTGAAAACACGAGGAACATTTTAAAAATGTACCATCCAATTTTATAGAAGTGAAAAATAGCCAAGCCAAGCTCAAGGCACTCTTACATTAGAACTCCTTCAGTAACCTTTGATTCTTTGTTTTCTGCTAATCTCTACATCTTTGGGGTAGTTTCTTTGCCCTTATTTTATGAGAAAGAATTAGACTTTTAGATTTGCTATTGTTTTCAGGACAGGTTTAGGGAGTAATTAACTGGCTTTCAAGGATCATCCATTCATTGCTTTAGGAGTAAGGGAGCGAGTATTAAACATTCATATTTCTCTTCATTTTCTATCCAGTAAATATATTCAAGAGGGGCACAGTGTAATATTTTGAATGGAAACAGAGGTGACAGGAATGAAAAAGTGTTGTTTAAAGAGTTTACCATTAAGACTCATTCTGTAGATTAATAGATCACTAGTCTCTAGGGTTAGCAAGTCAACAATTTCATAAAAATTAAATTTACATGAAGATGTGGGGAAAATGAATAACGTTTCAGTCTTTGTTGGTAGCAGGTCAAAAAGCCACATCCCTACTGAATTTGGAAATCTGCTTTACAGTGACTTTTACTATGACCTGTTTTCCAGTTTCCAGTTTATTGACTGGCTGAAGCTTCTCTCTGAACCAATTGTTTTTTCTTTTGTAGTTTTTACTTCAGTATATTCAGGAAGCTGTACCTATAAACTGAGTTATAAATATCATGCTCTGTGTCACTTGTCATTTAGTGAATGCCATGAAGTTTGAGTGTTTCTTGGAGGGTGACAAATTTTGCCATATATCTGTCTCTATCTTGAGTTAGACACAGTGTTAGTATCATCTTGTTTGCTGATGTAAGGAGTGTCTCTTAACAATCTCTCACATGTTAGAGAAAAGTAAGGGAATGGGGGCAACTGATGTATTTATTACAAGGATTAGTCACAATCTGAATATTTATCCCATAATATAAAAAAAAGAAAAAAAACACACCCAAATGTTATCATCATACTGATTAAATGTTGAAGAAGTTTTCCCAATTCTGTCTGAGAAAGAATATAGTTGCTGATATAATATTAGTTCCCTTCCTATGAGAAGCCACTGTAAAGCCGGGGGTACCAAAGGGGTACACCTCTGAGGTTAAGATTCAAAAAGGATATAAGGGTAATATTCAATGTGTAAAAGCAGAGTGAAGGAAGCTAGCCTGTTGTCTTAAATTCTGTGTACCGCTTTCTTACTTTTTTGTGAACATGGTACCTAATTCTGGCATTTGCACTCCTGGTCCAAAGTTTACAATTCCTTGAGAGAAGAACAGATGTACAACAATTTTGATTATAGTTCTTGTCCACCACTGCATCATGTGTGTTTATTTGACACACACAGCTTGGAGCAGTTTAAATTCTGAGGCAGAGATCAAATCAGATGTTTTGAGATATGGCAATGATGTCCACATTTTTTCTTGGTGGTTGTATATGGTGGAGGGTGGCCCTACAAATGCAGCTAGGAGAGATATTCAAGGAATATTCTGGCATGGGCAAGATGGATTTTAAAAATGTCCTGTTATAGGAAACATTAGAGTTAGATTATTTCATTTATATGCTATATGTATTCACCAGATGTTCTCACTAAATATCCAAAAATTTAGTATATTTGTTATCATTTATTCATCCAAAATATATAGAAAACTTATGTGCTTAGAATATTGCTAAATAGTTGATTTAAAAAGATTAAAAAAATAAATGATTTGCTTTCAAAGAACTGGCTAAACACTGATAATTTGAACTTCTGGGTCACACACATACTTCATTAGCATTTGTCTTTCCAAAAATATGTGTCAGATTTAGGGCTACATTTTTGTGATATGCTGTATGTTTGTGACTATTTTTATGAAGACCATGTTACACAGTTTACTTTTTTATTTATTTGTGAGAGAGTGAGCATGAGTCGGGGTGGGGCAGGAAGGGGCAGAGGGAGAGCGAGAGAGAGAATCTTAAGAGGGCTCCGTGCCCAGCATGGAGCCCATTGCAGGGCTTAGTCTCGTGACCCCGAGACCATGACCTGAGCTGAAATCAAGAGTCGGGTGTTTAATTGACTGAGCCACCCAGGTGCCCTGATATGATTTATTTAGAACAACATTCAATATTTATTTCAAAAGCATATCAGAAAAGAAAAATTTAACACACGCTATCCTGAGATGAAGATGAATTTTTGTTATTTTTATACAATGTGGACCTTCAAGCAAGAGTCATTATGGCATATGCTACTCTTATCTCAGATAGTTTTTTTCCTCCCCTAATATTCATCAAATGCTTAAAATGTACTCAGAACACATTATTGCCTTTAAATTTCATGATCCCTTCAGATGCTGCTGTTAATATTCCAATTTTACAAATGAGGAAGCTGAGCCTGTGAGCATCTCAAATCACATGGCTAGCGTGTGTCAGAGTTATCGTGCAACGTCTGCATCTTGAATCCTCTCATTGTTTTATGATCAAGAGTATTTGGAATTTGTGTGTGAGTTTTCTTTTTTCTTTTTTTAAGTTTTTATTTAAATTCCAGTTAGTTAACATACAGAGTAATATTAGTTTCAGTTATACAATATAGTGATTCCACACTTCCATACATCACCTGGTGCTCATCACGACAAGTGCACCCCTTCATCCCCATAACCTATTTAACACATCCCCCAACCCACCTCCCCTCTGGTAACTGTCAGTTTGTTCCCTATAGTTAAAAGTCTGTTTCTTTTTTTTCTCCGCTTTGCTTGATTGTTTTGTTTCTTAAATTCCACATTTGAGTGAAATCATATGGTATCTTTCTCTGACTGACTTATTTCACTTAGCATTATACTCTCTGGCTCCAACCATGTCATTGCAAATGGCAGGATTTCATTCTTTTTTATGGCTGAGTAATATTCCATTGTATATACATACCACGTCTTCTTTATCCATTCCTCAGTTGATGGACACGTGGGCTGTTTCTGTAATTTAGTTATTGTAGATAATGCTGCTATAGACAATGGGGTGTATGTATCCTTTTGAATTTATTTATTTATTTATTTATTTATTTATTTATTTATTTATTTATGAAGATTTTATTTATTTGACAGAGAGAGAGACAGCCAGCGAGAGAGGGAACACAGGCAGGGGGAGTGGGAGAGGAAGAAGCAGGCTCCCAGTGGAGGGGAGCCTGGGATCACGCCCTGAGCCGAAGGCAGACGCATAATGACTGTGCCACCCAGGCACCCCTGAATTGTTATTTTTGTATGCTTTGGGTAAATACCTAGTAGTGCAATTGCTGGATTATAGGGTAGTTCTATTTTTAATTTTCTGAGGAAAATGTGAAAGTTTTATTTCATCTTTACTGATTTGGATGCCATAATTCTTTTTGTTGTCTGACTGTTACGGCTAGGACTTCCAGTACTATGTTGAATAAAAGTGGTGAAGGTGGACATCCTTGTCATGTTCTTGATCGTAGGGGAAAAGTTCTTAGTTTTTCCCCATTTAGGATGATATTAGCTATGGTTTTGTTATATATGGCCTTTATTATGTTGAGGTATGTTCCCTCTAAACCTACTTTGTTGAGGTTTTTATCATGAATGGATGTTGTACTTTGTCAAATGCTTTTTTCTGCCTCTGTTGAAACGATCATATGGTTCTTTTCCTTTCTTTTATTAATGTGATGTATCATGTTGATTGATTTGCAAATATGAAACCACCTTTGTAACCCAGGAATAAATCCCATGTGGTTGTGGTGAATGATCTTTTTAATGTATTGTTGGATTCCGTTTGCTAATGTTTTGTTGAGGATTTTTACAACTGTGTTCATCAGAGCTATTGGCCTGTAGTTCCCTTTGTTTGTGGTGTCTTTATCTAGTTTTGGTATCAGGGTAATGGTGACCTCATAAAATGAATTTGGAAGTTTTCCTTCCTTTTCTATTTTTTGGAATAGTTCGGGAATAGTTATTAACTCTTCTTTAAATATTTGGTAGAATTTGCCTGTGAGGCCATCTGGTCCTGGACTTTTGATTTTGGGAGTGTTTTGATCACTGATTCAGTTTCTTTGCTTGTTATCAGTCTGTTCAAATTTTTTACCTCTTCCTGTTTCAGTTTTGGTAGTTTATATATTTCTGGAATTTATCAATTTCTTCTAGGTTGTCTAGTTTGTTGACATCTAGTTTTTATAGTAATCCCTTATAGTTCTTTGTATTTCTGTGGTGTTGGTTGTTACTTCTCCTCTCTCATTTGTGATCTTGTTTATTTGTGTCCTTTCTCTTTTCTTTTTGGTAAGTCAATTCTATTAATTTTTTCAAAGAACCAGCTTCTGGTTTTTCTGATCTGTTCTATTGTTTTTTTAGTTTCCATATCATTTATTTCTGCTCTCACCTTTCTTATTTCTTTCTTTCTGGTGGCTTTAGGCTTTGTTTGTTGTTCTTTTTTCTATATCCTTTAGGTGTGATTTAGGTTGTTTATTTGAGATTTCTCTTGCTTCTTGAGGTAGGCCTATAAACTTCCCTTTTAGAACTGCTTTTGCTGCATCCCAATGGTTTTGGACCATTGTGTTTTCATGTATTTAACAAATTTCTTCTTTTATTTTCTGGTTGACCCATTTATTGTTTAGTAGTATGTTATTTAACCTTCATGTATTTGTAGTCTTTCCAGATTTTTTCTGGTGCTGGACTTCTAGTTTCATAGCATTGTGGTCAGAAAAGGTGTATGGCATGACACCACTGTTCTTGAATTTGTTGAGGCCTGTTTTGTGGCCTAATGTGTGATCTGTTCTGGGGAATGCTCCACGTGCACTTGAAAAGAATGTGTATTCTAGTATTTTAGGATGGAATGTTCTGTAAATATCTGTTAAGTACATTTGGTCCAGTATGTCATTCATAGCCATTGTTTTCTTGTTGGTTTTCTGTTAAGACGATGTTCATTGATGTAAGTGGGATGTTAAAGTCCCCTACTATTATTGTAATATTATTGATTAGTTCCTTTATGTTTTTTTATTAATCGTTTTATGTATTTGTGTGCTCCCATGTTGGGTGCATAATTATTTATAATTGTTATATCTTCTTGTTGGATTGTCCCCTTTACTACTCTATAGTATCCTTCTTTGTCTCTTTTTACAGTCTTTGTTTCAAAGTTTATTTTGCCTGGTGTAAGTATTAGTACTGTGGCTTTCTTTTGACATCCATTTGCATGATTATTGTTTCTCTCTTCTCTCACTTTCAATCTGCAGGTGTCTTTAGGTCTGAAATGAGTCTCTTGTAGGCAGCATATACAGGGGTCTTTTTTTTTTAATCCTGACATCCTGTGTCTTTTGATTGGGTTGTTTAGTCAATTTATCTTCACAGTAATTATTAATAGATATGTATTTATTGACATTTTATTACTTGTTTTGTTGTTGTTTTTGGAAATTTTCTCCGATCCTTTCTTGTTATTCTCTCCTTCATGTTTTGCTAATTATCTTTAGTGGTATATATGAATTCCTTTCTCTTTATTCTTTGCATGTTTATTAGTGGTTTTTGATATATGATTGTTAAAATTTGAACCCGTTCTTTTCTTCTCTGCTCTCCTCATTTTAGGTATATGTGATTGTATTTTATATCCTTTTTTTGTGAGTTCTTTGACTGATTTTTTACAGAATAATTCCATTTGTACTGCTTTTGTGTTTCCTACCTTTATACTGTCACTTTTCATCTTCCTTTCTACTCAAAGAGTCCCCTAAATATTTTGCAGGGCTGGTTTAGTGGTCACAAACTCTTTTAGTTTTTGTTGGTCTGGGATACTCTTTATCTCTCCTTCTATTCTGAATGATAGGCTTGCTAGATAGAGTATTCTTGACTGCAGATTTACTCCATTCAGCATTTTTGAATGTGGTGAGTTTTAACTAGGTGTGTGCTGGTCTGCTTGTGAAATGAGACCTGTTACCACTTCATGGGACCTGAGGCCCCATAAAACTCTGGTCCAGAGACACGGTGTGGGCACTGCCTTATGTCTTGCAAAGTTGCCATTGTAAAATCACCTGATAGTCTTATGGGTTTTCCCTTGTAAGTTAATGAATTCTTTTGTTTTTTTTCTTTTAAGAGTTTTCCTTTATCACTGTATTTTGCAACTTTAATTACAGTATGTCTTAGTGTGGGCTGGCTTTTGTTGATTTTGATGGGAGTTCTCTGTGTCTGCTAGATCTGGGTGTCTGTTTCCTTACCCAGATTAGGGAAGTTTTTAGCTATTATTTCTTCAAGTAAATTTTCTGCCCCTTTTCTCTCTTTCTTCTGGGACTTCTGTAATACAAATGTTATTATATTTGACGGAGTCACTAAGTTTCCCAAGTCTGTTCTCATTTTGCGTAATTTTTCTTTCTCTCTTTTGTTCAGTTTTATAGCTTTCCACTATTTTGTCTTCTAGCTCGTTAATTCATTCCTCTGCTTCCTCCAGTCTGCTGTTCATTGCATCAGGTGTGTTTCTAATCTTGTTTATTGCACTCTTCATCTCTGATTGATTCTTTTTTAAGTCTTTTTTCTGTGTTAAGGGTCTCACTGATGTCTTCCATTCTTTTTTTCAAGTCTAGTGAGTATACTTTTGAACACTTCTTTAAATTCTCCATCAGGCATGTTAGGTATGTCTGTTTTACTTAGATCTCTGGCTGTTGCCTTATCATTTTTTTTCGTTTGGGAGAAATTCCTCTGTCTTCTCATTTCATCTAAGTCTCTGCCTGCTTCTCTGTGTTAGAAAAGCCAGTTATGTCTCCTGCTCCTGAAAATAATGGCCTTAGGAAGAGGAAGTCATATAGTGGCCAGGGCCTGGCACTTCAAGGAGTATCTCCAGTGTGTGCTACTTGTGCTGTTGTGTTTTGGCTGCTCTGTCTTTCAGGCCAGTCATCTGTAGAGGTTCTCCTTGCCTGCTGTGGTCAGTGTTTGGTCCTTGGCCAGAATGTGGTGAGTTTTTACTAGGTGTGTGCTGGTCTGCTTGTGAAATGAGACCTGTTACCACTTCATGGGACCTGAGGCCCCATAAAACTCTGATCCAGAGACATGGTGTGGGCAAGGCTTTGTGCTGGTCTCTTGGGGAAGGGGCCTGCCTTGCATGACTGAGAAGGGTAGTTCACCAGAGTGCAGGAGGGTGGGGCTTAGTGTAAGCAAGTTAGGCAGCCATTATTGGTGCTGAGCTACCTCCCACTGGTGGCTCTGTATTTATGCTGAGGCGTGGCAGAGGGAAATGACACAGGCCAGCTCATTTGTTGCTGGAGAGATGTGTCTGTGAACACTGCCTCTTAGGACATGTCTTAGAAGAGCAGATAATCTCCCCACTGTGTGCCCTAGGTGCTCTTCAGATCACTGCTTCCATGCTGTATGGTCCTGGGTTGTTTGCTTGCCTTCTTTCCAGGAGCAGCACAGTGCCCTCTGTGCTCTATCCCAGCCAAGCCCACTGACCTTTAATATTCCAGGCTTTAAGCCCTGCTGGTTGTAAGAACTCATGAGCCCCTTTCATTTTCTAAGCCAGTGGCTCTGGGGAAACTTTCTCTTTGTGCATTCCTCTGTGTGTTCCTCTTGCTCTTCTCTGTGACCATGGCTCTCTCCCCTCCACAGTAGCCATGATCTGTTTCTGCCCTAAGCCATGTCTCTGCATTTCTTACCTTATTCAATGTGGCCTCTTCTCTCCCTTTAGTTGTGGAGTTTGTTCTGTCAGTCCTCAGTCAATTTCTGGGGTATTTAGGATGATTTGATAATTATTTAGTTGTATTCATGGGATGAGGCAGTCCTAGAGTCCTCCTACTCCACCATCATCTTCCTGTCTCAAGAGTTTTTTCAAATTACATATTATGGTCAAGAAACATACCATTGTTGGCCTCACAGGCCTATCAAAATACTTGCTTGTTTTTGGAGTGGGAGGTCATAGGATACATTGATACTAGCCCCAGATTTGGTTCCAACCCAATTTTTATACATCCAAGGGAAAGTGAAAGAAAGAATTGAGAAGTTTAGGAAAAGCGAGTAAGTACTTTAGGGCATTTATGGGATCAGAGAAGTCAATTAACACTCTGAACTTAGGCGCCTATTTTTTCTGAGTACCACGTGCAGGCATTTGTAGGATTTGGGGATTTTTCTGAGTTTTCCTGATTGGTCTAAAGCAATGCAGAGGAGGAGAAAGTGACACAAGGGCAAAAGAAAGGGAAGGAGTGAAGTAGCATGACAGACAGAGTGGTACTGGAGAGGAAGATGAACAAAAAGATGCGTATGGAGAGGAGCTGCCCTGAAACACCTGAGTACTTGCTGGATCTCTGGCAGGCACCTGTTCTGTCAATTATTCCCTCCTGCTCTGGTGAGGAGGGATAGAATTCATCACTAGCTTCTTTTCTTCTTCTTCCCCACTTCTCTCTGGGGTTGGGAAAGGTGAGGAATTTGTTGCAAATGCATGATGAATTTCATTAAGTATTCACAACTGCTGTTAAAATCACTGGAGATCTGCAAAATAGAAACCCAACATGCCCAGAACTGGTTTGACACACAGAGCAAAGATGTGAAATTCGCCAGAAATTAAAAGCTATGCTGGTAAATTCAGGTCCTTTATGATTCACATTTTTTTTCCCTAAGCAGAACATGATTTTATTGAAATAATGACAGTTACATGTTTTATTAATGTGCTTTTTAGACAGGCTTCATAACATGATCTCATCATAAAATCCTGGAAGGTAATGGATTTATCATTCAATGAGTTAATGCAGTAGAAAGTGCTTTGTAGCCTGAAAAGTGCTAAATAAATACTAGTTATTGCAGTTATAATCCACATGGCATTATGACTTATAGATTTTTTTTATTTTAGAACAATTTTAGATTTATAGAAAAGTTGCAAAATAGTACAAAAAGTTTCCACATGTCTCACACCTAGCTTCCCCTATTATTAATATCTTAAAGTGATATGGCACAATTATTGTAATAAATGGGTCAATATAATACATTATTTAAAGTCCATATTTTATTCAGATTTCCTTAGTTTTTACCGAAGGTTCTCTTTCTGTTCTATGGTATCATCCATCATACAACTTTATATTTAATCCTTAGGATCCTCTTGGCAGTGGCAGTTGCTCAGACTTTCCTTGCTTTTGATGACCTTGACAGTATTGAGGAGTAGTGGTCAGGTGTTTTGTAGAATGTCCCTCATTGGAGATTGGTCTGGTGTTTTTCTTATTGTTAGTCCGGGGTTATGAGTTTTTGAGAGCATGATCACAGAGGTAAAGTGCGATTTCATCACAGCATGTTAAGAGTACATACTATCAACATGACTTATCACTCTTAACGCTTACCTTGATCATCTGACTGAAGCTGTGTTTGTCAATTTCTCTACATAAAGTTACTCTTTTCCTCCTCCTTTTTTTTTTTTTTTTTTTAATACTGAACTCTTTGGAAGGAAGTCAGTATGTGCAGCCCACAATCAAGGAGTAGGGAGTTGTTCTTTACCTTTTTTAGGGTGGAGTATCTACATAAATTACTTGAAAGTCTTCTGCTTAGGAGATTTGTCTTTCTCTCCCATTTGTTTATCTATTCAATCATATGCTTATATCTGTAGGGAATTGTAAATATTTATTTTCTACTTTGCATTATAGTCCAATACAACTTTATTTTGTTGTTCAAATTATTCCAGCTTTGGCCATTGGAGGCTATTTACATTGGCTCGTAAGTCCCTTGACATACCCCCGTCATTGTGAGTGTGGGTGTTTTTGTTTTATTGTTTTGTTTAGCATTTCCTTACGTTCTGGCACCTCAGGATGCCCCAAGCTCATCTTGCAGATATTCTGCTCCAGTCCTGGAATCAACCATTTCTTCAAGGAGCCCTGGTTCCTTTTATTGAAGAATGGTGTTTGAAACCAACATCTAAGTAATTAAGTGTGTTCATTGTTACTGAAGTGTCTTTTTCTGAGCCTTCTCAGCTGACAAAGCAAAGGAATATATGTGTATATACATGTATATATACTAACTTGTGTATATACGTATATCTATAAATATTTTACAGGTAACCATCAGCATACACACTAAGATAAACATGAGTTCTTACTGGTGTCTTCAACTGCAGTCCATCACCATATGGACCAACTCCTGCTCCTGCTTATCTGAAACAGCCAGTTGCAGCAATGAGAAACCTGACTCCCAACATTGCCGTTCATTTACTTAATTGCTTTATTATAGATTTCCACATTTATTATTAGTATGCTCCTTGGACGCAAGAAGCAAACATCAAGATAGAATTAGACATTCACAAGTTTTGTTAGGAGATACACCTGGCTAGGAAAAAGGAGAGAGCAGAAGTAGGTAGGGAAAGGTTTTAGACTATGATACAGGTCTCACACTTGTGAAAAGAGAAAGAGAAGGAAGGAAGGAAAGAAGGAAAGGATGAAGGAAGGGAGGGAGGAAGAAAGAAAGGAAAGAAAAAAGAATGGGATGGGAAGGCCTCATGCTGTGGTGCAGCTCTGAGGAAGTCTCTGTCAAGACACTTAGGAGTCCCAGAGTAATTATTTCCCATTAGAGGAGATCCATGTAGGGCAGAAGTGGCTGGCTCTTGTATCCGCACTGTACCTGTCATTGACCTGGAGCAATTCAGAGATAACGTGGCTTTGGTGTAAACACTGCAACAGATCTCAGGGTACAGCACCTGGGGACTGTCATAAAATGATGCAGTTCATTGCAGGATATCCAAGACACACACTTCCATGGCCATTACAATTCTCTATCACAGTCTAGATTTATTTCGTGCTGGACTGTGTCCTCCCAAAATTCTGATGTTGAGGTCCTAACCATCAGTAACTGTAAAGAAGTAATTAAGG
Organism: Ursus maritimus; assembly: GCF_017311325.1. NCBI lineage: Eukaryota > Metazoa > Chordata > Mammalia > Carnivora > Ursidae > Ursus > Ursus maritimus. Next base: position 29,461,492 of record NW_024424341.1, read on the forward strand.
TAAAATGAAGTCGTAAGAATGGGCCCAATTCCAATATGACTCTTGTCCTTATAAGAAGAGGAAATTAGAATACAGGCACGCATAGAGAAAAGACCATGTGAAGACACAATGGGAGGATGGCCATCAAGTTGGCCAAACAGAAAGGCCTTAGAAGAAACCAACTCTGCCAACATCTTGAACTTAGACATAGCCTCAGAACTGTGAAAAAGTTTCTGTTAAGTCATCCAGTCTGTGATACTTTCTTATGGCAGCTTTAGCAAACTGATACAAGGTCCTAACATTGAAAAGTCTTTAATTAAAAAAAATCCATCACACACATATTTAAGTATTTACAGGGAAAATGCTATGATGCCTGGAAGTCATTCCAGCCAAAAAACAAAACAAAACAAAAGGAGTATAGATGATAAAGAATGCCAAACTGATTGCTGTGGAAATTGTTTTGAGTCCATGAAAATTCATTATCTATTTTCTCTACCTTAGGATATGATTGAAAATTGACATAATAAATAGTTTCAAAATGTAACTAACTCATTATTTTTAATTACTGATGGGTCTACTGGGCACAGCATGCCAGGATCCATACAATTTTAAAATGTTAAATTTAGAAAAACACAACAGTAATGGCTACACACTCATAGTCAGGAGTTCTACAATACACGTTATGTAAGCTATTCTAATGATTATAAGATAGGCCAATAAAGTAACTATTATTGGCATTAATTTATACAGTTATAAGTAGCTTAGTTTGGACTTAGATATCAGTGTACCTATTTCAAAAGCCAGTGTTATTTCTACTATACCTTTCTATTATGCCACTGTCTCCCATAATAATAACTGCTTTTACTGATTATATGTCACATATTTTTTTACCCCAGGAAGGAGTGTCACATTAAAAAAAAAAGCAAACTTTTTATGCATCTATTGATATAGTCATATGGTTCTATTTTTTTCTGTTAATGTGGTGAAATTGATTTTTAATAACTTTATTTGGGTATAAGTGACATAAAATTAACTGCACTTATTTAAAATTCACAATTTCTTACATTTTACTGTATGTATGCACCTGTGAAACAATCATCATAATCAAGATGATTACTATTTCTATCAGCCCCCGAAAGTTGCCTCATGCTCTTTTATAATCCCTTACTCCTGCCCTCTTCAAAACCTCACAACCAGTGACCTGTTTCATGTCACAGTAAGTTAGTTTATATTTTTTTAGAGCACTGGTCAGCCAACGATAGCCTATAGATCCAAATCTGGTCCAACCACCTGTTTCTGTAAACAACATTTTATTGGAACAAAGACACATTCATTTGTTTATCTATTGTGTGTTGGAGAACAATAGCCAAAGTTCTGGCAATTTGTAAGTCTACCCTGGTTTTAAATTTTTTGCTGGGTCGCCTTGTAGTTTCTGTGGGAAGACATAAGTCCTCATGATCCAAAGAGGGATATTGGGATAACTAGGATCCCCTCTAGTACGTTCTGAGTGTCTTTGCAGTTTTGCACACGCATGGCCATCATGTTTGCTTGAGATATGTGGGAGCATATCAAGGGCCACCAATATCTCATTCCGCGATCCCTGTTAAAGTCTGGCCAAACAGGCAAGCTGCTGCCTGTCTCAACCAGAACTGCAACCTGATGCTAGCTGTATTTTAAGTAACCTTGTTGTTTGCCACCAAGATTGCTGCTGTTGTGGACAATGCCCAGGACTTTGGGATTTTTCTACTCTCCGATCCAAATTAAGTCAGTGCCCCCTAGCAGAGAAGCTGCTTCTTCCTGCTTAGCTTGGCTGGTGCGGTAGGAGTGAGGCGGATGAAAGCAGCCCCAAATGAAAGCTCCATCAAGTCCCACTGTTCTTGCCTCAGGTTTGGTAGTTCTTGAATCATTTTTTCTCCATTTATTTATATGCCCCTCCTTGATCTCCAGACTGCCAAAATGGTTGTTTTGGTCATTTTTGTCTAGTTGTAGTGTTGCTTTCTGCAGAGGGGTTTGCTGGGCTCTTACATACCACAGTTCCAGAAGCCCTGCCTCCTTGAGGCCCTCTTTTAAGAGGTGTTCTCATTGGCCCTGTAACTCCCTCCTTCTCCTCACTAATTCCCACCTTCTAAGAGCTGTCAGCTGTAACTGTAATTTTTCTTTGGTACCCATAAAAAATGTGCATACTGTTATGTGACCTTCATGAGACCTTTTGTACTATGTTTATAGATTATCTTATTCATTTAACTGATACTTAACTTTGTATTTATCATTTGCCCGTCAGGGTGAAGGTCTTTGAGTTAGGAGAGGTGCTGCAAATTGGCTGGGCCCTTTCTCTCCTGAAATTCACATTTGTGTTTATAGACATAAAGTACATGTATAATAAGTAGATAAAACTCTATGTATGTGAACATTATTAGTGCTTTTAAGTAAACAAAACCGTGTACTAAAAGAGAATAGATAAGATAAGAACTGCTTTAGATAGAATGACATGCTTTTCAAAGGTGGTAGTTATGCTGCAATGTGAAGGACAAGGAGTCTGACGTGATAATCTACAGGACGTGTGTTTAAGGCAGAGAACTCTGAGGACAGATATTTTTAATATGCCAGGTACTAGCATGCAAAATGATAGACTTGGAGTTTACGTGATGAGTGGTAAGCAGAAGGAACAAAGGTAAAAACAAATACGGTCAGAAATTGCTACAAATAATGGAAAATGAATGAAAATTTATTTAAATGAATTTGAGTAAGTAAGTAACATTTGCTGTAGAGCCCGGCAGTATGCTGAAATGACATTGCACTCTTTGGAGTTTCAGAATGCAATTTTGTTTTCACTCAATGGAGAAAGTTCCCAACTTTCAAATGGATGCTCCCTTTTTACATCCCACCAGTTGAAGGCTTTTATTAATTTCAGCCTAGATATCCAAATTATTGGCCTGGGAGAAAAGAACTCAGACCTAATTTTAACATTTCTGTTTGGATTGGCTGATACTTCAGTTTCTTGTACTATCTTCATGTTTCATGAACGAAGAGATGGATTGACACAAACACCAGGTTCTGGTTTTCTCTCGCCTACTGATAGAGCTTAGGGAGCTTTAACATGATCAAAGAGGTTTTCTTACTACAAGTGTATTAAGGCCCTTGACACTGAAGCTAGTATCCTTACTTTTCACACCGGTGTTTTGTCACAGCTAAACCAGGAGATTTACATGTTGTATGGTTATGGCAGCATATAAGAGCCACAGTGTATTATAGATCCCCATCCTAACCTTAGATTTTTAAAAAATATTTTATTTATTTATTTGAGAAAGAGAGAGACAGAAATAGAGACAGAGAGCGTGAGTGGGTAGGAGAGGGAGCTATGCAGGGAGCCTGACATGGAGCTCCAAGACCCTGGGATCATGACCTGAGGTGAAGGCAGATGCTTAACCAACTGAGCCACCCAGGCACCCCCTGACCTTAGTTTTCAAGAAACATTTTAAAAAAGACAAGAAGAAAAAGCATTTTACTTTCAGATATGAAAAACAAATATCTAAGCAAGTATGCAGATAATGAGTTATTGTTTAGGGCTGGACATTAACAGAAGCAGATGTGAACAATGCCATTTGCTAAGGTAACATCCCAGGACCTTATGTGGTGTCCCTCATAGCCAGAGAAGAGGAGACACTGAACTTTTCCAAACACAGAGATTTCTTTATACATTTGACTTCTGAAGGGCAATGATAATTTTGACAATATATGCTATGTCATGGTTAGGTGTCACAATTTTTAGGTATTTATGAAGAAATAGAAGCAGATGAGCTCATTTTTCCCAGAATATGGATACATGTTCTTCAAAAGATGAATATACACTGTATTAACACCCCATTCAGCAGAAAACTGAAGTAAAACAATTTTTTATCTTCTATGAAAATGATGAAACCTGAAACATGAAGTGTAAAAAGAATTTTCAGAAAAATAATACATATTTTAAAACAAGACAGTTATTAACAGATAAAAGTGTGCTATTTACATCTGCATTTCCCACCATTTTCACCTTCTTGTTTGTGTCACATACTGTTGGCAGGGCTTTTTTTTTCATCTTATTAAAAAGTGGATGCAGTGCCTACTTCACTCTAGTATTATTAACACATAGAGATGTGCATGTCCTTCTATGCTCATGCATAAATATGCTCTGTGAACTAAATAAGTAAATCATAGATAAATAGGATATGAAAGGAAATATTTCAGAGCATTTTACAGTGTTACTAACAGCCGGAGAAACATTGTATTTCTCGACTAAAGAATTATTATTAGGTTTTAAAAGCAGCCAAAACGGCATTACCAAATCAAATTAATTAACAGTAATTCTGTATTGTCATGAAATATACAGTAAATATTCCAAAATCCCCAAATGTATCATTTTTTTCCTTTTAAATAGACTTCGTTTCTTAGAGTAGTTTTAGGTTCACAGCAAAGTTGGGCAGCAAGCATAAAACATTTCCATACACCCATGTTCCCACACATGCACGGCCTCCCCCAACAACAACATCCTGAACTAGAGTGGTACTTTTGTTACAGTTGATGAACCTGTATTGACACATCACTACCCAAAGTCCATAGTTTACATGAGGGGTCACTCTTGGTGTTGTATGTTTTATGGGTTTTGGGACAAATGTATAATGACATGTATCTGTTACTGTAGTATCATACAGAATAATTCCTTTTCCTTAAATAGATGCTCCCATCTATTTATCCCTCCCTCGCCTCTAACCCCTGATAACCACTGATTTTTTTTTTTTTTTACTCTCTCTGTAGGTTTGTCTTTTCTCAAATGTCATATGGTTGGAATCATACAGTATGTAGCCTTTTCAGATTGGCTTTTATCAGTTTGTAATATGCTTTTAAGGTTCCTTCATGTCTTTTCATGGCTTGGTAGCTCATTTCTTTTCAGTGCTGTATAATATCCCATTGTTTGGATGTACCAGTTCATTCATACCTTCAGCTACTGAAAGACATCTTTATTCCTTCCACGTTTTGGCAATTATAAATAAACCTGCTATAAATATCTATATACAGGATGTAAGTTTTGTGTAGAAATGTTTTTAGTTCATTTGAGTAAATACCATGGAACATGACTGCTGAATTATATGGTAAGGTTATGTTTAGTTTTGTAAGAAGCCGACTGTCTTCCAAAGAGGCTGTACCATTTTGTATTCCCACCAGAAATGAATGAGAGTTCCTGTTGCTCCACATCCTCACTGCCATTTGGTGTCATTTTCTGGATTATGGCTGTTCTAATAGGTCTGTAATAGTATCTTACTCTAGTTGTTATTTGCAATTCCCTGATGGCATATGATGTTGAACATTTTTTATAGGCTTATGTCTTGTCTATATGTCTTCTTGGTGAGGTTTCTGTTAAGTTTTCTGCCCATATTTGGACTGAGTTGTTCACTTTTTAGTGTTGTGTTTTAAGAGTTCTATGTATATTTTGTTTTTTTTTTTTTAAAGATTTTTTATTTATTTATTAGAGACAGCCAGCGAGAGAGGGAACACAAGCAGGGGGGGTGGGAGAGGAAGAAGCAGGCTCATAGTGGAGGAGCCTGATGTGGGGCTCGATCCCATAACGCTGGGATCACGCCCTGAGCCGAAGGCAGATGCTTAACCGCTGTGCCACCCAGGCGCCCCTCTATGTATATTTTGAATAGCAGTCCTTCCTTACATGTCTTTTGCAAATATTTTCTCCCAGTGTATAGCTTGTCTTTTTATTCTTTTGACATTTTCGATTTCGATGAAGTCTACTTTATCAATTATTCTTTCATGGATCATGCCTTGGTATTGTATTTAAAAGTCATCATCATACCCTAAGTCATCTAGATTTTCTTTATGTGATCTTCTAGGAGTTTTATGGTTTTCCATTTTCCATTTATGTTTGATTCATTTTGAGTTCATTTTTGTGAAAAATATAAGGTCTATGTCTAGATTTTAGGGTTGGTTTGTTTTTTTTGGTTTTGGTTGTTTTTATTGTTTTCTATGTGGATATTCGTTTTTTCAGAACTGTTTGTTGAAAAAGTTATGTTTCCTCCATTGCACTGCCTTTGCTCCTTCATTAAAGGTCACTTGACTTTCTTTATTTACGTGTATCTGTTTCTGGGCTTTCCATTCTGTTCCACTGATCTGTTTGCTTCCTCTTTCACCAGTACCACACTACCTTGATTTCTGTAGCTTAATAGTAAGTCTGGAAGTCAGGTAATGTCAGTCTTCTAAGTCTGTTCTCTCTCTCTCTCTTTTTAAAAAGAAAAAAATTTCAGAGAGAGAAAGAGCACAAGCAGGGGGAGGGGCAAAGGGAGAGGGAGAAGCAGACACCCCACTGAGCAGGGAGCCCAATGCATCACTTGATCTCAGGACCCCAGGATCATAACCTGAGCCAAAGGCAGATGCTTAACTGACTAAACTACCTAGGCACTCCTCTGTTCTCTCTTTAAATATTGTGTCGGCTATTCAGGGTCTTTTGCCTTTCTATATAAACTTGAGAATCAGTTTGTCAATATCCATAGAATAGCTTGTTGGGATTTTGATTGCATCAATTGTATCTTTTTTTTTTTTTTTTTTACTCTGTATCAAGATCCAGCTAAGGTTCAAGTACTAAAAGTTGTTTAAATATTTTTTAAAAGATTTTATTTACTTATTTGAGAGAGAGAGTGAGAGAGAAGGTGCAGGGGGGAGGAGCATAGGGAGAGAGAAGACGACTCCCTGCAGAGCAGGGAATCCTGAAATGGGGGCATGATCCCAGGACCCCAGGATCATGACCTGAGCCAAAGGCAGATGCTTAACCAACTGAGCTACCCATGAGCCCCTGTTTCAGTATCTTAAAGTATCTTTTAATCTACCACTTCTGTTTCCCATGTTTCTTTTCATGCGATGTATTAATGGAAGCAGCTTATTAATTATTCTGTAGAGTTTTCCACAGTTCTGATAGTGCATCTTTCTGGTAATATTTTGCATGTTCCTCTGTTGTTTGTGTTTCTTCTAAATGGAAGTTAGATCCTCAGGGGTGATCAAATTCAAGCTAGAATTTTTGGGCAAAATTGCTTCATAGGTGGCCTTCTGTGCCTCCATTAGAAGGTACCCAATCTCATTTCCTCTCTCCCTGATGTTAGCAGCCATTTGTAAAATAGTGATATTTTCATTCTGTTCTCTTTTCAGATATTAGTTGGAATACTTTTTAAAAAGAAATTTTCCTTTGTCAACTATTTGGTTAATCAAGAGTGTGGTTTATATAGAAAAAGCTTGAGATGTTTTCCTTTTTTTACCATAATGAAGAGTTGGTTCCTTCCTTGGCATTTTCAAAGTTTACTGATGTTCATTTCTAATTATGAAAATGTCTTTAACTTCATTAAAGGATATTATGAATAATTTATGGCAATAAATTTTAGAATTCAAGTGATATGAATTTTAGAAAATTTCCTAGAAAAATACAGTGTATAAAACAGAAAGCAGAACAAATGGAAATATGAATGTGTACTAATGGTTAAAGACATTAAAGCCTGGGGTGCCTGGGTGGCTCAGTTGGTTATGTCCTGTTCTTAATTTTGGCTGAAGTCATGATCTCAGAGTCATGAGATTGAGCTCCACGTCAGGCTCCCTGCTGAGTGTGGAGCCTGCTTAAGATTCTCTCCTTCTCCCTCTGTCCCGCCCCCACTCACACTGTGTCTCTCTCTCTTTAAAAAAAAAAAAAAAAAAAAAGACGCTAAAACCCTACAAAGAAGTCTTTGATGAAAAGTCTTTAGTCCTACATAGTTTCACCAGTGAGTTTCTAAAGAACATTCAATAAATAAATACTGCAATTTCTATACCAATTATTCCATTACAGAGAAAAGGAGGAAATGTTTCTCAAATCATTTTATGGGTGTAGTATATCCTTGATACCAAAACCTGACAGGAATAGTGTAAAAAAGGAAAAAATATAGACAAATATATTATGTGAAGGTGAACACAAAATTCTAAGTAAATTATTTGTATATCAAATCCACTGATTATAAATAGCACAGTATATCATGAACAGGTGAGGTTTATTCCTGGAATGCAAAGTTGATTTGATATTCTTATATCCATAAGTAGTTCAAACATTAACAGAATAAGTAAGAATAAGTGTCAGATTCCCAACTTTTTATCTATCCCACTATTTATCTATTGATAAATAACAATCACTTGCTAATTCTGTACTCATTGTGTTCAGAGCATTCAACATAGTATCAATGGAAAGGAACTTCCTTAATATGGTAATGTCTGTAATGATGTAATGACTTCATTCTGAGAAGAGAGTAAAGCAGGAGGTCTGCCATCATCACTTTCATCAAGTGCGAGAGCTCCTCCAGTTCAGTAATGCAGATGCTGAAGTGAGCAGAATAAGGAAAAGGAAACCAGTCATTAGTCATTGTAAACATGCATATGTACATATGTATTATTTCAAAAATCCAAGCACAGAAAATTAAAATATGTTGACATCTAAGTATATATAAAACTAATATTAAATTATTTTTGATATTTTATTAACCTGTAGAGAAGGCGAATAAACACTTTTTCTAAGGTCAGTGTTTGCATTTATTTAATATAGTAGAAAATACTTGGGTTTTTATTTTGAACTCAAAACCAGGCAGTAGTATGTACTGTCTGTATCTGAAATGATTTTATCATATTTTATTTACCAGACACAGGAACAAAATTCCTTCTAAGGATTACAATTAAATTTTATGTATACCAGAAATGACCTGCCATAAACAGAGCTAGAAATGATGACAATTAGTGCAATGTGGCACGTGGATAAAAGAACAAATAACATTTTGTCGATCTTCAAGAATGTTTCTTGCTTCTGAAATTAAACCCAGCAGGTAGGAAGATTCTAAACAGACCTCAAATTGTTGAACATCTGCTCACCCTAGCACAATCTAAAACAACACATAACATTTTACAATGGTAAAATTCATACAATCTAGTTAGAATCATTACACTATTAAAATTTTTTGGGGAAACACATCTCAGACCAAAATGTTTTCACTTTCAAGTCGTGAAATACTATTCAACTGTCCCAGACAGCTCTTTCATTTTGTTAAAAATAGTTTAATATCTTTTGCTAATTTAGGTTTATAGCATTTCCTAATATTTCTCAAAATGAAGTATAAAATTGATAAACTCTAAAGTCAGTTATATTTAAATAAGATGAAAATTTAGATTTCAGCTTTAACATGAGGTTGCTTCATTTTCTTCTTTTGTATCGATGTGGCACTATGACACTTTCTGGTTTGCTGCACATTAGAGAGGACACAGTTCGTTTTGGGGTGAGAAAAATGCCCAAGAACTTATTTTACTTAATGCAGTAGTTAGAATAAAGTGGGATGGTCCTTCTAGTCCTGATGTTGTAACTCAGAGCCGTTTAAGAACCTGGACGATCCTCTGTAGAAAGACTTCACCCATTCTGATTTGACTAGGTCCCAATATATCCTTCTGGGAGGTACAGAGCACTTGGCTTAGAGACCTTAGAGCACATTGCATGAACAGCTGCCACAGATGGCTCAAGATTTTTGTATTTCAAAGCTGATTTCACCACCTCAGCTCATCTTCTGTGCAGAAAGTCCCAACTTACCCTTCAGCTTTCCAGCTGGTCATGGTCATCTTCCTCATCACAGATGAAACATGCTGTACATTGTATGACATTCTCAGAAAAGGCGAAGTGTAGTGATGAATGGATTCCTGGTTTTCAGGGCTTAAGGGGAAAGAGGAAGGTGTGATTACAAAGGTCAAGCTCAGGGAGTTTTCCTGGGGTGATAGAATTTTTCTGTATCCAGATTGTGAGGTTGTTTATATGAATCTAGAAAGTGTTAAAATTCATAATGTGTACACCCAAAAAAGTCAATTTTACCCTATGGCAATTTAAAAAATAAAATAAATCATCCTAAAAGAAAATTGGAAGTGTCGTTATTTGTAGAGAGGTGCTATTGTTGACCCCAGATCCACACCCACACAATCCAGTTAAGTAAAAAGTTTTCTAAGCACAGACTCCCATGCTACTCTGTGTCTTAAACAGGATTATTTAAAAGCATGCTAAAGCAATTATCCCCTGTTGATGCCTAAGGAGAAGAAAAAAGTTGCTTTTTAAAAAGCTTTTAAACATTTAAAGCAATAAACAGCCTTTGAAAAAGCTATTTTCTTTTGTTAACCCCCCCCCACTACCACAAATGGTGCTTTTGTTGGTGCCTATAAGAGATTTCAAGGGAAAGCAATACTTTCAAAATTCTTTGCTTTAATGTGAAATTGATTTGAGATTACCCTCTGCCCTTTCCTTTGTCTAATTGTCCTAACGTGAAGATCACGTATCTGTATCGTTATTCAACAAGTATTAGAACAAAGAGAAAACCTGTCCTTGATTGCACAGCAATATAGAAAAAGAAATATGAGATTCATGTGACTATTTTTTTTGTTGCATTATGTCTTTTATATTTCTGTTACTTCAATTTTTTTCCCCAAGAGTTGAGAGTTATCAGATAATAGAAATGTAGAGATATGTAAAGCAGAACCATGATTCTATAATTTGTCCAAGAGAAACAAAAACCATAAGTTTATCAAATTCTAAGGTTTGGGTCTCTGAATAATTTCTTTTTAAAAGAATAATTTGTATAAGAATTTGTATGAGAAAACTGCATGCATGGCCATGAAACCTGAAGGAAATCAACAATAAGTATCATGAAACTTGTATCAAGGACTTCAGCAATGTTCTTTTGTATGTGACCTTTCCTCTCCATGCAAAGGACAGTAATCAACTTTCTTAGAAAATAGCTAAATTGTAAAGGAGTCTTTTTGTGTTTTTATGTAAATTTATCTAAGTGAAATGAATATGCATATTTCCTTTAGCAAAAATCACCCATTCCTAGCTAGAAATGTAGGTGCTTTTTCATGGGTTTGCTGTGGGCTTCTTCATTCAAGATGACTTATTTTAGAGGAAGAGCTAACCCAACTGCGTTGGAATGTATGTGCAGGACCAGACATGGACCAAGCCCCTCTTGGTTTGCACCGTCATGGGGGTGTCAAGATGCTAGAACCTGAATTACTCAATGTTTTCCCTTATGCTAAGTTTTGTTATTCTGGGAGTCTGAGAATTGAAAATTTAATGCAGCGAAACTTAGTTCTAAATCCAAACGATAATATCATCACTCTGTGATTCCTTTTCTGAATTTCTCTGTTCATTAAAATATTTCTGCTGGCATATTGCATCACCTGCCTCAGAAGATTGCTTTCATACTTTTGCATTTAGTTAAAATTGTATTTAGGTTCCTACCTCTTCCAGACATAATACTAAATGCTTTTCAGAAAGAAAAAGTTAATGACATATGGTGTTCCAAGAAAACATACTCGTGTGTATGTATTACTCTGTGATGATTTGTGACACAAACATATTCTTGACACCCATGAGACAAGAGATCTGCTGGATAAAGTCAAAACAAAAGGGATTTGAAAAATAAGTGAGATCTTCCTCAGAACTGATGGTGAGAAATCAGAGTTGATTAGTAAAGAAAATTGGTAAAATATATTCAATTACATTCAGAAAAGAGTAGCACAGAGTTACAGAACTATGTAAATCAGCATGGAAATGGACTTGTTCATCAAATACCTAACTTTTCTTATAAGCAATGTGAATTTGCCTGGATTAATTCATGCACTTTCAGTAAAGGCATAACTTTCAGTAAAATTAGATAGTAATAACTTTCTCTTAAATTTACTGTGGGAGGAAAACAAAACAATATCTACATTTTAAAGAGCTCTAGCATAGTTCCAGGCACATAACAAGCACACAGAACTCCTCCTTGTGTTTTGCTATTTAAAACCACATTTCTCAAACTTTTAAAACCATAGGACCTTTTATTTTCTGGTGAACTCTCACCTGGAACCCAACATACAACAGATGGAATCAGAGCTCTTTGGGTTGAGGAGGAATTGAAGTCCTGGATTTGGAGTCTTGGAGTCTTCTGTCTGCTTTTCTCCCTCCCCATCCCACTTCCACCCTCTCTACAACTTCCAGACCCTCCTCCACCCCTGTCTACACCAGGAATGCTCTGGGAGCTCTACCTCAGTACTCTAGGACTCCATCCAAGAAACACAATTTGAAAACTCCAACCCCAGAGTTTATAAAGCCACCGTGTTTTATGTACAGTAATATTCACCACAAACCTATTGGACACAGCCTTGTTGGTTAAAGAGGAAAATCATAAAAATAATCACTCACGTGATCCTAATGCTTTGTGTTCACTAAAAACCACATGCATGTACATTATTTATTTTTAAAACTTTTCATATATAACCAGTTCTTTTTTTTTAAAGGGCAGTTTTCAATTAATTGAAGTGCTTAGGAAACATGCTTGTGATTCTATTATCTGTGATATCTAGTTTGACTTTTTAAGTGTACAGTTCGGTAGTGTTAAGTATATTCACATTGTTTTGAAATAGATCTCCAGAATTTTTCATCTTGCAAATCTGAAGCTCTGTTCCCATTAAACAACTCCCCTCTGTCCCCTGATGGCTTTTTTTAAGTAAAGTAGGACATTGCAGAGACTCATGTAGCCATCTAAGAGCATTCGATTCATGTTCCTAAACTTGGACTGCCATTCATATCTAATTCAAAAGCATTTTCACAGCATGTTCCTTTATTGTGTCTTTCCTAAACATTCAAATTACTTTTCTCAGAACAAACAGGTATTATGTCTCCCTTATATTTCATGGCTTTTTAAAAATAATTGTATTATAATTCAATCAAATTTCAGAGATCTATCAAACACAATTAGCTTAAGAAATAGGAAACATTCCCACACACTTTTAGTAAGCTTATATCTGATTGTAGAAGCAATGTCAGGCATCCTAGCAAATGGTCTACAAGCCGTGAGCTGCAGCATGTTACAAACTTTGGCCAGTATGATTAACAAAAAGAATGGAATTTATTGATTAATACAGTGTTTATCAAATGTAGATCACGGACAATGAGAAAGTGCATTGCTATCCATCTATTCGTTTATGTCTGTATAATGTATAGGAATATCTGTATCCACAGCAATTTGAAAATACAAAGTTGGTAGCTATGAAAATGATCATTGCTGTTGATCACACACTTTGAAAATGATTATATGTAGTTCGCAATATTAATAGATCAAATACTTTTAATACTTTGCTATTTTGCTGAATACATTAACTAGAAAAGGCAAGTAAGTAAATCTGTAAATACTGTGTAACTGTAAGCAACATAACTTTCTTTCCTTAACTAAGATATAAGAAGTGTTTATATTTTTTTCTTAAATGTAGAACAAATTGTCTTTACTCTCAGACTGAAGTATGGGGAGGATGAGTGTGTTGAAATCTGAAATGGACAGAATGAAGGAGGCAAAATATTTTTCAAGTTAGGAGAGAGAATCTAACCAAGGTTTACAAATTCAGGGGGTATGTAGACTTTTAGTTAGAAATTTGGGGGTTTCTATAGTCTGAAGACCAAATTGGCAGTTAGGAAATGTTTAGAGCTCTGCAGTAGTTAAGTTGATACAGAATTTATCAGTGAACTGCTGATAAGGTAGGACAGCCTATCTCTTCCCCCTTGGAATGCTAATGAAAAATTCTTGTCTCATTCTTTCATGCCTGTGTTCTTCACTCACACTGGTTTGTAATTAGGTATAACTCAGTTGAAAATCTTCATCACCTGCTGTTTCTATACTCTGGGAACTGATCCAAATCTTTGACTTAGTGCCATTTTCTTGTTTCTCTTGCTTTCTGGCCTCTCCCTTTAGTCCTTAGAATGCTGTCTATCAGAAATTCTGTGATGAGATCAGTGGCTTTAACTCACATTCTGTGAAAGCAGCTCTCTCATACTACTTGGTTCTAGGTGTTGTTTGTTTGTTTTTCTCTAGAAATCCTGTTTGTTTTTTGAATTCTTCAGTTGCATGTTCCTTGTATATGTGAGAAAATTGAGAATGCCGTGTATGGATTCGTGCAACAAGGTAATAGCACAGAAACAATGTCTATGAATTTTTGGTAGGAAGCAAGCAATCAAATACTCACCAATTACTCTGCCGTCCTTAAACATGTGTTTGGTGTATCAGCTGAAAGGGAAGCCTTGTAATGCACAGTTTTGGCATCTCCTCAGTTGATGAGGGAACATGTTTTGTAAGCCTGCCTACCAAAACAGGATCTTCTTTCTGGGATTCTGGTTCAATAAACTACTCAACAAGTGAAATTCATACTCTTGACAACTCTTCCAGGTTTGTTCCTCTAACAGGCATATTGTACTCATAGCCTGTAGTTTCTGGTCTCTACATCAATCATTTACTTAGCTAATGAGTCTGTAGTTTGTCAGGGCTCACGAAGAATTCTTGTCTTCTCCATGTGGCATCATTCAGGATGGCTCAAGTGGGAGCACATTCTGCTTAGGATGGCCCACTCACGTGACTGACAAGTTGGCATCTTTGTGCCCCTTCATATGGACCTCCCCGCATAAGTCTTTCCAAAGGCTGCCCAAACTTCCTTATAGCACGATGTCTGGGGTCCAAGAGTGAAAGTCCAAAGAAACAGAAGCGGAACTTAGCAATTTCCTAAGACAGGTGCCAGAAATTGGCACGTACCTTTCCCACCTTATTCTTTTGGTAAAACACAAAGCCCAGATGCAGGGGGAAGAAGGCACATGGAATTCAACTCTTGATGAGAGAGCCGTCGAAGGAATTTGAAGTCACATTTTAAAACTACCATGTCATTTATTTAAAAAATGTTTTTGAATTTAAATTATGATTCCTTTTTAATCTTTAGGTTAAACTGGAATTTTTTAATTTGAAATATAAGGGGATTTTCTAGTTATATTTTTGTTGCAGAATTCAAGCCTAATTATATCGTGAGATTATTTACTACATGTTATCAATTGTCAAACTGTTTAAGATTTGTTTTGTATTTCAGAATATGATTGTTTTTTAATGGTTCTTCGAGAAATGGGGATAATTAAGAAATATTCCAAAGTTTATATAGTATCAATTATACTTAGTTAGGTCAGCTATTTTTTTGTTATTTTCGCTTGCATATTCTGAATCATTGCCAGTTTTTTTGCTTCTGCAATCACATACTAGGCTCAATGAAAATGTCACACATTAATGATGGATTTTCTACTTTTTCTTTTGGCTTTATCAAGTATTTTACAATTTGTATTTTACTTTATATATTGTTTATATACAAATTTAGAATTATTACATCTTTTTTGTGAACTAAACATGAAGTGTTACTTTTCACCTTCAGTTATGCAAAATGTTTTCCAACTTTCTTTTAGTGTATTTATGACATGAACATTTTTATCTTTTTACTTTTAGTGTCCTTATCTTTAAGGTGTGTCTCTTCTAAACAGCGTGTAGTTGAGATTTGTTATCTCCTGCAGCCTGATAATCCAGATACATAATGTATTGCTATCATTTGGATTTTTGAATTTAAATTGCTAATTTTTTCCTCCTACCTGTTCTTTGTTTCTTTTTCTCTCCATTCATGCTCTAAGTTAAAATGCACGTTTTCTTATGCCTTTTCTCCTCCATGATTTTATAAGTTACACATTTCTTGAGAATTATTTCAGTAATTTCCCTAGAGATGCATAGATTCATGCCACCGGCATAGCAAATGTATCGAAGTTAACATATATTAAAAATTTCCTTACTTCCCAGAGAAAACAATATTCTTAGGATACATTAACTTGATCTGTTATTGTTCTCAGGTGTTGTAATCCTCTTATATATTTTAAATGTCACAATGCCTTATTATTATTGTTTTATACAGTCATAATTCATTTAGATTCACCCAGCATTTTACATCTTCACTCAGAATAGAATACGTTTTTGGCACTTTTTTTTTTTAATATCATTTTGGAGATTTCATTCCATGTCTCCTTGTTTCCATAACTTCTGTTGAGAAGTCTGTTGCCAGACTTATTCTTGGTTCTTTGAAGTTGCTGCATGTTTTTCCCTCTGGCTACTTCAAAAAAAATTTTTTTTTCTTTTCATTTGGTTTTCAAAAGTTTATTTGGTTTTCAAAAACTTCAAGAAGTTTTAAAAACTATGACCTGCCTGTAATTATTTATTTATTTTTTCTTTTTTTCCCCTTTAGCTTCTTGAATTTGTGGTTTGACGTCATTTGCCAGTTTTGGAAAATTCTTGGCTAATCCTTTTTCTGACCCTTTCGCTCTATTCTCACCTTCAGTTCTTCAATAACATGGAAGTTCTTTTAATTGTAAAAGTAACTTACACCCTACTTTTTTCTTTTTCCTTCTGTTATTTAGCTTGACCATTTTGTTCTCTCCTGTATTATAGGTAACTGAGTTTCTCTTTGGCTATGTATAACCTGCTGTTGAACACATTTGTTGTTTTCAGTTTTAATAATTGATAATTTCCTATTATTAAATTTCTATTTGTATCTTTTTATAGTTTACTGTTTTATGCAAAAGTTCTTGATCTGACTTTTATTTCCTTAAACATATTCTGCAGAGTTATTTTAAAATTCATGATAATTCTTTTACCTGAAGCCTGTTTGGGTTTATTTGTATTTTCTGCTCTTTCCTTGTTTTTGTCATTTAGTAGCAACTACTAGTAGTGACTTTTTAAAAACTCAGTGCTATTGAGTGTGAATAAGAAATTGTGAAAATAATTTGTACCCTAGAAGGGTGACTCTTTTTCCAGAGAGTTATAAGTTTGCTTTGGGTAGAAGGTAGGGTCATCAGCAATCATTGGTCTTGCAAAGGCTGATGTTTCGCCAGTTGATCCTTTTCTTGTGGTGTGGTCCTTTTGTTTTCCAAATCACAGCCTTTATGATTTACCAAGTCTCTCTCTACTTGGAGGTTCCTTAATTCTATTTTTGTACTCCTAATCTTGGAAATCTGTCAAAAGCCTTGGACTTTCAGCCTCGAACACACTTTGAAAATGAACATCAATTTCTTTGGTAAATATAGATTTTAATTCTGGGTTCATCTCACTGAGTTTTTTATGCTGGACTTTCATTTTCTAATTTTTTAATTGCCTCATTAATTCTTTGATGCCTTCACACATAAATTTGTAATTTTAGTTTTTCAAGTTAATCTCAATTAGAAGGTTGTTCCCAAGGGTAAAGATGGCCATTACCAAAACCGGAGTTCTTATTTTTTCTTTATATATAGCAGAAATTTTACAAAATTATTTTAAACAAATGTATAAACATGTAATTTTGTTTTTAAGTTCATATAGTTAAAGCTGTGAGATATAGGTGTTCTGTGACCATTGAAAGTTTTCATCAGCTCACCTACCTGTCACTCTTATTCAAAATTCTGACTTATGTGCACTTAACTTTATGACTGTGCTTAAAATTGAATGAATATTTGTGGGGCGCCTGGGTGGCACAGCGGTTAAACGTCTGCCTTCGACTCAGGGCGTGATCCCGGCGTTCTGGGATCGAGCCCCACATCAGGCTCCTCTGCTATGAGCCTGCTTCTTCCTCTCCCACTCCCCCTGCTTGTGTTCCCTCTCTCGCTGGCTGTCTCTATCTCTGTCGAATAAATAAATAAAATCTTTAAAAAAAAAAATTGAATGAATATTTAAAAATTACTGAAACTTGAAGCTGGAAGGATCTTTGAACATCAGTAAGCATCTCCACTTTTATAGATGTGGTAACTGCAGTTCAAAGCAGTGGGAGCCACAAGAGCAATAGTTATGCTGCGTGCATGACACAGGATTATACTTGCCTAATTCTACATAGTGAACGTATAGGTTAAGGACCGTACCTACATGGTATACTGATATTATCTAGCAGGAGTGTACATCTCAAGGATACTTTAGTTCTGAGGTCAGTAGGACCATATAAGGATTATCACCAGTGTCTGACAAATGTTCCCAGTATATTCTTTCATGATTTATGTGCACACAAATGACAGATTCTTGCCATGCAGAATGAAATTGTTCCCCCGTTAAAACAAAACCTGTTGAGTTAGTCATAGCATGTAACTGGAAGACCAACGCTGAGAAATGAGGTCAAAATAATTTTACTATTTGCCTGTGATAAGAACCAGATCAAATGGGGGGATGAGAAGATATTACTCAATAGTCTGATCTTGTATATTTAATACCTGAACACATCTAATTCAGATCGACATAAAGAACTTTAAAACCTCGAAAAAATCATGTCACTTCAGTCATAGAATAGAAGATAAAGATAGGTGAAATTTTTATTACAGATAATATGATACTTAGATACCATATGAAGAGAAAGTATTTTTGAAACAAGGTCCTAATTCTAGAATTTAGACATTTTATTGTCATCTTCCAATGTTAGAAGAGTCTAATACATTTTCTTCTTTTCTACATTGTACTATTAGACCTGCTGAGTTTCTAAAATTTATATGCTGTATCTTATATCAAGTTTATCAATTTTTGGTATAAGTGTATATTGCTAAAAATGTTGTTACCATTTTTATTTAATAATAGCCTTCTTTTGGTGTAGGAAACAAAATTTTCTTTATCTTTAACCAAACTAATTTACATTTTACTTCTACTCTAAGTGAAATACAAAATTCTAATTCAGGGGCACCTGGGTGGCTCAGTCGGTTAAGTGTCTGACTTTTGATTTTGGCTCAGGTCATGATCTCAGGGTTGTGGGGTCAAGCCTTGTGTTGGGCTCCGCACTCAGCGTGGAGTCTGCTTGTCCCTCTCTCTCTGCTTCTTCCCCTGATCACGTTCTTTCCCTCACTCAAATAAATAAATAAATAAATAAAATCTTTAGAAAGTTATTAAAAAATAATTCTAATTCAAGGTAATGTTTTAGTATCAAGTATTATACATGATTTTTTGTTTATTTTATCTTGATTATTAAGCATGAGTTGATTTAAAAGAAAATATTAAAATGAAAAAACTGAGGAACACGTGCCCTATGAGAATTTCTGCTTTTAAAAACGGGTTTTCAGGTAAATAGACAGTTGGCTTATAAGCATTAAACTAATTTCATTACCCTTTCAATCGACAAAAAATGATACTAGTTTCTGAAAATAAGAGAAACGTATCTTGTGTAAGGTGATTTCAACATTATGTCTAGATTTTTTTCCTATTACTAATATGTGTTGCTTGCAATTCACAAGCCATTATATAATGCCATATAAATTTAATATGCCCTGAAGGGAATATGCTCTAGGGACACATTAAGAAGGCTAAATATGATTTTAAAAGCTATAAACTGTGCTTTCCAATCTAGTGTTATTCAATCAGACCTAATTTATATTTTCAGTGTAAGCTGGAAATAGAATAGTCAGAGTTTGCCTGGTTAATGTCTAAGGCAAAGAGGAACTTTTAGCAAATTCTCTGATGTATGTCTAATTGATACTTCTATTGATAAAAGTCTGACAATGTTTGTTAGTATCCCTCAGGAAAAAGAAATGCTTCTGATAGCTGTAAGTTGCATCTGCAAAAATCATGTTGTATTTTGGGTCAGTGACTTTATCTCAGCCAGCTTCTTTCATTGGTATGATTTCTAAGCGTAGGCTTCTGCCTTTATTAATAATAAAAATTTCACTGCGAGTGTGATTCAATGTCTAATTGTTTTCTTATCTCTGGCTGTTAGCCAGGAATCAATCTTTAAGCATGTGCACCATACCTTTAAGTACTGCCGTTAGCACCATGACCAATAAGTGCAGCGATATACCCCAGGTGTGTTGTAAACCGGGCCAGGCAACTGAAATACAAAATGCTTCAGTGGAAGGAAAACACTTTAGAGAACTCCAAAGTCAAAAATACATCTCATGGGCTTCGGTATATTTAGGGAAATGATACAGTGTAGCCTTGGCTGCGAAGACAGAAGTGCCCGAATTTATAAGTGATAATCTACTGTACGGGATTACAGTCTAGTACTGTATTAGTTGTAGTCTACTGTACAACTTCAGTGTACTGTAGTGTACTGCACAGTATAATTTACCTACTACCTGTGTGATTTTTAAACAGCATTATTGAGTTATAATTTACATACTACAATTTTACCCATTTTCAGTGTACAGTAGTTTTAAATAAATTTACAGTTTTGCATATAGCAGGGCAATGCCATATTTCCATCTCCCCAGAAGGATTCCTTTTGCCCAGTCTCAGTTCCTACTTCTGGCCATAGGCAAACAAGAATTCGCTGTCTCTATAAAATTTCCTTTTCTAGGCATTTCCTATAAATGGAAGCTTACTATAAATGGAAACATACAATGTGTGGTCTTTCATGTCTGGCTTTTTTTCACTTACAATGTTTTTGAGGTTCATTTGTATTTTGCATGGAGCAGTAGTTCATTTATTTTTATTGTTAGGAGTATTGCACTGTGTGGATATACTACATTTTATTTTTCCATTTATCAGTAGATGGACATTTTGATTGTTTTCACTTTTTAACTAGTATTAATGCTAGTGGGAACATTCATGTACAAGTCTTTGTGTGGACATGTTTTCAGTTATCTTGAGTAGTTACCTAAAGTAGAATTGATGGGTTATATGGGAGCTTTATATTTAAAATTTTAAGAAATAAACAAACAGTTTTCCGTGGAAACACTGTTTTAATTCTCATTAGAAATATGTGAGTATTCCATTTTCTCCACGTTCTTCCTAAAACTTATCTGTTTTTAAAAAATTTTTTGTTTTAACCATTCTAGTGGGTGTGAAGTATCACATGTGATATTTATTTACCTTTTCCTGATTAATGATGCTGATTATCTTTTATGTGCTTGTTAATCATTCATTTATGTTTTTTTTGGTGAAAGTCAATTCTATGCTTTTGTCCATTTTTTAAAAAGTTTTATTTTTTT
The DNA here is from genome assembly GCF_017311325.1 of Ursus maritimus. Taxonomy (NCBI): domain Eukaryota; kingdom Metazoa; phylum Chordata; class Mammalia; order Carnivora; family Ursidae; genus Ursus; species Ursus maritimus. The sequence continues at coordinate 29,482,289 of NW_024424341.1, forward strand.
TAAAGATTTATTTATTTGAGAGAGAGAGAGTGTGCACATGCATTTGGGACGAGGGGCATAAGGAGAAATCTTCAAGCAGACTCCCCACTGAGCACAGAGTCCACCTTGGGATTGATCTCATGACCCATGAGATCATGACCTGAGCCGAAACCAGGAGTTGGTCACTCAATGAACAGAGTTGCTCAGGCGCCTTTTAAATTAGGTTTTCTTATTCCTTAGTTTTAAGAATTCCTTATAGTTTTTGATCCACATGTTTTATGAGATATTTGATTTGCAAATAATTTCTACCAGTCTGATGCTTGTTTTTAAGTTTTATTAATGGTATCTTTTGAAACACAAATGTTTTTAACTTTGATAAGGTCTGATTTATCCATTTTTTCATTTATAGATGGTATTTTTGGTGTCGTATCTAAGAAGGTTTAGCGTAACCCCAGATATATATGGATATTTTCTCCTATGTATTATTATTTAAATTTTGTAGTTTTAGCTTTTTCATTTAGATATATTTTGGGTTAATTTGTCCTTTGGCTTTTTCGATCCTCAAAGCCAGCAACAGAGACTCTCAATCTATTTATTTATTTATTTTTAATATACAACATATTATTTGTTTCATGGGTACAGGTCTGTGATTCACTAGTCTTACGCAACAAACAGCGCTCACCACAACACATACCCTCCCCAATGTCCATCACCCAGCCACCCCATTTCCCCTCCCCTCCCCGCCCCCTCCACTCCAGCAACCCTCAGTTTGTTTCCTAAGGTTAAGAAGAGTCTCTTATGGTTTGTCTCCCTCTCTGGTTTCATCTTGTTTCATTTTTTCCTCTCTTCCCCTATAGGAGGCTCTCTCTGAATTTAAATCTCCCCCATGTTTTGAATCTCTTTCACAAGGAAGAGCCTTGTTTATTTTTAGGAATCATCTGATTAGGTCAGACCCAGGGAGAATCATAATCCTTTTTAAAAGTCAGTTGTGTTGCATAACACAACCTAATTATATTCTGTCATATTCTTCAGTATCTTCCACACTCAGCAGAAGAGGGCTATATAGGGTGTGGACATTGGGGAGTAAAATAGAATTACTCAAGATACTAGAATTCTGCATGATACTGCTATGGATGGGTCTATTAAGACATAATATATTGAGAGAAAAACGTATACTAATTACAGTTTCATTCTCCACTTCCAGGGAGCTTTTAAAAAGTTAAGAGTAACACAACAAAACCAACATCATTTACTTCACAACTTCAATTTGTATACTAAAAAATTCTCAAACTATGATTCTGTATTAACATTTTCTTAAGTGTATAAAATTTCAAGTGTATATTCTAATGTGGTTTAAACTAAAATAATTGCCATTATTATCTAATAGTAGGCAATGTAAGTTTCAAATCTTATGATTGGATGAAGTGTTTTTATTTATAGTACTTACTGTCTCATTTTCCATTAGTTCACTCATGAGATATAGACAAACACACTGTGGTGTCAGATAGGAATGTTTTGTTTTTTTTTTAAAGATTTTATTTATTTATTCGACAGAGATAGAGACAGCCAGCGAGAGAGGGAACACAAGCAGGGGGAGTGGGAGAGGAAGAAGCAGGCTCATAGCGGAGGAGCCTGATGTGGGGCCTGATCCCATAACACTGGGATCATGCCCTGAGCCGAAGGCAGACGCTTCACCGCTGTGCCACCCAGGCGCCCCAGGAATGTTTTTATGATAAATAAGAATCAGTGTGGTTGCCTTCAGAGTTAATGTGTCAGTTTGGACTGGTCTTTTTCAAATTCAAGTGCATGATAATTTACACTGATGGCATTTTCATGAAAATACCTGTGCTTAAAACAATGGCCTCATAAGAGCTATAAAATGCTGTACTTGAATGGCTTTGAAAATAAAAATACAATTATTCGAAAACTGATATGTTGAGGGGCTTAGAATATATTTGGTTTTAAAGGCCTTAACCTACTCTAATTCTTCATTAAGAAAAATCAATCACAGGATGAGAACATGAATTAGATATCCCTAAATGTCATAACATTTATATATTGGATTTTATTTTTACTTCATTAAGAAACCAAATAGGACAGTAATTAAAGAAAACGATAGCATATGGTAGAGAGACTGTTCATGGTTTTCCCAACTTTAAACACCATTAGAAATTCTACACTGTGAAGGACAAACCAAGTGAACTATATGCATAATTGATTAGAAACTTATCCACTTTTAAATCACAGGGAAATCTACTTTGATTTAATTTGAAATCTGTTACACAATTCTGTTTGAAATTGAATGCCCTAAAATTTCCCATGAAATCTGAAAGGGGATGAGAATGAACAAGATGGCAAGGGCTTGAAAACTCGTTTCACAGTATAACTTACTTTTATAGAGTTACTTAGATACATCTTGAAATTATGTTTTTATCACCTCTATAAAAACAAATTAATGTAGCTCTTCAAAGCCATGATTCAGTGAAAATGATTTGAGTACCTACTGTGTGCCAGGTACCAAGAAACATTCTGATCACACTGAAACGAAAGATTTGATTCATGCCCTCACTGAGTGGGTTGGAAAACAAGACAGGCAAAGTAGTGTTTACAGTATATTGTGATAAATGCTATCCAGTCTGAGAAGAGTGACTAAGGGACACATCAACACATAATCTTAAAAGTCACTCTGATCACCCACAAATTTCAGGATTTAACTTTATTTTTCCCTCTCCCATCCCAGTTTTCTGACTTACTTATATAACCACAGTTTTCCTCGTGCGTATTCATGTATTTTGGAAGTATGCACAAAAATATCTGTCCTTGAAGTCCATAATAATTTTTATTTGGATCAGTATTCTGTGGCCATGAAACACGGGAAGGAGGAGACATCCTTGAATTTCAGCATTCCCTGTTCCCACTCAGGATTAAACCAGTATGAGTGCATAGCAACTTGTATGCTTGGTGTGAGGTGACCTGTAGGGTGTCTGTGGTTTGTTGTGATGGTAAGTGTGGGATGGTGTGTGATGTAGTGTAGTGTGTGGTTGGTGAAATGTGGTCTGTTGGGGATGGTAGATGTGGATGTGGGTGTGTAGTGGAACATAGTATAGTGTGTGTTGTTCTCTGTGGTGTATTAGAATGATAGGGGTGATGTGTGTGTGTGTGTGTGTGTGTGTGTGTGTGTGTGCTCATGTGCATGCTGTGAGATGTGGGGTTTAGGGTGGTGTGTATACAGTAGGGTTGTAGATGTGTAGATGACAGGTGTATTGGAAAGGTAGGTCTGGGAGTATGGGGTTTGCTATAATATGATGCTGTACTTTATGCTCCATTTTTGAAGTTTCATGTTCCTGAAGTCCTGCAAATTTTTAAGGAAATATGTTCCCACAAATTAACAAAGAACCCAGGTTACACTCATTTAGTATGTCTATTTGAACTTGCTAAGTTTCAGTATGTGTTTCCTGGCCTTAATGCAACAGCACACATGTAGGGAAGGCTTGTTGGATGTAAGGGGGGTCTGAGTATTCCTAAGAATGAATATGACAAACTGAGTAAGCATCCTCCAGGAGCTTCGGTCTAGGAGGAGTATAAATATGCCACCAATGTGCAACTTTTATGCTTTTGACAGCAAGCATGAGGTTTCCATTTAGGGAAGGAAATATTTTAAGGGAAATATCCTGATAGATGCCTTGAGCTAGAGGGTGAAATCACCAGGGCATGAGTGCACCCAGTCACCATCAAAAGCTACTCAGTAGGAGAAAATGAAATGACTCTTTGATTCTTACATCTTTTTCTTTCTGATTGGAAGTGGGGAAAATTATAAATGAGAGAAGAGACATAGAGAAAAGGGACAAGTGAGATTATGTTATCTGGGGGCTGGCTGGGGAGGGGGTGAGATGAAGGGAAGCTACTTGCAAATGCTTTAAGAGGTTCTTCATGTTTAAAATCAAATCATGTACATTCCTGTCATGTGAACACACCCTTCATTTCCATCTTGAAAACATTGCCTTTTCCTTTTAAACTATGGAGTTTAGTAACCTCAGAATGATGTGTGAAGAGGGAGTCCCGGAGGGTGATGTGAGAGGAGATAGGATCAGAAAAGCTCAATGAGGACTTCATGCAGAGAGGACCCAGAAATGTTTAATGTCTCTTCATCTTGGAGAAGATTCTCTACTACTTCAAGAAGTAGTTTCAGGGACTTGCACTAATCTCTTTAGGGACAGGGGAGACCCAGCTGAACTCTGATTTATACTTATGAAGCCCATTCTTTGCATTATAAGGGGAAAAACAAAATGGAGTCAGAGAGTGTAGTTTCTCATTACAGCTGAGACATGATGGATGAATAAGGGGCACCATGATGGTGCTGTCATTGGCAAGAATTGGATGCCTTACTGATATGGAGGAAAAATAAAATTGAGAGAAGCTTGTGTGATTGTATTGCATAGTAAGACAGGGTAGATACGGATAAGAGAGAGAGCTAATGCTCATCTTCTTTTCTTTCACAAAAAGTCATTGCTCCAGCATAACTCTTCTGCTCACCACTGCATGGTTATGTCTCTCCTTCTCCAATCAGCGCTCCTTCCTCTTTCTTTATGTTTCCTGTTCTTTCCCTGTAGCTCCTGCTTATCACCATCTCCTCTTTCCCTCAAATTCCACAGTACAGATTGTCAAAAGTTGGTGCAAAAAACCTCATGGATTTTAGAGTTAATGAAAAACACAAACACTCACTTTGATGGACAGACTCTAGGGCATTCCCCGTGTTTCCTGCCCCACCTCATGTTTATACCCTTAAGTGTGGGTGGGACCTGTGACTTAGTCCTGGCCAATAGAATATGAAGGAGGTGAAGGATTATTGCAGATGTAATTAAGGTGTCAAATCAGTTGATTTGGAATTAATCAGAAGGGGGATGTGCCTAGTGGGCTTGGCTTAACCAGATGAGGGCCCTTATAGCAGGGACTGAGCTCTGCCTGAGGTGAGAAACTCATTCTCTCTCCATCACCATTTTGAAGAAGTAAGTTGCCACACTGTGAGAGGGCCTCTGGAGAGGGCCCTGGAACAAGGAACCATGGGTGGCCTTTAGAAGCTGGGAATGACCCTTGGTTCACAGAAAGAAAACAAAACCCTCAGTCCTACAGCTACAAGGAAATGAATTATGTCAACATCCTGAGAGTGTTTGGAAACAGGTCTTTCTTCATTCAAATCTCTGATGAGACCACAGCCCTGAAGACACCTGGGTTTTAGGCTCTTATGATCCTGAAGCTGAGAACCCAGGTAAGTTGTGGCTTGGTTTCTGACATATGGAAACCAAGAGATAATAAATGAGTGTAGTTTCAAACTGCCAAGTTTGCAGTAGTGTGTTAACACAGCACAGAAAGCTAATACAGTCTCCAATTTTAACTGGACTGAATTCTGATCCAAAAGATCTCAGTGGTCTGAAATGATCAAAGCACCAAAAATTGGTCAAAATGTAATGACTTAGGTGGCTTAAACAGCAGAAATTTTGTAATGACCTAGGTGGCTTAAACAGCCTCACAGTTCCGGAGGCTAAAAACCTTCAGCAGCAAGGTTCTTGGTCTTCACTGAGGGCTCTCTTCTTGGTTTGCAGATGGCTGCCTTCTCATTATGTTCCCATGTGCATAATTACAGAGATTGATTAAGTTCTCTGTTGTCTCTTCTTAAAACAATAATCCTATTGAGTCAGGGCTCCATGCTTATGGCCTCACCTAACCTTAATTACTTCTTTACTCTAAATGCTGCCATGCCAGCAGATAGGGCCTGATGTATGAATTTTGGGGGGAGACATACATGCAGTCCCTAATAGTACTTTTCCTCATAGGATTTCATGTAACCCATAAGTGTGTTATATAATACATAAATCTATAGGACGTAAAAAAGCTCTTACAAAATAAGCAAAATGATGACTGGAACAATAGAACATTTGGCAGATGAGCCCCTAGTGTTATCTGAAAAAATCATTTGATGTCCTAATAATAAATGTAGATGAAAATTATGACAGTGATTTTGCCTATCAAATTTACAAAGATTAAAATAAAAGATTCTGTGATGACAAAATTGGGGAAAAATAATCTCCTACATGTTGCTGATTTGATGATTTCTCAAAATTTAAAATGCACATAAAGTAAGCATATAGAAAGATGTCGATTATAACGTTGTTAGTGGTAGCAGTATTGGACTCATCTAAATGTTCCACTAAGAGGACAGTAGTTAAATAACTTACTATGGATATCACCCTAGCAATTTGAAAACCAGGCAGACCTATTTGTATTGATTTTAAAATAAGACCATTGTGTAATATTAAGCAACAAAAAAGTTAGTTGCAAGTTATTTCTTGTAGTGCATTACTATGATACATTTATTTATTTATTTATTTGTTTATTTAATGTATTTCACCTGTCCCCCCCGACCTCCCTTTGGTAACCACCAGTTTTTTTTTCTGTACTTAAGAGTGGTTTTTTGTTTGTCTCTTTTTTCTTTGTTCATTTGTTTTGTTTCTTAAGTTAACATTTGAGTTGAAATCATATGGTATCTGTCTTTCTCTGACTATTTCACTTAGCATTATATAATCTAGGTCCACCCATTTGTTGCAAATGGTAAGATCTTGTTCTTTTTTATGGCCTTTTGGGTACTTACCCAAAGAAAACAAAAACACTAATTTGAAAATATATATGCATCTCTGTTTATTGCAGTATTATTTACAATAGCCAAGATATGGAAGCAGCTCAAGTGTCTATCAATAGATGAATGGATAAAGATGGGGGATATATAAACAATGGAGTATTACTGTGGTATCTTTTTTACAAAGTACTTAGCATTGTGTATGCATATCACTGACAACAGTAATGATATCTGGATACTGAGATTTTTGAATGATGTTTATATTTATTTTTTGAAATTTTCTGTGGTGTTTGATTTTTTATTAATAAAGCCTCTTCAACCATAAAGTGTTTTAAAAAGTAGACTGAATTATGTTTCATAGGAACTTTAATACAATTAAAAATATCTCTTTCTTATATACAACTCTAGATTTTTGTTTCGTTTTTAACCAAGTAAAAGGAAATTCATTACCCATGTAACCGTGCTAAAGCTTGCCAGTGTAACTGTGCTAGATGATTCAGCTTTTCTATTATTCACTTAGATGCAGTACTTTTTCATTTTTAACAATATCTGTGCAGTTTGTGATTCATTCCAATTGGTTTGGTGAGTTATGTTCCATTGCTATACCTCCTTACAGAAGAGGAATACAAACTTTGAGAGTGGTTGCTTTGCTGAAATTAAACAAATCAGTCATTTTTTCCCAAGTGGCTCCCCCCAAAATAGAGTATTATTTTGGTAATTTTGTACTTGATTCTGTTACAGAGCTGTGATTCTCTCAGGTGTACAGCAGTTCTGTTTGTTTGATTATATAGATAAGACCTAGATAACACCCCCTCTCTCATCTTACCCACTATTCTTTTATCAGTGCATTGCTCCATTACTTGATTAAGAAACAAATTATACCACGAATATATTTAATGAACGTGTTCAAATCACAATGTATGCAGCCACTGTGAATTTTAGATCCAATCAATCCTTTCTTTTTCTTTTCTTTTTCTCTAAGGTCTGTCTCCTTTTATAGGATATAATCACGATCTAATGTTCATCACTACAAAATAACATATTTATCTGGCTTAAAAGGGAAATCCTAAAAAGGCCATATGTTACTGGTCCTAAGTAAACATGATATACGACAAGACTCTTTAAATGATTAGGAAAATATAAGATAACACCCTTTAAATGGCTGAGTTAGGGAAAATAGCTCAGTCTAACAATTATAAACACAAACTTGCATGCTAAGTATGACACAGACTCTTCTCTGAGTCATGCACTGTATCCTGTCTTCTTCCTTTTTGACGATGAAATGTTCTCAGTTCTGTCTGGTCCTGATCCCTGTTCAGGTTCCACAGTGGCCTGGATACAGATGACCTGCACCTTCAATTTGAGACACACAAGCTTTGTGCAAATGTCTCAATGAATAGAAATAGATATGATATTTGAAGCAATTGCCCAGATAACTAAGGCACCAACACATTTTTTCCTTTAAAATATCAACACACTGATGCCTGCATTGACCAAATTGGTCTTTTTCTTTGATGCCTGAGAAAACAACTTAAGTAGGACATAGTTAAAGAAACAAAGAAGATACTTGAAAGTGAAATTTAATCTTATGATTATAATCAAAATTTATTTTCTCTGATCTCTTTCTCAGTAATTATATTTTCAAGTGGCTAAATATTTGAGGCTCCTTGAAAATGAGCCCCAATAGAATTTTTAGCAAGTTACCAGTAGTCTCTTAATAATGAGCCTCAATGAGGAAGATTGTGCATCTCTCATCTTTTTTGTTTAGCTTCTTGAATGTAATCCACATTGCTACATATCTTTATAAAATAGGCTGAGACACAAGCCCATTTATGAAAATTGTTGAGATAAATGGGGTTACTGTGCCTGAGTTTCCATACTGGATTAAAAAAAATAAAACCTTGCATTTTTTTCAGTAATAAAACTGAACTTTGAAAATCGCTCTTCTTTTGCTAATGGCACCTATGTTGACATAACAGTACATGTTGAAATTTGCTGCCTAGCTGAGTGGAAATTGGTGTTTCCCTTAATTTGAATCCATCATTCTACCTCCAATGATATTTTATAATATTATTTCTGCTCTGAGAGCACTAAGATTTATCAAACCTTCTGAGAGAAGGGATATGTGACCTTGCTCATTGTAACTGTCTTCGAGACTCCATAAAAAAATGGCATGATGTATGCAGTAAACCCCATCATAAAAATATCAATGTGTAAAGTTGATAAATTAGTAAAATAGTAAAAACATAGAGTATGCATTAATGAGATTATGGTGAACAATTTAAGGTCCAAAAAAGTCTGTTTTGTGTTTACTAAACTTAATCTCATTAATGATGAGTTTTAGGATAGTATCATCAGGATCCTTAAATTCAGTATTTGTTCATTTGTCCATCTATTTATTAATTTGGATATTTTACTAAATATTTAGTTTATGTCAGACATTCTGCTCAGCTCAGTGGACACAGAGATAAATAGGAGACGATGACTGTCCTCAGGAGCTCACAGCTGTGGGGGAAACCAATATGGAATCCAAGGGCTTTAATGAAGTCTGGCAGGTACAACTGTAGAAATGCATATGGGGTATTAGTGTAGCATTGGGAAGACACATGAACCAACCTTGGGGCTGGTCTGGGAAGTTTTCCAGAAGAACCCACAGATAATCTGAGACTTGAAGGCCCAGCAAGAGAGTCAGCAGAGGGTTAGGGAGACTTCTTAGACAAGGAGGCCACAGGGGAAAAATTGCCTGGGGCTAGGATGAGCGGAAAGGGAACCAGGTAGTCATTCAAATTTCCTGTGTGGAGGTGGGAGACAGGAAAGAAGATGGCGGTGTCTTGAGCATTGTCATTGTTTTAGTGTTTGTTTAGTGTAAAAATAAACTCTGTCCTAATAGAATATATTACTCTTGAGAATTCCCTTTGGCTAAGAAAAACCAGTATTTTTTTATAAGCAAGAATAATTTATGTATAATGTAGTTATTTTATCTTCAAGTATTTAATAAAATATATTGGAGTGAAATTTTGTGTCCACACATTTTTTTTTAATTTTAAAATTTGAGTATAGTATAGTCACAATGTTACATTAGTTTCAGGTAAACAACATGGTGATTCTATGTTATGCTGTGTTCACTATAGGTGTAGCTACCGTCTGTCACCGTACATCACTGTTACAGTACCATCGATTATATTCCTGATGTTGTACCTTTTATTCTCGTGACTTATTCATTCTCTAACTGGAAGCCTATATCTCCCTCTCCCCTTCACCCATTTTGCCCATCCCCCCACACCCTCCTCTCTGGCCACCGTCAGTTTGTGCTCTATATTTATAGGTCTGACTCTGCTTGAAAAAGCAGTATTTTTGACACCAATATTTAAGTTACTTCCTTTTGAAAACATGTCTTTTTATCTGGAGAATATTCAGCCTGTTTAAGCTCAGTTGTCCAGACTTCAGATTGTCGATCAGCGCTGGTCCACTGCAACCCCTCTGGGTTACTTGGTACCAGGGCAGGACTAACAAGTAGCTTTAGCAAGTGACTTACAAAGAAGGATAAAGAATTCTCTCCCTGTGTGAAGGCAAGAACAGCAATGAGGCAGAGGAGGGTTGGGAAGACCAGAAGCGGTGGATGCCCAAGTGAGGAGCAGTGATCTACAATGTTTTCCTGCTGGGAAGACAGAATAATGAGTGAGAAGAGGAAGCTTTTTGTTTTTTCCCTGAGAGAAGTTATGGTAGAATGACGAGAGTCACACACACATAAAAATTCGGTTTGCAGTGGTATGGAGGAATGAATGGTGGTGTGGTGGTTAGAGACTGCATCAAGTTAAGGCCTTTGATGGTGACATGAAACACTGAGACAGCTTTCGAGGGAGGGTGTGGATGCATATATAGTTGACCCTTGAACAACAGGTTTGAACTTCACAGGCCCACTTACATGTGGCTTTTTTTCTGATAAAGTACAGTCCTATAAATGTATTTCCCCTTCCTTATGATTTTCTTAATAACACTTTCTTTCCTGTAGCTTACTTTATTATAAGAATACAGTAGAGGGGCGCCTCAGTGGCTTAGTCGGATGAGCGTCTAACTCTTGGTTTCAGCTCAGGTCATGATCTGGTGGGTCGTGGGATCGAGCCCCGCCTCAGGCTCCGTGTTCAGTGGGGAGTCTGCTTGAGGATTCTCTCCCTCTGCCCCTCCCCTTGCTCATTTGCACACACTCTCTCTCTCAAATGAATGAATAAATAGTTTTAAAAAAGAATATATAATACATACAACATGGAAAGTATGTGTCAATTGACTATGTTATCAGTAAGCGTTCCAATCAACAGTAGGCTATTAATGGTTAAATTGTGGAAAGTCAAAAGTTATATGTGGATTTTCAACTGCAGGAGTGTTGGTGCCCCTGGCCCTCATGTAGTTCAAGGTCAGCTCTCTATATTTTTTTTCATATGGTAGCATATATGATCCCATTTTAGTTTAAAGGACTCTTTCCAGGTTTCATTTTGTTTTATTTAGAATCAGAGGTGAATTCAAGATTCTAAAATATTGTTATTACTTTGTGCCTGTGTAACATATTCATTGTTCTTCAGATATTTAAAGTCCTTCACATACTTTTGGTAAATTCTTCAGTGTTTTGAAGACAAACTATTTCACATCAGCTGAGTGCTCAGGGAGGCCGCTTCCTAGAGAGGCAAAGCATCACTTTCTCAAGGAGCTTACAGCTTAAGTTAAAAATAAACCTCAGGAAAATGTTCATAAGAAGATGTTTATAAAAGAATTCTGAAAGTGTTCTACTAAAGATGTATTTAGGTAAGAACATGTCAAACTCTCTGATATTCATTGTAAATATGCTTTTTTCTCCTCTCCTATATGAAGGATGAGAAGTGGTTGGAATGGAAATAAAACATCTTATTCTGGTTCACTTTTTCCTTTTGCTATATTAACTTTAATTCCCAGTCTTTTCATGGCAAAATCGTGATTTTTTTTTTATTAACTTTCCAATACTTTGTTAATAGGATCTGAACATTCGAGTCACAGAGGAACCCACGAGAGAAATAAAAACAATTGTATCATCTTATTCTCCGTGGCCTTGAAGATCCCACTGATTTAATAACCCTCAGAGTACATTTAGGATTATTGCATATCAAGCCACATAATTGTCTGCCAATTATTACATTAAAAAGGAAACTTGTATTAACTTTGAAATAAAGCAATTTCTTTGAATGAGTAGAATTAAGTTGGAGGTGATTTTGATGTTTTTGAAGAGGCCTTAATCACACTGTCTATTTAAGCTGTTTATCCAGCTCTTTTCATGAGAATGCCTAAGGGATGTCCCCCACCCTCATTACAGCACAATTGGGAAAATATTAGATCTTAATAGCAAGCCATACTGGTACATTTTCTACTAGGATCTTTTTTAAATCTGGAATTTAATTTAAGGATTTAATTTAATTTTCTCTTGAATTGCTCATTTCTTTTCACAGTGCTGAAGTATAGGTTCTCATTTAAGGAAACCTCCCAATTATTCAGTACTGTGTGAATACACCAACATTCAAATAAAAATTAAAAAAGAGTTTCAGGTATCTGGTGATTTCTCTTACCATTTCACTTTTATCGAAGATAAAATTTAAGGCTGAAATATAGAAGAAAACATATCCTATTTGCAAAGCTACTTAGAATAGATAATAAGGGTCACCTGGGTGGCGCAGTCATTAAGCGTCTGCCTTCGGCTCAGGGCGTGATCCCGGCATTGTGGGATCGAGCCCCACATCAGGCTCCTCTGCTAGGAGCCTGCTTCTTCCTCTCCCACTCCCCCTGCTTGTGTTCCCTCTCTCGCTGGCTGTCTCTCTCTGTCAAATAAATAAATAAAATCTTAAAAAAAAAAGAACAGATAATAAGAAAAGATAATAATAATCCCTGGGACTTACTGATCACATACCCATCTGCTAGGCATTGCTCAGATGATTTGCATTCATTATGTTACTTATTTCTCACAGGAGCCATATAGGATAGATACTAGTATTATTGCCCAAGGCACAGAGAGGCTAAGTAACTTAAATAAAGTCACATAGCTGGTGAGAATGGAGTCTAGAATCCATACTCAAGTAGTCTGGCTTTAGAGTTACAGCTGATTCTCAGATCATAACTTTGAGTAGCATATTTCATTGCTCAACAATAGTTAGCAACAAGAACTGGTCTTTAAATGTGGTATTAAATTTTGGAAACCAACAAAAATGGAGAAATAGCTGATTGCTTTCTAGCTGTAATAGTTTACATAAATCTATCTCCAAAATTTAGTAGATTCAGTTCATAGTGTAAACTTTAAAATATTTTTTTCTAGTGTTTTCTTGAATATCGTAAAGTAGTCTTTCTATATCCTAGTTCAAATCATCAATAAAAATGCTGAACAGGACAGCCCTGAGCGGAGTCTCCTGTCATAAAATGTAAAGGTCACTCATGGTGGAAATCAATCCAGCAGCTTTGGCAAATGATAGATAAATTAAAATGCAAAGTCATTGAGGAGTACTGAGTCCACATTTCACCATTTTGTCAGTTCAAATGGGAAGTTTTATCAAATATCATGGTGAAATTCAAATAGTCACATGTTTCAGGAGTGAACTTTTCAAAGGGCCAAGGCAGCATTTCTGCCAGGTTACTATAATCTGTGACATTCCACTTGGCCATGAGAGGATGTGTATAAATGTACAAAAATGAATGTGCTGTAGAAGTAAGGTTTTTTGAAGGTAGTTTTTTTTCTTTGAGAGTGAGAGTGGAGGGATGACGCTAGTCATTACTTTCTGCTGTATACTAAGATCCTGAAAGAAATGGTCTCTTCTTCCCCTGCAGAAAGGCTCCTGGTTAGGGACAAAGTACGGACGAGGCTTTCAAGAAGTATTCTCTTCCATCAGGATGCTAACAGAAAAAAAATGATAAATTTTGTGTTGGAGAAACCTCAGCAAAGAAAACCAGTTGTATATGCAGTAAATAGGTTATCTGCAGCAGGTTTCTGGAGCTGAGCAAAGAAGCAAGAGAAGCAAAGTCCACAGGGGAGGATGCAGAAGACATAGGAAAGGGGAGTTGCAGAAAAGAGACAGTTCAAATAAATGAAAGGTGTAATACAAGAACACACTCTCATGTAAATGGCACATGGAGTCAGCCAGGATGCCGGCAGCGTGAAGAATGCTGACGCAGCCAGCCTGGGTAAAGGATTCTTCCAGCTCCTAATCAAAATTCCCATCAGCATCATATGCCTATACATTGTACTTTTCATCTAATTACTCAGTGCATTTGTTTAGAAGTTTATGTAGAGGGTCACCACGTAATTCTTTAAAAAAAAAAAAAAGATCATTGCTTAGTGTTCTGATTAAATTATTTGGTGGAAGAAAAATCCCTGTGTGGTGGAAAGCTCCAAGTGCAGTGTTCCTTGTCCCCAAACTGATGTCCAACCTCAGATGATGTCAAGGACTGATTCTGTGTGGTCTTATACTTATGGTGGAATGAAATAACTGCAGAGCATAAAATCTGGCTCGCAAAAGAAATCATTAGTGAGATATATTAGATTATTTAAACTTAAATTAGAAAATTTTCTCATACGCATATTTTTCCTATTTAATCATTCTGGTCGTCTCAAGTTAAAAACACCAGTAGTACAAGATTTTTTACACACACACACACACGCATGCACACATTCTAATTTATTTTTAGATTTTGAAGTTAAATATAATTCAAAAGACAAGATTGGAAATATTTCATTGATGGGAAATGTTAATATTATGAAAAAATCTTGACTGCCATTTAAAATATTAATCTTCAAATGACATACTCTGTTTCTTTTCACTGTCAGCATAAAGCTCTTAATGTCCAGTAGGTGGGTGACTGGGGGGGCATGGAGCTTAATAATCTCATTCATTACTTCAGAAGTAAGCATTTGAATTTGAGTTGTCCATTTGGAGATATTTTAATGATTACAAATATCAAAACAGGTTCAAGTCTGATAAATCTCAGAATCTGTCTTGATAATAATAATTATCATGTACTGTCTACCAGTTTTTCTTCAAGAACAGTAATAATTGAATTTAGAAACTCTATACTGGTACGTTTCAGTAGCTAAGCCTCTGAATTTTTAACATGGACAATCTACCTTTCCCGTACTGACCACAGTTGCATTTTGCCACACAACTGTCTCCAGAGTTAGGGTCTGACTTGACAGTTTGAATCTTGCAGATCAAGGTGGTGGGTGGGCCACTGAAACACTGAGCAAATCAGGAGCAGATGGATTTCTGGAATTATGTTGAGTTTTATCTTTGGGAATTTTAGGTTCAAGTCCATCTTGAAATTTATGTTTTAAAATTCCTAGGTTTATAATGATATGTAAGACAGAGAAAGAAAATTGCCAATTTAAATCTCCCTTCCACAATTTTTGTGTATTTTGTGTCTAAAATTAACTGTTAGATCACATAAAGGATTGTTTTTACTCACTTATTAATATACTACCTCCATACTTTAACCTGGTCTTCGTGGCATACAGTGTTGACCAGAACATAGTTCTTTCATCACACCTTTAGAGGAAGTTCTGTTTCTATAGCAGATGCTTTTATGGAATCTAGCTTGGTTCTATGAAGCCCCACAGGAAGATGTCNNNCTGAAGAGATTTGGGTCTCAGTGAGGGCTGTTAGATTGTACAACTCCGCAGGGACTCAGCTACACCATTGAAATTGTGTGGCATGGAAGAACACCTAAATGGAGAAATATGACCAAAGTGGTATGAACTAAAATCAATAAAATCAATCGGGAAATCACAAAGCCTATATTCTGGGCTGTGAAGCAGAACATTTTCCCTCCATGGTAGAGAAATTGTCAGTAAGTGGCCTTGATTAAGAATAAAGGGAACATGAGCCACACTTCACACATATGTTGTCAAAGTATAGCCAAGGAATTCCTTCTCAGTACTCAGCCACTTTATAGTGTATCCTGGAGATAATGTGCTGAAGAGGAAAGAAGGAAAGTCACATTTATTGAGCACTTGTGAAGAGTAAGTTTTGTGCAAGACACCATACGGGATCTTCATGGCCACTCTCTCGAGTTAAAATTATTCACATTTACAGTTCAAGTCAGTGAGGCTCAGAGACAGAGTTACTGTGACACATCAGAGTCAGAGGCAGGCTCCGTAGCCAGCACTCATTAATTTATGATCCTGTGCTCATCCCAAAACACCATATAGTTTGTGAATTTAATTGTGTTAGGATAGAAGATGTTCTTTTATTTAACAAGTAATTCCTGGTGAGTATCCAGTATTCTGGACCTTGTCATCTTTCTCAGCTCCTCCTTCTGATACATCTCTTATATGCTGGTGGTCCCTGTGATTCTGTCCTAGACCCTTTCGAGCATACTCTACATGCTCTTTGCAGGCACCGTCATGCGCTTCTATGCTCTTACAGTAATTCTCTGCCTAACCTATGTGTTGGCTTCACTGATATCCACCATTCCTCAGTGAAATATGTTCATTGATTCTCACAGGATGTTGAAACATTGTGCCTGGTGGACTGCATTTTCTATTTTTCCTCCTGCTGGTAGAATTGTATGCTTATCTTGGTCAGTGGGTTTTGTTCCCAAACCTGTTCAGGCAAGTTGGACATGTTACTGTTTTCTGTATTTTAGTTATAGATTGTGCCAGTTGAAAATAGATTGAAACAAAAAACAGAGCTGTTTCTATGAAAATCATCTTGAATCCCTTGGAAAGACTTGTTATAGGAAGTCAGGGAATTTTTTTTCCTGTTGATTTAAAGGCAGGAAAGAGTAAGAAAGAACAACAAAACTCTAGAATTCTGCACTAAGGTATTTTTCACAAATGTTTTGATGTTCTCATTCCACTTAAAAAACTTGAAACCAGAAACAATTAAATAATGCATTGTGAGTAAAGTTTTGCTTGAAGGGTAATGGAAAACAAAAAGTAGTAAACCTATTCTAAAGAACCAGAAAATCTTTTTTGTTTTTTAAGTTAAAGTAAAATGTTTAAAGTATATTACTATTTTATGCTTTTAGCTAACTTTTTCAATTAAACAGGAAATTGAGGAAAATTAAAGGGTGGGCAGGGTTTAGGGAAATCAGCAAAGAATAATTCAGTGCTGCATATCTAGCAGTAGTGAGGGATCCTCTACCTCCCCTATACTCAAGGAGACCCAGGGACAGTAGCTTGGGCTTTGGTAGAGGCGCAATTAAAGATGATTCAGCAAGAAGGAAGCCCTAGAAAAAGCCACCAATGTCCTCTTCTTCTGCCTCTGATATCCACCTGGTGCCTACTATTGGAGAGATTAATAAAAGATATGTAGCATAATCCATCACTTTTGTCTTTTATATCTGCTTTTGATTTTTGTAAGGGTGGAAAATTTGTCACTCAACAATGAATTCACAAATCTGATTATATAAGGTAACATCTTGAGAAAATACCAATTAGAACATATTCCCATCTGTAAATCTAAAATGCCAGTGATGCCATGGCTGTTCATATAAGGTAGCAGGGGGAGAAAGGGGAGGCATTGACAACAATGACAAGAAACATTACTGGAACAGTCCCCATTTACGGAGTTCATCACAAAGCCAAAGCCGATAATCAGAACGTTGTTCTTCTGTCATTTCTGTGTTTCACTAACTATCCATTGTGACCTTGAATTAACGGCATTCTTTTTCTGGAGGGGTGAGTCAAATCTTCATTTCTGGAAAAAACCCTTGACTGTTTAGTGTTCGTGCTCTTCATGGAGTTGCTTTAATTTTTCATTGACCGGGACTATTGGACAATGGTGTATTAAGAGGCATCCAGTTGGATCCCCTAGATTTTACATACAATTTTATTTCTACATACAACCTCCCTCCCCTAATTCCATTGTGTTGCAGCAACTCAATTTCCCCTCAGAAATAAAATCTGCTTCTGGGCCCTCTTCTCACCTTGTTTGTACAGCACATGAGGACCTCAAAATGACCAGAGACTTGCCTCATTATTCAACCTTATCAATACCTAATTGTATTTTTTTGATGGAAACATTGCTCCCTTGGACACTAGGACTTTCAAATTCCTTCAGTCATTGTGTTGCCAGACAAATAAATAAATTATCAAGTGATAATAATGATGAGGGCATTCTTACCTCCACCTCTTGGTTTTTGGATCCATAGATGCCTGTTCAATACACTGACTGCCGGCTTAAGGGATATCCATATTTTGTTGTACTGCCCTAGACCTTGCAAAGTAGTGTCTTTCAACTGGCTTCAGAGACTGGAGCGTATGATAAGTCAGATGATTTATATGAGAGTGAGCCTACTGTTGAGCTTCCTTTGCTGTCATAGGTGTTCCCTTGGTCTGAGGCAATGTTGTATGGGATGAAATGGTAATGTACAAGTCATTCTATAAGTCAGGGATGATAAGAGATGGATACTACTCTTCAGTAATTAGAATTATATCCTGAGTTGGGCTTGGTATTCAGTCCTATCCAACCCAAGACTATAGGAGATGAGGTGTTCTTTCAAGGCTACTGTAAAGACTTTCTGATTTTCTACTTGTATGTAAATTGGACAGTCTTGGTTTTCAATTTCTGTTTTTCTCCAGGTGCATTTTCGACAGCTCTCAGAAGCATCCAGCTGACTCTGTTTTCATTAATATTACTAATTCTACCATAGTAGCTAAGTGTTACAGCCACATGACCTCTTGCATCATGCCTTCCACTTGCATCTCATACCACATCATGGCCAGAGAAAATCTGAGTAATTATAATGCCACCTCATGTGGTGGCTTAACATTACACCACTTTCCCACAGCAAAGTGTCTTTCTGTGTATCCCTCAAAAATATGAGCAACCCATGCTGAGAGTCCTTTTTGAAAGTTTGTTTCTGGGACATTTCTGGTACCAGTTATTACATCTGCCACAGTTCTCACAAGGTTCAGAGGATGTACAACAGGGTGATTGAGGAGAATTTGTTAAAGGGACTGTTTATAGAAATGTGAACAGGATTTAATGGCACCCAGGAAGGATAGCATATGCTATGAGGACAAGAGGCAGTAGGAAGATTTTACTCTTTCTGGCATCTCCAGCCCTTAGTTTTCTGAAGGAAAGGGCGGGGAGCAGGTTCCAACAGAGGGTAGCTGTTGGAAAAGAGCTACTTCCTTCTTAGCTTCCAGCCTTCCATATGACAGAGGTCTGTCTTTATTAATTGGAAGGGAAGTGGAAAGACGATCCTTCTCCTTTTGCCCTTACCCATAGAAAATAAAGTGGGGTGTGTGTGTGTGTGTGTGTGTGTGTGTGTGTATTCATATGTATACTAACACTTTCAGCATTTGTTAGCTCTCTGTAAAAATACTGAAATAAAAATAACATGTATTTTTCAAGATACATTGAGATATGGAAAGAGGCTAAAATTAATGAAGCTTTCATTTATATATAGAAATAATATGGGTTGATTATTGATATATGCTAAGAATTATACGAGAAAATATTTCATTGAATACCTGGAATACTAGGGCACCTGGGTGGCTCAGTTGGTTAAACATCTGACTCTTGGTTTTGGATCAGGTCATGATCTTGGGGTCCTGGGATTGAGCCCAGTGTCAGGCTTCTCACAGGGTCTGTTTGAGGATTCTCTTCCTCTCCCTCTGCCCCTCCCCCAGTGCTTGCTCTCTCTTTCCCTCTCTCTCAAATCAATAAATCACTCAATCTTTAAAAAAACAAGAATACCTGGAATTCTTTGAAGAATGTTATAATTTTTTCATGGCTAATTATAATGAATTCATAATTCCCTCTGTATTTATATACAAAGACCTGTGTTTGGATTGTGTTCTACATGTACACATAGGAAAAATATTCCACATGCGTTTCATAGTTTATGATTGCTTAACCAGAATATTTCTAAGTAGAATAGCATGGATCATTTACCATCAGTAATAACTTGTATTTTTATAACTATGAGACTGTTTCACAGTACAAATCATAACATGAGATGGTTTTAATGAGAATCACTTCTGTAAAGCTCTTGACCAGAAATACACACACACACACACACACACACACACACAAATTTTTTTAACTGTATAAATTATTCACGTTGACTTGAAAATTTGAATTGTGAATTTGCTAATGAGATACAGTCTTTGAAAAAAAAACCCAGACATATTAGTCATTGTCTACAATTTGACCAAACCAGGCTGTTTCAAAGCTGTGAGATCAATCAGTTCCTTGAAAATCATTGCTAAATCTGATGTATAGAATTACATTTTTAATTTTACAGAATTTAATTTCTTGGTTTAATTACTCTGCATCGCTCAGGTTGTGAAAGCAACCTGATGAGTTATTTTTATTTATAGTGCTCCCATTCAAGGTGTTCATAATTATATTTCAGTGCAATGGCAATATGCAATCATCTATTTCAGTGCCTTTATGTTTTTTGAAATTAAGCTTTTGCTGAAGGTTAAAGAACTGTTTTTAAAGATAAAATGTTATTTGCTAAAATGATAAATAAAGAAGATTTACACATAGGTGCATTACAAAATCATCACACATGGGTGAAGTTACAATTTTTATTTGACAAGGTCATCCAGTTTCAGAATCATTAAATATTTATTGAGTATCTTCTGTACCATGCATTTTCACATGACACCTTCATTTAGTGCTCAGAAATGTATAAATTTGATATTTTTAATAATACAAAAGAAAGTCTACTCTTATTTAGGAGGTGACTTGTGAGTACCGTAACCATCAGGCTACATAAAAATACATTTCAGATTCTTTAACTTGGGTTAGAAGACCTTTCATGGCTTCCCCATCCTGCTCCACACACCGATCACTTCACTGGGCATATCCCCTGTGACAGCTGTCCTGACCTTATTTCAGTTTCTCAAAACACCTGGCTCTTTCTGGCTTCTGGTCTTCTCCCTTGCTCATCCCGCTGCCTGTCTTGATCTCCATTCCTGCTCCTACATTGTCACCTTCCCGCTGAACCAAGTCCACATCACCTTTCAGACACCAGCCTAAATGTGATCTTATTCATTTAGCGATACCCGACAAATATTTATTAAATATATTATCTGGTCCCACTTGACTAGGTTAGGTGATCTTGCTACATGTTCTTATAGCCTCTTCAAGTTCTATTACAGTACTTATCAACTACTACTATAATTTCTTATTTAATGTACCTGTCTCCCTTGTAGGATATTTATCTCAGAGAAGGCCAGGTGATGACCATGTTATCTCTCCTTTAAATTCTGCCACCTGTCACTAAGACTTCTCTGTTAATAGATGTTCTTAAACATTTGGGTCAATCAGTCATTGAACAAGTTAGACTCATCATGCACCACAAAATACTCTACAAGTAATATAGAAGAATCAAGGAATGCAAGTGGGGCAGAGCCATCCCGACTTTTAGCCTGGAGGACCAGCACAGGCTGGGCAGACTGTCAGAGGTTGTAGAGAAACTATGTCCTGATGTAATAGGGGCCTGGTGTGGCCATTGGGCTCTTCAGAGGGAAAGACCTTAGTATTTCGCTGTTTTAGAGCACATATGACAGACACATCACTTCAGAGTTGATGCATGAAATGGTTTTCATGGTGAAAGTACTCCCAGCAAAGCGCTAGCAATCTGCACAACCAGTTCATAGCACAGTAGCTCAAGGGTTGCTGAAGATACTCTGCTTGGTTAACACAGTTGAACTTTCTGCCTGGAAGTTTACTCCAGTCAGTGCTCAGAGGGCATGTTTTTTACACTAATGAAATCAAGAATGGTAGAGAGCCCTCAGGTCAGAAGTGATGCATGAAATGATGGAAATGTAGCAATGGAAGTTATATATGTGAAAGAAGTAATTGTCAACTTGGTAACTATAATTTCCCACTTGGTTTAAGTGAGATTTTCCTCACTCCCTCCAGCACCCCTGAGGTGGTCACTGTGAGCTGGTCTGTGCTGTCTGGCCACACACAGTTCTCTGCATTCTTAAACATCCTTTCCCTTCTTGCCCTCCTTCCACTCCTCATGCCATATGCTTTCATCTTTCAATTCCAGTTGCTTTTGTCAATATTATTGGAGTGACAAGTCATGTCCTGTAGCTTGTCAAATTTATTTATTTACAACAGATTTTTTCAAGGTGTCTGAAGTCTGGGGGTGAAGGAGAAGACTGCTAACAACTTGTCAGAAGGATAGTTAATCAAATTAAATTGAGTTTTGTAAGTCTTAATAGAGGACCCCCATCAGGTGATGCTGAGCACGGCATGGCTTTCCAGCAGAGGTGGTGGGCAGTGAGCACATTGTAAGACTTGTCTACCTGTGAGGAGCTCAGGCAGAGAACCCCACCTACCATTCTCATTTCCTTATGAAAACCAACTATTGATGCTTTGAAGAACAGAATACCAATTAGAACATTTGGGACATGAAGGTAATTTAGTGGGTGAAGAAACAAAGCTATCATCATCAATTCTGTTGCTTACAGAAAATTAGCAGGTGGCCCAGAGAATGAAAGCTGACGAACATTGTACATTCATGAACCCAGTTCCCCAAGGTGCAACAAGAAAACGTGTTCATCTCTGAAAGCAGGCATAACTTCTAGACATTTTGTCATTCACTTTTAAAATTGTGGAAATAACTCTTGCTTTAATATGAATCATTGCTGAAGCTGGGTAATAATTTCCTTCCCTGATTTGGGTTGCTTTGAATTCTCAATTCAAAACTGTATTACATTGAATAGAAACATATAGAAATCAGACCAAACAATTGTTCACATACATTTTCTGACAGATATAAAACCACTCTATACTTTACTTTTATGGATGACAATTCAGAGAGGTTTACAGGTGATTTGATCACCTAAGCCCATTTACATAAATGCAATATGAAGGAGGGATTTCTATTGCTAAATTGGACAAGGTTCATTTTTGAATTTGCATAAAGTGTTCTGCAAATTGTTCAGTTTTGTTGGTGTACATCCCAGGATTCTCAACACAGGATCTTTATTGGATTTACTTTCTCTGAGTGGGAAACGATTGATGGCACTGAATGAAGGATTCAGTGTAAAAGATCAGCATCAGTGAGCAGAAACAGGCTCCACGGTGACTTGCCTTATCAGAAGAGAAAAATGATAAATCTATGATAATTAAAATGGTGTGATACTGACATAAATAGGTCAGTGAAACAACTTATATAGTCCTTAAAGAGACTTTGATGTGATGCATACAATAAAATGAAAAGGAATAGATTATTCAAAAAATCATTGGGATAATTAGTTCTGTAAACAAGTATGCACATGCACACATGTCTTAGAATTCTTATCAAACTTTAAAAAATATTCTGAGTTGTAAGATCTATACTTACATTTGTACATAAATTGCTGGTATCACAAAAATGTATTAGGCTAATAAATAGATAAGGAAGGTATTTCTAATTAAAAAAATCTTTGGAAGAAATAATATAACAAGCCCTAGTGTACTTAGCCCCACAAAATGTATCTTCTCTACATCAGAGGCACTATGGAAAATTAAAAATTGAATGACAAAGAAAAAAAATTCAACTATTATGACAGAATAGTAGATAATGGAGAGGGATTTAAAATATGTCATACAAATCTTAAAAGTGTAAAAACAAATTAAAAATTGGAAAATGGCCTGGGTGGAGGGAAAATGAGATGCTGTTATTTACCAAGTTTTAGAAAAGGTAAGTTAACCAGTATTAAAAAATATATCAGTTAAATACCAGGCTATAATGAACACTCAAAATCTTTCTGAAGATTGAGCGAATCATGAGGCAGAGAGGGGAAAAGCATACATAATTACCCTGCCTCCAACCTTGCCCACTAACTTGGTTTTGAGTGTGCTTTTCAGTTGGTGGCCACGGCACCTGCCAACTGTCACTCCTTAGTGATTTCCTCAGTTTCAGACAACCTCTTGGCTTTTTGCCCTGATAGAAGAGGTGGCATAAGTTTCTTATGTGGCTAGCCTCTGAATATTGTGCTCTGTTGGTCGTCTGCAACATTTCCCCACATCTTTGTAAAGAGTGCTTCAGTTACCCTACTAAGTTTGGCATCAGTTTTCTGTTAGGATATATCAGGATAAATATTCCAATTTGAGTTCCTTCACAGGCTCTGTGTATTTAACTATGAAAATTTAAATGGATGTTAATTTAAACATTAAATGAACAAAGAGATTTATTTTCTATAGCATCAATTTCTTTTTAATACAAACAATAGAAAAGGAGCTTTTACTATCCATTACTTACAGTTTGTACTAATTTATGATTATTAAAATTTTAATCTAATAGCATTGCTAATTTGGAAAAATACTTTCTCTTTAGAGTAAATTTAAATGAAGCAAAACTAAGCTTTTTTTTTTTTTTTTTTTAAGAGGGAGAGAGGGAGGTGAGGTGGAGGGGCAGAGGGAGCAGGAGAGAGAGGATCTTAAGTAGGTTCCACACCCAGTGTGGAGCCTGACACAGGGATAGATCTCATAACCCTGAGATCATGACCTGAGCTATGAGCCAAAATCAAGAGTCAGACACTGAACTGACTGAGACACCCAGGTGCCCCCAAACTAAGCATTATTAATATGTATTTGGGAAATAAACTTCTTTATATAAAATTGTTAATTTGTTTTCACTAACACCACCAAAGCAAAGATAAACAACCATTAAGTAACTGGACAATGAAACGTTGATGGAGAAGAGCACCATTAAACTAGGAATTTTATAAAAACACTTCAGTACATGGGATGCCTGGGTGGCTCAGTCATTAAGTGTCTGCTTTCGGCTCAGGGCGTGATCCCGGCGTTCTGGGATCGAGCCCCACACCACGCTCCTCCACTGGGAGCCTGCTTCTTCCTCTCCCACTCCCCCTGCTTGTGTTCCCTCTCTTGCCGGCTGTCTGTCTGTCAAATAAATAAATAAAATCTTAAAAAAAAAAAAAACGCTTTAGTACAGCAAAAATGAGCAAGAAAAATATGAAGTCAACATACATCAATTAAGGAAAATTCCTTCTGAAAAAAATCAGAAAATAGAAATAAACTGTATAATAACAATTAAAATGGAATTAAATATACTCATGAGAGCATTTAACAATTTGAAAAACACTTCATATAGTCAGAAGGTAAGAATAGAAATGAGCTAACAACAATGGACAAAACCCATGAAGAAAAAGAGTTTACTGAACAAAGGAAAGAGATGGAAGAAAAAGAGACAATGATGTCAGAAACAGATAATAAATTACAAAATGTCCACGTGTGAAGAATAGACTGAAGTTAAACTTTCACTATAAGCATTGCAGAAAGGCAGCAACTGAAAGAATAAAAATGAAATTTTAAAAAAGGAGTTGAAAGGATGAAAAGGAAAGTAGTGGGGAATGGAAGATAAGAAAAGAAGGACTAACATTCATATTATTTTAGTTCCTGAAAAATAAAACAAAATGATGCAACAGATATAATATTTAAAACTCTAAGAAAACTTTCCACAGTTTTATTCACACACTCAACATACACACTAATGTTATATATATGTGTGTGTATACACATTATGTATCTGCATATCTATATCTATATATACATACACACACATATACATACATGTGCATGTACACAAATCTTCTATAGTCGTTCCCTTATGAGACAGTAGTAATATTTCCACTAAGAATGAGGCAAGTATACCCATAATCTCTGCTACTAATCAGGACTTTAAGGCAAATATTAATATTTGATCAAGAGAAATGACTTAGAGGCATAAGAATAGGTAAGATAAGGAAGGAGTAAAACTTTATTTTTTTGCAGCTGACATGAATGTATATCTGGAAAACTAAGGAATCAATGATGAAACTAAAAAAAATTCAGTAAGCTATCAGGATATATAATTAATACACAAAATTAGTAGAAGCAGTTAGAGTACCAGTTGAGGAAAGGTTTGAAATATTTCTGAAGGACTCAAAAGTAGACTTGAACAAATGGGAAGACATCCCCTGTTCTTAGGGTAATTCAGTGTTATAACGATGTTAGTACTGTCCATTCAATTTATTCTCTAAATTTTAACTGAGTACCCACCAAAAAGAAAAATTACAGCAATAATTTTTCACAGAGTCAGACTAATGGGCACTAAACTTTGTATAGAAATAAGAAACTCTAGGGGCGCCTGGGTGGCACAGTGGTTAAGCGTCTGCCTTCGGCTCAGGGCGTGATCCTGGCGTTATGGGATCGAGCCCCACATCAGGCTCCTCGGCTATGAGCCTGCTTCTTCCTCTCCCACTCTCCCTGCTTGTGTTCCCTCTCTCGCTGGCTGTCTCTATCTCTGTCAAATAAATAAATTAAATCTTAAAAAAAAAAAAAGAAACTCTAAGAATAGCAGTGAAAATAATGAAACACTATGAGGGGAACCCTACCAGGTGTGACTATATATTCTCTGTGACTCGAATAGTTTGGTACTGGTGTGTGGGTAGACAAATAGAATTGTGCAATAGAACAGAAAGTCAAGAGATAGACCCAAATACATATGGAAATGTAGTATGTGATAAAGGCAGCAGATGAACTTTATAATAAGCAGTGCTTTAAAACTGAGGACACATTTATAGAAAGATAAAATTAATTCCATAATAAAGTAGAATGTATTATTCCCCCCAAATGTTAACTACTAAAGAACATAGGGAATAAATTATAATGTCACATAAAACATAATTTAGGAAAAAAATGTCGGGAGAAACAATGATGTTGTTTATTGATAAATGTTGTAGGATGTCAGGAAGTAAACATTGGTATGTAACATTACAGACACTATAATATGTGCACACAAATGCATTCCTAAATTCAAGCATATGTAAATGAGAGAGAAAAAGGATGCTCTCCTACTATAGAATGCTATATAATAAATGTAGAATGATTGATGATGTTAAAATCAGCAGGTTCAACCATCATAGCTGTAATTTATTCAGGCAATAAGTAATGATAAATTGAGACTGAAAACTAGTGGGTGAAATTTAGATGGGAAACCAGGTATTTACATGGTTTCAAATATCTCCACAAAAAGTGCTCATTAAATTACAGCACTTAGATGTCATTCTGATCAAGTGGTCAAAGTTAACATCACCAGTGTAGAGAAAAACCATAATTTGATTCATGATATGCTGCCCTTAGTGAGACATCACCTTTGTGGTATTCCTGCTACAAAAGCATAACCTTAATCTAACCGTAAGGAAACATCAAATAAACCCAAATTGGGGGACATATCATTACAAAATAACTGGCCTAAATTCCCCCCAAAGTGGCAGACAATGTCATGAAAAGCAAAAAAAGGTTGAGGAATGTTTAGGATTACAGGTGACTAAAGAATTACAACAAGTAAATGCAATAAATGTATGATCCTGAACTGGATCTTGGGGTAGAGAGAAATTATCTAAAGAGCAGTTATTGTGACAAATTGTGAAATCAGAACATGGACTGCATATTGATGAACAGTATTTATTCAGTGTTAAATTTCATGATTCTTAATGATTTTTTGTGAATAAGAAAATATTCTTGTTAGAAAATAAAAATGGAAGTGTTTATAGGTAAAGGAGCATAATGTGTGCAACTCTCAGATGGTTCAGAAAAAGAATCATGAATATGTGTGTATGTAGACTGTGCACATTTGAACATACATAGAGACAAAAAAGAGGAAAAGAGAGATGGTGAGAGTGGTAAAGAAATGTCACAAATAGGGATGCCTGGGTGACTCAGTAAAGCATCTGACTCTTGATTTTGGCTCAGGTCATGATCTCACGGTTGTGGATTAGAGCTCTGTTTGGGCTGTGTGCTGGACGGGGAACCTGCTTAAGATTCTCTCCCTCCCTCTCCTTTAACCCCAAGAAAAGAAAGAAATGTGGCAAGTATTAACAGTTAGTGAATCTGGCTGAAGGGAATATATGGTGGCTGGATAAAATTCAGGACACCCAGTTAAATTAGAATTTCAAATATAAAAAAAACTTTTTAGGATAAATATGTCCCAAATATTGCAGTGGCCTCCTTATACTAAATAAGTTATTCATTGTTTTTTGGAAACTCATGTTTAATTGAGTGCCCTCTCTCTCTTTCTCTCACTCTCTCTGACAGTTCCTCCTCCTACCATTAATTTGTAAATATGAGAAATTAGCTGATATGATAAACAATCTGTATAATATCCCTAAAGATTCTCTGGTGTTGTAATTATTTCAAAATAAAAAATTATAATAATATAGGTTCTTGAAATTCTAATTCCTGCAAACTAATTTGTACATGTTTTAGAAGGTGAGGGACAGAATGAAGTAGGCAAAATTTTTTGAAGTTTTTATTTTACTTTAATTTTAAAATTTTATAATTTTAAAATTTTTAATTGAAGAATAGTTGATGCATAATATTATATTAGTTTTGGGTGTATACAGTTGATTTGACAACTTAGTGCTCACTGTGGTATGTGTGGTTAGCCTCTGTCACCATACAAACTTATTACAATATTATTGACTGTATTCCCTAAGCTGTCCCTCTCATCCCCATGACTTACTTATTTTATACCTGGAAATTGTACCTCTTAATCCTTTTCAGCTGTTTTGCCCATCCCCCTTCCCCTTCCCTTTGTCAACCACCAATTTGTTTTCTGTATTTATGAGTCTGTTTCTTTTGTTTACTTGCTTGTTTTGTTTTTTAGGTTCCGTATATAAGTGAAATTAAATGGTTTTTGTCTTTCTTTGTCTGACTTATTTCTTTAGCACAATACCTTCTAGGTCCGCCAGTGTTGTTGCAAATGGCAAGATCTCATTCTTTTTTTTATGGCTGAGTAATATTCCATTATATATATATCTCATTTTCTTTATCAGTTCATCTATTGATTGGACACTTAGGTTGCTTCCATAGCTTGCTATTGTAAATAATGCTGCAGTAAACACAGGGGTACATATTATGTTTTCAAATTAATGTTTTCATTTTCTTTGGATAAATATCCAGAAGTAGAATTATTGGAGCATATAGCATTTCTATTTTTAATTTTTTGAGGAACTTCCATGCTGTTTTCCATAGTGACTGTACCAATTTGCATTCCCACCAAGAGTGCGTGAGGGTTCCCTTCTTTCCACGTCCTTGCCAACACTGTTATTTATTGTCTTTGAGATACTAGTCATTCTGACAGGTGCAAAGTGACATCTCATTGTGGTTTTGATTTGCATTTCCCTGATGGTAAGTGATGTTGCATCTTTTCATGTGTCTGTTGGTATGCCTTCTTTGGAAAAATGTATATTCAGGCCCAGTTTTTAATTAGATTATTTGTAATTTTTTTTTGGTGTTGGGTTATTTATATATTTTGGATATTAACCCCTTATCAGATGTATTATTTGTAAATACCTTTTCCCATTCAGTAGGTTGCTGAAATAGGCAACCTTTTTAAGCATCCCCATAATAGAACATATTTGCATATTTCTTTATAAATCAAATAACCATATTAGGTAATAATTACTATATCTATTATACTAAGAGTCAGTAAGGCTGATTAACTTTTCCAAGATATTGCAATTTAGCAAGATCTCTATAGCATATTGCCAAAGATAACCTTCAAAACAATAAGTGAAATATCAAAGATATTTCCATGAATTGATTTTTCAAGTCACTCTTCCAGCTGTCAGTATTATCCACAATTATTAAAATATTTTTATATTAGAGCTATGTCAATATATTAAATATTAAAGGTATCTCTCAGGTTAGACAGAGTGAGTTTCTGAATCTGTAACTATCATAATTAATTAACGGACCTTTCCACCTAAATATATTGAAGTAAAATATATAATCTCTTTATCAACAGAATAGAAATTAAGCAAAAATATCAAAAACTTTTAAGAAGTACTTCTCAAAGGTTAGTTAATATTAAAACTTTAATAAAATAGAATATGAATATATTTATACAACCTGTGTTTCAGTAGGAATTAATATAGCTATATCATTCTTTATAAGATTATGTTAAATAATCATTTTGTTCTCTGAGAATATTCTACCTACTGCTTCAACTCTTAAATGCTCATTTGTAACTCTAAAAGTCAGACATTTGCCTGTGGTGAGAGATGCAGTCTGCTAATTACTACTATTAATTTGGATGGTGACTTTTCCTTTGTATATATGAAATATTAGCAGATGTGATAAACAGTGCATTTTGAATCTAAAAAACTCAACAAACACAAATGCTTTTTACATTTTTATTTAAATATGCCTATATATCAAAATGTCTATGTAAATTTTAAAGCCAGTAACGTTTTCTCAGTGTCTCATCTTTTACATAGATATTTATAAATATACATTCTCTCTCCCATAGGGAAATGTGGTAACTTTCTTTCAAAATATTTTCAAAGGTTTAAAAATGGACATATTTAATGTCCTTTCAAAAATGCAGTTATATGATAGAGAACAAGCCTCGAGCTATGGGGTGATGGAGGGAGGTCGGTGGGGGATGGGCTAGATGGGGGATGGGCATCGAGGAGGGCACTTGTGATGAGCACTGGGTATTTTTTTTTTTAATGATTTTTTATTATATTATGTTAGTCACCATACAGTACATCCCCGGTTTCCGATGTAAGGCTCGATGATTCATTAGTTGTGTATAACACGAGCACTGGGTATTTAATGCAAGTGATGAATCACTAAATTCTACTCCTGAAACCAGTATTACACTGTATGTTAACTAACTAGAATTTAAATTAAAAAAAAAAAAACCAATAAAGGCTACAACAAAAGTTCCTTGACTCACCAAATAAAGAGACCCTTTAATTGCTTTAAAAAAAAATAAAAGTGCAGTTGTATTTCAAGTTTAAAATTAAGAATCAACTGATTCTTAACTGAGGAAAATCAGACTCCACTAAAAAGAAATTTGTTTTTGGGGAGACCTTGGCAGAAATACTCTAGGATGGCAAAAAAACAAACAAACAAACAAACAAAAAAACCTCTAAGATGGCTCCCCGTAATCCCTTCTTCCTAGTGTTCATGTCTTTGTGTGATCCCCCCTTGAGTGTGAGTAGACCTGTGACTTGCTTCTAGGCACAGATTATGACAAGGGTGATGGATATGGTGGCACACAGGGCATGCCCCTCCCATTACTATACTGTAAGAGTCCATCTTACTAGTACACTTGCTCTGGAGACTTCTTGCTGGCCAATGAAGGTAAGCCACCAACCTGAAGTCCGCAACGCAAAAAACTGTGGGCAGCCTCTAGGAACTGGAGGTGGCTTCTAGGAATTGTAGGCGACTCCTAGAAGATGAGGGAGCTTCCAGCTGACAGCAAATAAGTCTGTGTCTTCATTTCTAGACATATGGACATTAATTCTGCCTATAATTTGAGTAAGAATGGAAGTAGGTACTTCCTTATTCTGGCTTCCAGATGGGAAGGCAGCCTGGGTATGCCTTGATTTGAACCTTGCGGAATTCTAAGCGGCAGGTTACCCAGCTAAGCTGACCCACAGAAACTGAGGTAGTAACTCTGTGTGTGTGTGTGTGTATGTGTGTGTGTGTGTGTGTGTTTAACTGCTGATCTTGTGGTAATTTGTTACATAGCAATATACAACACAGATGGCTTTCTTTCATTTTCTATAATGTTCCCCAGAGAGTTTTGAAATTAGAGAATGTCAGTATGGCGAAAAAGAAAATAAAGCAGATTTTAGCTGTAAACCATCAGTCTAAAAATTTACTGGAACTTTAAAATATTAAGTACAATTAAAGAGGTTTTTGTTAATTATATATCTGCTAAAATATTAGGCAAAACAAAGAGCCCACTCTCAAATAATTCTAAAGAAGTTTTAGGTTCTTTATTAGAATTTTGGGAAAATTGTTAAATTAATTTTCAAATGATTGATAGAGTATTAGGCAATTTCTGATATGGCTTTATGAAAGAACTCAAATGAATAAAGCTTAGTGTCTTTGAGCTGTGGATAGAGGGATTGATAATTGTTCAAAAATATAATGATTTTGTGTCAGCAAGAAATATATTTAGATCTCACAGTTTCCCATTAAAATAATGAGAAAACTCATTCAGAGTATGACCTTAATTTTTAAAATATTTTTTAGCCTGATTCTATACAGAAGTGTATGATAATTTAATTCAACTATTCTTGAAAAATTAGGAAGGGAAAGAGAAGTTAAAATTTATAGAGGACTTACCTCATACATTTGTAATGATGCCTTTGTATAAATAATTTCAAGTTCTACTTCGGAAAACAGGAATTTTAACTGGGTCTATTTATGAGATGACAGGCTCATCTGAAATAATACTATTCTTAAATATTCTATCTTACCATCCCCATAAGAAAGCAACTATTCTAAAAAGTTCAAGTTCTTTGGAAACTAGTAACTTATAAAATAATGTCTACCAGTATCATACTTGTCCAAGTGACTTGAAATGTAAATTGCATATTCACTCATTCATCAATTTATTTGCCAAACCACACCCCCCCACCACCCAGAGTTCCTATGTGTTCATCAGTCTGATGCACGACATTTAGATATTGTATTATACTTCCTTATTGGGCCACTAAAACAGCCATTTTACTATTTTAAAGCACCCCCTATCTAGACCAATGGAAACCTGGTTTGCAGGTGCACTGCATCACACAAACCCAGCTGCATTAAGTCCCACTTACTTCGTTGCCTTCCCATTCTTCCCATTGGATTCTTGCCATTTTCTTTTATTCTTCTTTTCATCCCCCCCCCACCGCCCCCCAACACCCCCCGCCCTCTACAATTGTGGTCATTTTCAAATTTCTGAAAGTATTCTATTTTGATTTTTTCAAAATGAAACATCTTTATAATTTCAAATGAACGATGCAATTATCTAAAAAAGAAAGAAATAGTGTATAGAAAAGAAATCCATCCAGGCTATGTTTGGTTCTATGAAACCATGTAATCAGTGGCCATTTAGGTCAGATCAACAGAAAATTTTCATGGCTCAGAGTTTTTTGCTCTGTTTTCCCCAGGCACTCTTCTTGTGTACAAAGCCCTTGAGTGTTGTCCATTCAATTTACATCCCAAGAGATGGGATGAATGAAAATTGGGAATTTGTCAAACACAAAACAAATGCACCATACTCCTTGTGACCAGCAGGTGGGCTGAGAGGGGAGCTTGTTGCTTAACAGACGCTGAGGTTGTACTGCTCAGCTTGGCAGGAGGGCAAACGATGAAGGCAGCTACCAAACTCCCAGTGTCATGCTTTATTTTTACAAAATGTTCATTTTTTTCAGCCTTGAGAAAGTCAAATGCAGCACTTAACCCCATTTCTACACATTAAGTGCCCAAGTGTGCATGTATATGCCCTCTTCCTGCTGGTTCAGGTAAGGAAAAACCATTGAAGAAATGTTCATTGCCTCTTGATGTAGGCAGAGTGCAGCACAACGTCAGTGACACTTGCACTAAATTTGCTCTTTGGTTCCTGCTGCTGGGAAGTTCATCCTTTCATTTCAAAAAAATCAAATTTTCTTTTGTACTTAGCTTGCCAAAGCGAGTGAAGGATGAGTAACCAATCACAATCATCATCATCATGACCATGATTATCATCTCTCTGTACATTTCCGTTCTTGTATCCTGAGTGATATCAAAGATGCACTTTGCTATAAGAATGGGTTTTCCGTTTTCACTGCTCTGTAAACCAGACAAGGATACCCAGTTAGAACCAGGATGATGGAGATCACATTCCTCAGAGAAAAAGATGTGCACCCTTTATTTCAGGAGACTGTTCCTGGAGTAAAGCTGGTTTTGAGACCACAGAAATCCTTATTTTCGGTCTATTTTGTTAACACACTAACATTGAGCCCACATGACATCATCTCTGTACAGTAGGGCAACCTTGAATGAGGAGTCACAGATGTCATAGAAGTCAGCTTTATGTACAAACAAATGTCAAAACTTTTTTCATTTAGAAAAGTTTCTCCAAATCAATGGTTCTGTTCTGTTCTCACATCATGTGCTAAATATACACATTTATTAGTAATTTTGCCTCATAAAGCTTTTCTAAAAACATATTCATTGCCAAAGGGAAAGCGTTTTGAAACCAGAAACACTTTGGGAAACATGTTCCTCCTTCTGCCCTATTTTGTAAAGACTTTTCCCCCTCTATGTTTTCCATTAATATTTGGTATTATGGTATACAAACATTAGTGTGAATCAGAATTTCTAAGTTAACATACATTTTAAAACCATTAGAAAAAGCACAGACTGTGGTTGATCTTTTTATGAGAATGGGGATTGAAGCAGCTGTTTCAAAAGCACTAATGTACTTCAAACAATGATGTAATATCTGATGTACATAACCTTTTTAAGCCTGGCAATATAGAAGACATTCAGATTTACTGTGGAAATATGTCTCAACTTTATTTCCTGCCAAAAAAAAAAAAAAAGTGCAGAGAGACATGTGGAACTTGGTTTTTCTATTTGTTATCTAAATGCCATTACCCATAAATAAACCTACATATTACCCAGAACAGGGATAAATTTGGCAATTATTATCCCAGTCTAACAAGAAGTATAAAAAACTATTCAGAATCATTTAGGATCATGAGTGGTGTCCCTTTAGACTAACCAAAAGTCCCTTTAGACTAAGTATCCTGCTCAAATGGGGACTAATTAAACTTTTTGCTTGGCTCTCAAAGAGTCATACCTTCTATAAGGACTAATTGAGTATATAATTATTTCCAAAGACATCTGTGGGAAACAAGTAGACTAAACCATAGTCTGTCGTCCTGGAGCTTCCCATAAGGAAGGGAAGCTTTTAATCATGTCAATACAAGATGTATTAGTTTCTTATTTCTGCTGTAACAAATCTTCACAAACACAAAATTATTATCTAAAAGTTCTGGAATTCACAAGTGTAAAATGGGTTGACAGGGCTGTCAGGACCTTACAGAGGCTCAAAGGGAAAATCTGTTTCCTTGCCGTTTTTTGGCTGTAGAGTTCTCCCACATTCCCTGGTTTATAGCCCTCCATATTCAAAGTCAGCTGCATAGACAGCATTTCAAATCTCTCTGTCTCTGCTTTTGTCTTATTCTCTGATTCTGATTCTTCTGTCTCCCTCTTATAATGACTCTTGTGGTTACATTCGTCCCACCCAGATAATGCAGGACAATCTCCTCTTCTCAATATCCTTAACTTCATCACATCTGGAAAGTCCCTTTTGCCATGTAAGGGGATATAGTCACAATGGGTGTCTTTTGCGGGGGGGGGGGCAGGTGGGAGGCATATTCTGACTAGGACACAAGGTAAGCTGCCTAAAGTGCTAGAGCCATGATGGAAAGCAACATGGAATATCTAAAGGTGGGAGATCTGTTGGAATGCGTGAGAGAAGCTAGTGCTGAAAGAGGTGGTTCACTGAACATTCAACATTACTTAAATGTTTAGGACTTACCAAGGGCATAAGAAAAGGTGGATATAACAGGAGGCATTACTAACAGAACAGACTGTACTACCCAAAGCAAGAAAACGAAAGATTCAGATAAGGTGTCTGACATGTGTGTTTATGAAGATGTTGAGCAGGAGAGAATCCATCAGATCCCTCTTTAAGGAATATAACGTTGGCAGTAATGTAGAATTATGTGATATGTGCTCACCTTGGTGGGACATAGGGGATGCCAACCAATGGGGATTAAGGGAAGAAATCTTTGAATTTTAATTATTTATTGTTATATTCATCTTAATTTCAAATTATGTTTGTTTTATAAGGTGCAAAAAGTTAAGTTTAGTGGAGTGTCTGACTTTGGCTTGGCTCAGGTCATGGTCTCAGGGTCCTGGGATTAAGCCTCATTTTGGGCTCCCTGCTTGGGGAGTCTGCTTGTCCCTCTCCCTCTGCCCCTCCCCCATCTTGTGCTCTCTCTCTCTCACTCTCTCTCTCTCTCAAATGAATAAATAAAATCTTTAAATAAGTTAAGTTTAGCAGAACATGAGTAACATTATTAATATTTAATATACCTATGTTTACGGTGCATATATTTTTTTTTCCCACTTCAGCTCACTTCTAACGGCTCACCCCAATAACATCAACAATAGCAATGGTGATACCCTGACCTTATGAGGTTAGAGATTACTGGTGATTCAGGGCATGCCTCAGATGGGGGAGAAATTGCAGTCAGTTTCAGCCAGGAACTTTAGCAGCCGAAGAGTGAGAAGTTAGATATCCTATCATATCTACCACTATTTCGTGAGTCACTGTATGTGATTTCTTTTTATCATAAATCTGGGAAATGTAGATCCTGAGACAATTTCAAAATCTTAGACTTTAATGATTGGCGATATAACCTGAATTAAGGCACAGGATACAGAATACAAAGAAATTAAGGGAGAAAATAATGAATCATAAAGTAAGGCTCTCAGAGAACAAATGTGCCATACACTCTCCTTAATCTGCTAACCATCCAGTTTTGGTGGGTAAGAGGATAATTCAGTTCTGTGGTATTATGCCCTAAGTTCCTTTAATCAAGAGATGGAGGTTGTTAAAGAATGGTAATTCTAGAGCAAGGTGCACTTTCCATTGTTTTGACATTTAATCAATGGTGATTATAAAAGAGAGTTTCTTTACTGTAAGATATTATATACATATCCCATCTCATATTGCTGTTTTTAGAAACCAGTGAATTAATAATTATATACAACATTTAATTAGTACTCAGATATTAGCCATTATAAAAGAATGCTCTTAAAAATGTTTAAAAATAACTCTTACACAAATACATAGTAAGCACATGTAAATGTTTATTTATTCCATTAATGAGGAAAAAAGAAAAATGTTAGAGCTGGTTAAAATGAATTCAAAAGATAGCGTATATACAAACACAGAAACAAAGAATGTTGGCATAAGATCACTAAATAGCGCAAAATTGGTTAGTGTCCTGCAAGGCAATATAACCTTAAATTTTGGGGGCTATCTTTTCTACTAGACAGAACTCATTGGCAGCTTTAACAGACAAAAATCTACAAGTTAACATAAAACTTCCTAGAGTCTGGACTCTAATAAGTAATAAATACAAAGTAAAATAAAGGCACATTCCCCTTTAGAATTAGTAGTCATTATTTTGTGGAGACCCATTTGACAGTATTCTGGTATGACAATAAAATGAGACAGAGTCATCCTTTTGCCTCATTTCCAAGTTTTAAATAATAATACTGTCAAGTTCATTATGCAGTGAGAAAAACTGAGCTTTAGAAAAGCTGTAACTTATCCTAGGTAAAAAAATTTATAAATGGAGGAACCAGGATTTCAACATAGGTAGTTTGGATATAAATAATAATAATTATTATTATTTTAGAAGATTTTATTTATTTGAGAGAGAGCGAGAGGCAGCATGAGCGGGAGGGGAGGGGCAGAGGGAGAGGGAGAGAGAGAGAATCTCAAGCAGACTCTGCACTGAGCATGGAGTCCAACGTGGGGCTCGATCTCACAACCCTGAGACCATGACCTGAGCAGAAATCAAGAGCAGATGCTTAAGTGAATGAGCCATCCAGGTACCCCTTGGATATAAATAATTATTAATAACAGTGGTTATCATGTATTAAGCCATAATATATTGTGGACCCACCTAAATGTTTTACATGTATTAACTCATTAAATTCTCATATTTGAAGTAGCTTCTGGTTCTGTCCCCATTTACTAATAGAATACTACTGGTTGCCGGCTGTATGTATTAATTGGAACGAGGAAAAGCTAAGCCACTGAAGTGCATATTGCACTGAGAATTATCAGTTTTCATCCAGCTGTGTTACTTGAGCAGAAGATGGAAGAGGAGATGGAAACAGTGATGTTCACAGTGCTAATTAAATTTACTGTGTCCTTCACATCACCATGATGAAGAGATTAAAGAGAATATATGGATTATTTGTTTTTTGAGAGTCTTAATTTAGTGATCCGTACATTCTCCCTTGACTTCCTTCCTTTTCTGAACTTATTGATTCATATCATATCCATTTGATTCATGTCTAACCTTTGAAATCATCTCAGGGTCTCCATCTTCTCCACCTACTTAATTATATATATGTATTGACCATATCTTACATTTCTACTTCTTCAAAGTAATAAAAGCTAATGAATCATAGCAGCATTTCTCTAACTCAGCCTGATTCCATTTATGCCTTTCCAAGCCATGCTCTACATCACCTGTCTCTAATCTCAACCAAGACAAAGATAGGGCTATAGTTGGTACTGGCGATGGTAGTATTTTTAGTATCAGGTTTGAGGAATACATACACATTTATAACTTGTCTACATGTTCTGTCCTGAAACACTGTGCACATTACAAAATAACACATTTGAAATGATAGATACGAAGTAAAAATAAGTCAACCCCAGCTGATTTTCTTTTCCCTGCCCATCTCTGTCCAGGTGTACACATTTCACTTAGGAGATCATAACTCTAAGTGCTGCCAAATTATCTTTCCAAAAGAGATATCTGATGGTTCTGTTCTCCTGCTCAACATCTTCAGACACATCCCGAGAATCAAAGTCTCCTGCACCTAATTTGTCTTAACTTTTTATATTATGGTTTTATATATGGTTCTCTCTGTTTGGAAAGGCCTTCTTCTTGCCCATCTTTCTCCATAGCCATCTCTCTACGTTAATTAAACACCGCCAAGTTAACACATGTTTCTTTATGGCCTTTTCCTTGTCTCTGTTAAAACACTCTTTTCCCTATTTCTATATTAAGCACTACCTTTGTTATAGCAGCATGGTAGTAGACACTTCGGTGCCACCGTCAAAGTCTTTATCTCCCTAAGACAAACTGTAAGAGGATAGACTGTGGCTACATCTTCTTTGTTTTCTTAGCAGCCCTTGCAATGGATGCTCAATAATGGGATGTCAAATAAATACTTGGTTTTAAGACCAAGAGAGTCAGACTTGAATTAGTTCCCACGTGAACAAGTATTTTAATATTCACTTCTGATTAAATCCCAGAAATCACCGTCTGTGTTTATTTCATGATCCTGTTTGGTTTGTCATATTTTGCTGAATTCAGATGGTGACTTGCAGAGAGATTCATACTATTACTAGCAGGTGGGTTTCTATAAATGTGTCTAGATATTATTGGAGGAAAAGTTCACACAACTCTCAGTTATTCTCTTCAAGAAACAGAGTGGAAACAGGGCCTCATACTGAATCCAAACTATCTGTCTTACTGTATTTGAAAATATCGTTTGAAGGAGTTTAGTAATTTTTAAAGAGCTTTCTTCTATCTCCGCTTACATAAAAAGAGCAACCACAACCTTTTTGCTTTTTCTAATGGTTTTAAAACTTAACTTAGACATTCTAATACACTGTCATGTTTTCATATCGTGATAAATATTTAATGTTAATGGAAAAGAGGCATATATTTTGAACATAAATGTGGGAGAAATCTTTAAAAAATAGAGAAAGGAGAAATTTAAGTTTCTAAAGGTATTTTATTTTTCAAAATGCTTTCCTACTGCCAATGAATCTGCTTTTAAAAACCATTATGAAACAAAATTACTAATGAGTGTGTATTTAGTACAGGAAGAAAGAACAGAGTTAAGTGCTTGCTTTTGAGAGATACCTTTTCAGGTCTAGAGGAGGATAGTTCCACTTTCATTTGTGTCTCGAGTTGATCTTCGACCTTGAAGATTCACATGTAGGGTACCCTGCTGTACAGAGTGTTGAACATAGGGGGCATGGATCATCCATTTGAGGGTTTCCTAAATATATTGAAAGTTAAGGACTTCTATGATGTTAAGAGAAACTTTCCTTTGGCAACTTTTCCCAAAAGAATGGGCACGCATTTATTCTTTGAAGAATATAAGCCCACGGTTCTTATGTAACTGAAAAATGATGAGGAAACCCAGCCTTTATCTGGTTTGTGTAACAGAGGGCATCATTAGACATCACTCAAGATAAAAGGATCAAAACAAACTTGACATTTTTTGTTCATTTTATACAATTTTACTCACTTGAGAAAAAATACAAAAGAATAGCAGTCCATTTGAAATGAAAGTTTGAACTGCACAGGAATAAAACATAGTGTCATAACCTGAGAGAAAATGAGCCCTGATTTCCTCCATCCTGTATTATATTTGCCTGCATCAGAAAGGTAATGAGCATTCCTCCAGTGCCTATGCTTTTACGTAATTACCAAGGCGAGGATATATACATAGAAATGAGGCCACGTTCTGCTGTAGGTACTGATACTGAAATAAATTGGGGAAATTACATGCATGTTAGGGAGCTTCGAGGGCCTTTCTTGGTCCTTAATCCTCATGCAAACCTGAGCATTGTTATGTCAGTATCAACGTAAGCACCAAAGATTGATTTGTCACCTCTTCTCTACTTCTACTTCCTGGTAGTAGGAGCTGATTTCATGAACTTCACAGCGTACTTGTTTTGGTCCTGACAAATTTATGATGGGCCTTGGGATGTAAATTTAATTGACTATCATTTCAGGCTTTGTCATCAAAGGTCACTGGAGAAAAATACATAGGAAAGTTCTGAAGTGTGAAAATTGTCAGTTAATTTGAGCTTTTCATTTAACTGAGGTTTTATTTTTAGGTTCAATTTTACTGTGCTGTGCCAAAGGCCATTGTAAAACTTGATGGAGAAATAATTTTCTTTCTAAAATGATATAACATTTAATTGTAGTTCTAGTTATATTTAATTTAGTGGTAATGTGAAGGTATATTTTGAATGGAGGCTAAGAGTCCTTTTTGTTTTACTCCTTGGCAATAGTGGAATTGTGAAGCTACCAGAGTTGAATGGCATTTGGAATTATGTACTGACCACCGACTATGCATTGGATGCCAAATTCACTGCCCTGGCTGGTGTGAAAAAATGCTTAAATATATGTATTTTAGAGATGACTTGAATTTCAGATCATAGGAAAGAAAGATGTATAATTGGAAATGTAGGTTTCTCGGACCCCCTGTTTATTTTTATTTATGTATTAAAGTATTTCTGGTTAGTCTATGGGTGACATTTTCCTTTCTAACCATTTCCTAAAATTTCTGCAAAATTGTCGTCTCTGCTATAGTCTCTGCTATAATTGCTTTTCTTGTAGTGTTAAATAGTTCTTCTTTTCATGGGTAACTAAATAGAAGTAGCAGTAATTATTAATTTACTGTCTCCAAAGAAAAGTCAACATAACAGCCTCAACTTACATCCCCTCATTCACATGATTGCTGTTTTTGTTTTTTAATAAATATTGAATGGTTCTTGCATATGTAATTTACTGGGTGCAAGGAAGAATTAAAAATAAGGTATGTGGGGGCGCCTGGGTGGCGCAGTGGTTAAGCGTCTGCCTTCGGCTCAGGGCGTGATCCCGGCATTCTGGGATCGAGCCCCACATCAGGCTCCTCCGCTATGAGCCTGCTTCTCCCTCTCCCACTCCCCCTGCTTGTGTTCCCTCTCTCGCTGGCTGTCTCTCTCTCTGTCGAATAAATAAATAAAATCTTTAAAAAAAAATAAGGTATGTGGCTCATACCAGCTTTAAAGGATGCCTGAGGAATGTAGATGCTCTAGGATTTGGTGACACATCAAATAACAAGAACAACAACAAGAAAGAGGCAAATAGTTTTTTTAAAAAGGACAAGATGGACTTTTCTGTAGACTAATGGAAAATGTTCATAAAAGACAGGAAACTGATGTAAGAGTCAATGAATGAGAAGAATTTAGATAAGTCAGAAGTCATGGAAGGAATTACAGGAAATGAGATCAGCAAAAGCCAAGGCAGAGTTAGGAATAGTGCAGACAACAGATAAATAGGAGCAAAGAAGAGGGTTTGTGTGGAAAGAAAGAATCGTCATTCAAATGGAAAAGAATGTTGGAACTGATTTTCTAAGGCTTTGATTTCCAGTTCTTTCTCTCAAATGGAAAAGCCACAGTGCTAAAGGATGGTGGTGCAAGACACTTCAATTTCCTATTGTAACAAAACCAACAGAACCCTTGGTACTTTTATGGTACATTAGTGATCACTTGATAAATTTTGAGAAAGCACATTATGTTTTCTTAAATAGATTATTCAACAGTGAAACTAATGGAGAACGGGGAGCCGAGTGTTATGCTCAGACATACTTTCCTATCAATGCTTTAATCATTTTTTAAAGACTACTAATTGTTGCCTCAGTCACAGATATGATAAAACAGGAATGGGTTATGCTACAGCTAATTGTTCTTTCCTCTCTTTTATATTATTCTCATTTTATAACAATGATTTTAAAACTTAATTTTTAATTATAAAAATGAGTCATTTCATATTTCTTATATTCAAAAATGAAATTCAAACATGTTATTCTGGCATGCTTTCTTTTCCTTTTTCTTATCTTAAAAAAGTTAAACATAACGCTTGCTTTAAAAAATGCACCAAAGTTGATATAGATGGGCCCTGGATTTCTTCTGGCTTATTTTACCTCCTGCTGGTTGTCCTAAGTGATTGTATCATCAGGCAGATATTAGAACTATACAAACACATGCATTTTGCTTACAGTCTTCCAAGTCAGATCTCATCTGCTAATGGGCAGCCCAGTTCTCTGATGTATTTAAATCCATCTGGTGCTTTCCGTGTTTTCCTGATATATTTATTCACTGCCATAATTTAGGTGTCAGCAACATGTTTCTCTGTCTTGAATTATACACTTTTGTCATTCAAATTATTAGTCTGTTCATTAAATGAGCTTTCATTTACATGCAACAATGCCTTTGTTACTACTTTTAAATCCCTTTGGGAATTTTAAGATATATTTCTAGAATCTGGCTGTGGAGTATGATCCAAATTACTGTTCATTTATCCCCACTAAAGAGATATATCATTGCTTCATATTTCTGATACCAAGTACTTGCACATCAAGATTACTTATAAATCGCCCAGAGGAATAAATACAAGCCAATGGTGAGGGATTAATTAAGTAGGATGTTACTAATGATCTTCAAGATAATAATTTATAAGTATAGAGATATAAACCAAACTTTAAGAAAATCAGGAAGAACCATATGTTAAGGGAGTGAAAATGACAAACGAAGCCCACTCATCCTAATGATTGGCAGTTATCTAGAACATGAAATAGGGGAAAACATGGAATAAGAAGTAGGGTCCAGTGAATACTTAGTTGGCTTTTCAAGAAAGAGGGATCTATACATCTACAAAAATGAGGGAAAGGACTGATAAGGGACATTCCAAGCATGTAGAATGGAATGTAATTATTATAGGGAAAGTTCATGGAATGATGGAAGGTGGTATGGGTCAGTGATGTAAAGAGAAACGAACTAAATGTTATCGAGATGTTGGAGGTTGATTGAGAAGGAGATAAGATTTTAGTGTATGGCTCTGTCTTTTAAAATAAAAAGAAATGCAGCCCTCTTGGCATTCTTCATCTTGAATGACTGAAACGCTATACCCTCAGCAACTCCTCATTTCCCCCTTCAGTCCCTGACAACCACCATTCTACTTTCTGTTTCTATGAGTTTGACTTATATGACATACCTCATATAAGTGGAATCATGGAGTATCTGTCCTTCTGTGATTGGCTTATTTCACTTAGCATAATGTCCTCTAGGTTAGTCTATATTGTAGCATATGACCAGATTGCCTTCTTCTCTGTGGCTGAATAATATTCTGTTGTGTGTATATACCACATTTTCTTTATCCATTCATCTGCTGACATTTAGGTTGTTTCTGCCACTTAGCTATGGTAAATAATACTATAATGAACATGGGAGTGCAAATATATCCTAGAGATCCTGATTTCAGTTCTTTTGGATAATATTAAGCAAATGGCATCTGTTGCCTCTTGTCAGGAGCAGAAGTCTGAGCACTTCTGACCTCTGCATTGTCATTGGGATCACCAACAAAAATGCAATGGCAGTCAAGGACTGGATGGAATAGCACTTTACTCATATAGAGAAGAGACAAAGCAAGATCAGCTTCAACAGTGGCCGTCGGTCTCCAGGGACAATTAGGTCCCTTCTGGCAGCTAATGCAGGTTAATTAGCCTGTGCTACAGCAGAATGACCCTGTGCCCCCTTCCACAGTGCAGATGTAGTCGTGGGGTTGACCAGGTGCCAGACAATGTATGTGCTTAAACAGAACAAAGGAGCACACATAGAATCCGAAACAGGGAAAGATTTTCCCACCTTAGTTAGAAGTCCAACAAAGGTTATGAGGACTCTTTGTCTTGGTAAGGAAGTGATGTAGGCCTAAACCCTTCTTATGTGGCACAGTGGGGGTTGAAAGACTGCATGCATGGGAATAACTTTGCTGACAGATAGATACACAGAATTGGTATTTCTGGATCATATGGTACTTCTATTTTTAATTTTTTGAAGAACCTCCATGCTTTTTTTTATAGTACCTGCACCATTTTACATTCCCATTAACAGTGCACAAGGATTCCAATTTCTTTACATCTTCACAAACACTTGTTATTTCTGTTTTTCTGATAATAGTTATTCTAACAGGTATTAGGTGATACCTCATCATGGTTTTGATTTGCATTTTCCTGATGATTAGTGATGTTAAGCATTGTTCCATTTACCTGTTGACCATTTGTATGTCTTCTTTGGAGAAATGGCTTTTCAAGTCCTTTGCTCCTTTTGTTTTGTGTAGTGTTATTGAGTGGTAGGAATTCCTTATATATTTTAGACATGAATCCTTATCACATATATGGTTTATAAATATTTTCTTCCATTCTGTAGGTTATCTTTTCACTTCATTGATTGTTTCTTTTACTGTTCAGAAGCCTTTTAGTTTGATGTAATCCAACTTGTCTAATTTCAGGCCTCACCGTTGACTTTTTAATCCATTGTGAGTTGATTTTTGTGTATGGCATAAGAGAAGGGTCCAGTTTCATTCTTTGGCATGTGGATATCCAATTTTTCTAATATAATTAATTGAAGAGAATACCCAGTTGTGTGTTCCTGGCACCACTGTCAAAGATCAAAACTGTATACATGTGGGTTTATTCCTGGGCTCTCTGTTCTGTTCTGTTCTGTTGGTCTGTACATTTGCCTCTGTGCTGGTACCATACTGTTTTGATTACTATAGCTTTGTAATATGTTTTGAAATCAGGAAGTGTGAGGTCTTCAGTTTAGTTCTGTCTTAAGATTGTTTTGGCTAGTTGAGATCTTTTGTGGTTCCATATGAATTTTAGGATTGTTTTTGCTATTTTTGTAAAAGATGCTATTGGAATTTTAAGAGGGATCAGATTTATAGATTGCTTTGGTAGTATGGACATTTTAACAGTATTAAGTCTCCAAGTCCATGAACATGGGATGTCTCCCCATTTATGTGTGTTTTTAAAAATTTCTTTCAGCA
Source organism: Ursus maritimus (assembly GCF_017311325.1). Taxonomy (NCBI): domain Eukaryota; kingdom Metazoa; phylum Chordata; class Mammalia; order Carnivora; family Ursidae; genus Ursus; species Ursus maritimus. The sequence goes on from NW_024424341.1 coordinate 29,527,135, forward strand.
GTGTTTTGTAGGTTTTAGTGTATAAGTCTTTCTCTTCCTTGGTTAGTTTTATTTCTAAGTATTTTATTCTTTCTGATGCTGTTGTGAATGGGATGGTTTTTTTAACCTCTTTTCAGATTGGTCATTGTTAATTATAAAAACACAATTGGAGGCATTTGGCTGGCTTAGTGGGTAGAGCATGCAACCCCATTTTGGATGTGGAACCTACTTTTAAAAAAAAGAAACACAATTGATTTTTGTATATCTATATAGTTTTTGACTTTAAAAAATGTTTTAGCATAGAATCGAGAGAAGAAAATCAGGAAATTACAAAGACCAGGTAAGGGAGATGAGGGGAGGTGAGTGATGGCAGCAAATCAGTGGAGATATGGGCATTCAACAGGGTACTATAAGTTGCAGTGTCGTGAATAATCAGATTCAGGCCTTCAGCAGTGAGTTCATCCATCTTCCCTGGGTACCTGCCATCTACTATGTGACAGGTATTGTGATGTGCATTGGAAAGTCCAAGGACAGAACGTAGGACTGAATATCTGAATTTTTCAGCGACAGGAGAGATTTTTAGTACAGCTGAAACATAAAGTGTTAGGTCAAGGCAATAGAAGATTTCAGGAAGAGAGGAGTCAAAACGACCACAGTGTGAAGAGATATTAGTTAAATTAAGGAAGCATGGCCACTGTGTTAGCGATAAGACGGGCATAGGTGATATTGACAAAACTAGTTCCAGTGGATTTATTTTGGGTTGGAAGCTGAATTATAGAGATGTGGCAGGTAAATGAAAGGAGTGGAAATAAGTGATTAATTGAGCCAAAAAGAGCCTACTCTCTTAAAAGTTATTCTCAATACAATTGTATTTTTCAAAATGACACAAAATTTACATGTGTTCTGGAGTTGGAACAGCTTTCTTGTACGTTGTCTAATTGCACAGTTCTGCATGAATACGCTGTAATGGACTTCTTGGTATTTTTGTGCTTTTACTTCGTTGATGCCCTACTGTTTGCCGCTCACCATGTGTGTGGTTGTCTAGCACATTTCAGGGAACTGGACTTTGAAGGAAAGGAATTAGATGGATTGAAAGTGAGTTGGGAAATCAGAACTGAGGGTTTCAGGGGGAAGCAAGGCTTATTTTGTTTTTCATCTGGGGAAGACTTAAGAATATTTAAATGTTGAAGGAGTGCAGTCCATAAAAAAAACAAAAACTGTTTGGGTATGTCTAAGAGAAGGCAGGGGTGATGAAGCAAAGTGTGCTGAAAAGATGGAAAGGACAAAATTGGGAGAAGAAGTGAAAGGATTGGTATTAGTCACCGCAGCATACCTGAGGCGTCTACCTAGAGGAAGGTATGTTCAAGACAAATTGATATAGCACAACAGTATAGAGCATCCAGTCAAATATAGGTTTGACATGTACATGTTCTTGCTTAGTTCACATATGTGTGGTTTATGTAAAGTGTGAAACATATGCATGTGTATTCATTTATTTTGGTGAAGCACATTATGTTTCGAGGCATTTGATTGGAGAAATCAGTTGAACTAGCCCTTATGCAGTGTTAACTTAGAAAATTTAAAATGATAGCTAGCAATTTTTAAGTGATCCCATTTACTAGGCACTCTGCCAGATACTTTACAAGTATAATCTCATTTAATTTTTACCACAAACCTATGGGTTAGTGACTATTAATAGTGCCAAGGGTCACATAGCCAGAATATAAACCAGGATTTGATTGTAAAGCCCCTGCTCCTATCTGTAGTGACATGCTTTTGTCCATCATTTACTATATTTAAAGTAAGTTTGAACATGCAGAGAGAGTTCCTTAACCAGCTCTGCAGTCACTGTGTGTCTCAGACTAAAGTGCAGTTAGATAGGACCACAAAGGTAGAGGACCAACTGGAAGTCAAGAAAGGTTTGTTCACACATTGTCGAAACTCAGTAACTAAGTTGTAGCAATAGTTGAAGGGTTGTTGTATAAGCAACTGATAGAGATCAGTTTAAAAAGTGAATTTTTCGGGGCGCCTGGGTGGCACAGCGGTTAAGCGTCTGCCTTCGGCTCTGGGCGTGATCCCGGCGTTATGGGATCGAGCCCCACATCAGGCTCCTCTGCTATGAGCCTGCTTCTTCCTCTCCCACTCCCCCTGCTTGTGTTCCCTCTCTCTCTGGCTGTCTCTATCTCTGTCGAATAAATAAATAAAATCTTTAAAAAAAGTGAATTTTTCATGGTAATTGACAAATACATGAAATAATAAAGTGATACCTCCCACAAAAATATCTACTGAAACTCGTGGAGAAGATTGTTTGAAAGGGGCTAGGCAAAAACTCAAAGGCATATAGGTGTTATCATGTACTCACCACCCTGTGAGACCTGAGGCTGTCTCTACAGTGTGGTTCTCTGGCTTCCTGTTCACCTCCCTTTGGTCCATTTCTCTGATGCTCCCTGTTTCCTTCTCTGTCCACTGAAAGCCATGTATTTTTCAGTTGTATTCCATTGTCCCTTCCTCTCTGTCGATCATAGGCTCTGAAATCTCTACTCCCCTTGCATGGACATGCCTGCATCTCAGGAATGGTTTCAAGTCAGTCTCCAGCTAAGAGACCTACTACATATGATTTTATTTAGGCACGTAACATTTCTGGGAAGGATGGCCTACTGTTTTCATTTTCCAGTTGAGAAAACTGAACCTGGGAGTGATTTTCCTAAGGTCCAACCCAGAATAGAGCTTAAATTCTTTCTTCCTAATACCAAGTATCATGGCCTCCTATAGGTAAGTATTACCTGGGGGTAGAATTCTCCCAAGACACTTTGGTAGCATAATGTAAATTGCTTTGTGAATCTTGCTCATTCGGATCATAATTCTTGGGTTTGACAGGTAAAGATGCTGAACTGTGAAGAGTGATGGAAACAATGTGTGAGTGTAGATAAGAGCACAGATGGTTGCTGAAAATGATAAAATCAAGATGCCAGGGGTTATGAAGAATCATACCCCGAGTGTACATATTTTGGCTGTTCTCAAAATGACAGAAACTTATGATAAATATATGAATGTATGACATCCTTGATGTTATTTTTTTACATCATATTATCAGATGCTCTTAGTGTCTAATTTATCACCATAAAATCTCAATAGACTATAGTATTGTAGAATACATATAAAAATATCACTAGTGCAAACCCAGTAGGACACAATGAAAAATCACTAATATAATAGCCAATGTCTTTAAGGATACAAAAGAGCCCATTAGAATCACTTGACTATGCTTTTCTGTTGCTGTGTTTTCTATTTTTACTTTACTTTCTCTATAATTACAAAGAGAATAAACTACTATTACCACCTACTTCAGAGGCTAGAAGGGAAAATGAGTGACAGAGATTTTTTTTCCATATGCAACATACCAATTTTAGATGACTTCTGTTGTTTATCTAATTGTTGTTAAAGGTTCTTCTAATAAACTATTTCAAAATTATCACACAATGCAAAAAATGCTAACTCAAAAGAAACTAATATATTAATATTACCCAATCTATAAATCTCTTAGTTCATCTCTATTTCTTTAAACAAAATCAAATGCTTTTTTCCCACTTATTATTAGGTATTCTGTTAATTAATCTGTCACATAGCCATATAGAAAAATACCCCTTCCTCTTTACGACATGCTAATTATATGCACTACTTAACCTTCTATCTGATGCAGTTTAGATTCTAAGGCTTCATTTTAAATATTCAATATTAAATAAATATTTATTTAAGTAAATTTAAGAGAGTCCCTACTAATGCTTTGCTAAAAATGGAAGTGAAAAATGTACCAGCTGAGTTACTAATTTGTAAAGCCTAAGGAAGTTTGTTAACTCTCTGAGATTCAATTTTCTTCATAAGAGTAGCATAATAGTTTTTTTTTCACAATACCAAGGATTTTAATAATTTTTGTGACCTTGTGTTAGGCAAAAGGTTCTCAGATATGACACCAAAAGCACAATCCATAGAGGAATAAATGGCTAAATCTGACTTTAAAATTAAAGTTTTATGTCCCAGAAGACATCTTTAAGGAATAAAAAGACAAGCAACAGACCGGAACAAAATATTTGCAAATGATATGTCTGATAAATGATTTGTATCAAGAATATCTAAAGAACTCTTACAACCTAACAATAAAAAACAAACAAATAAATAACCCAATTTAAAATTTTGGGGAAAAATGGAATGGGGAGTGATAGTCTTTTTGGGGATGATGAAATGTTCTAAAATTAGGTTATGTTGCTGGATGCACAACTTTATAAATATACTAAAAACCATTGAGTTATACTCCTTTAATGGGTGAACTATATCTTACGTAAATAATATTTCAGTAAACTGTTAAAAATGGGCAAACATGAATAGACATCTTTCCAAAGAGGAAATACGAATGGCTAATAAACATGTGAAAAGACATTCAACATCATCCATTAATCATTAGGAAATTACAAATTAAAACCACAATGGAATAACACTTCACATTCACTAGAATGGCTAGAATAAAAAAGATAATAGAAGCATTGGCAAGCATGGGGAGAAAATACAATCCTCAGATATTACTGGTGGAAATGTAAAATGATATAGCTACTTTGGAAAACAGTATGGCAGTTTTTTAAAAAGTTAAACGTGAATATATCAGACAACCCAGCAATTCCATCCTAGGTATCTACCCAAGAAAATGAAATGTTCACTAAAGACTTGTATGTGAATGTTTATAGCAACATTATTCATAATAGACAAAAAGTGGGAAAACGCAAAATTTCTATGGCCTGGTGAATGAATAAAGAGAATGTGTTATATCCATATAATGGGATACTACTCAGTCATAAAGTGAACTGACCACTGATACATACTAAACCATGAATAAACTTCAAAATATTATGATAACTGATTGAGAAGAATACTCAAAAGACTATTTGTTGTATGATTCCATTTATATGAAATGTTTAGAAAAGACCAATCTATATGGACAGAAAGATTAGTGGCTGCCTGGGGCTGTGGTGGAGACTGGGATTGAATGCGAATGGGCATGAGAAATCTTTTTGGGGTGATAGAAAAGTAAAGTAAAAATAAACTGGAAGTTATTTAGAGCATTAAGAAGTACCAGGAAGGTTGTTGATTCTCTCTCCATATATCCATATCAGACTATTAAAAACATAAATATATGCATAAAGACATATATATAGTTAAATATCTATATCTATATGATTAATAGGCTGATGTTAATGTGATATTACATTTCTACAGGAGTACTGCTGGTTAAATAATGGAAAAGCTTCTTAAGAATAATTATAAACAAGAGTAGGTTCTTTTAAAGGAATTGAATCGGGAGATTGTATAATATAGTATAGACCACTTACCATCTTTGCCATATGACTTACTGAAGGATCACTGTTGGTAGAATGATCAATTAAACAACCTCCTGGGGTTTGCTTCAGGGTTATGAGTTAAGTAATTACAATGATTAAGAAAAGAATGTCTGTTTACTGACATGGTGAGGATCGCTCATTTTTCTTTTATTCTTTATTACTAATGGTAGGAGGAATAGAAAATTTGAAAGATACTGCATTCAAAACTAAGATTCTTGTTCCTTGAATTGTATTTTACTTATGGAATTAATTCCTGTGATTAATTAATTTTTCTCTTAAGAAAATTCTGAAATTAATGTTTCTGTTAAGAAAAACAGCTGACTTGGCCTATATAACAAAGATATAATCTTGGTGACTTTCCATCCTAAGAGAGAGTTTAGCAATTTGGGAAGCTTTTAGGAGTCATTCATATGGTGGGGAGGAGGAGCCAATGGTGAGAAACCCCATCATGAGTCAGAGTAAATTCGGAGCTGCGATCCATGTGCTTGGCGGGGGGAGCACATGGCTTAGTATCTCTTACAAAGCACGTCTTCCCTTTCTGACCAACCCTTGACTTCTGCGTATCTAACATTTCGAAAAGTGAAAGTAACACTTCCTAACATGAATATCTCATTATTCATTTCGGGAGATTTCCATTGTTCTCTGGTGTAACAGAACAATAATCCAGGATATACCCTAGGAATTCATGGACTGTTGCTGTGCTTCTATGGTTGAGTATTCTGGATGGTATAAACCATGTCTCTGCATGTTAGTGTTTCCCCTGACATCACTTTCTTATGCTAATGAACTTGCATATCAAGTGCATGTATATGTATTGATGACTTCCTAACATCAAAAATACGTATTCCCCCCAAAAGTGATATATAAATATGCCTTAAGTCTGTAGTGAAAGAGTACCTCATCAAAAATGGAGTAGAATGTCTATTTTATGATGTTTGCTAGAATTCTGAGAATAGAAGAACATTTCCTGAGCTGAAACTATTTAGTTTGCAATTTTCTGGCAATGTATAGACATGCTGTATAGTATAAGTAGGAATTGCAGATTCAGCTAAATTGCTAGGATAACATAACAGGACCCATCAGTCACTGTGCTTTAATTGCTGAAGGTAACAGCCACCTAACGCAGGAATAAATTACACCCAATTGTTAAGGACAATTATGTGTCTTACCCATTGGTCAGCAACAAGTGACTGGAATATATGGACCATTAATCTGTATGTGAGCAGCTGTTCTAATATGTCCTTTCCAGAGAGAAAGCGAGACACCTCTTGGCCTCCCTTGTCAATCATTAGCAAATTAAGAACAATCTCCTAGCATCTTCTGTATCTTACAGGTCATTTTTTAAAGGAGAATATTAGCCTAGATAGTAGACCTATATTACTTTTATTTAACTATTTATTTAAAAAGATTTATTTATTTATTTTAGAGAGTGAGTGAGTGAGTACAGGGGGGAGGGTCAGAGAAACCCAAGTGAACTCCACGCTGAGTGGGGATCCCAGCTCGGGGCTCCATCTTACAACCCTGAGATCACGACCTGAGCTGAAGCCAAGAGCTGGACGCTCAACAGATGCGCCACCCAGGCGCCCCAAGCTACATTACTTTTAAAATCAGTCAAGGTTTCAGAGCCTTTACCCTCCACACTTCCTCATATTCATTTTTTTTAAGATTTTATTTATTTTTTTAGAGAGGGCGCCCATGAGCAGGGGAAGGGGTAGAGAGACAGGGAGAGAGGGAATCCCAAGCAGACTCTGTGCTGAGCACCAAGCCTGACGCAGGGCTCCATTCCACAACCCTGAGATCATGACCTGAGTTGAAATCAGGAGTCAGACGCTCAACTAACTGAACCACCCAGGCGCCCTGTCATACTCCGTAACTAAAGCACTTAAGGGAGAAAGAGGCTCAAAACCAGGAGATTCTACAAGTCATCACAACCTTAATTCTTATTAGCAGTCCAGCCTCCATCCTCAGAGGATAAGAAACTGATCAAATATATAGCTAAACAAATACATATTTTAAAAATGGGGAGCAATGGAAAAAATAGGTAAAAGAAGGGGATGAAATCTGGGAGGTTAATTGGTAAATGCATTCTCTGAAGCTCAGTATATTTTCTAGGTCTAACTTTTAAATTAGAAAGTTTACCGCAAACTCACCTGGTTTTATAGTAGCAGAGGCAAGGATAGGAATGATTCATACTGTCTTTATGACAAGAGCAACCAGATGATAAGAAAAACACAATTCTTAATACTGCCACCGGAAAGAAATTCATCCCGAAGAGACTATTGTGTTATGTAGTGACTCATCATCAACAGTGTCCTTATCCATGAATACTGAGAGCATCCTGATTTTCTTTTCTTTTTATTTAACATGACTCAGTCAGGGGATGGCATAGTACCAAAAAATTGTTAGGTAAAATAATTGGTTCTGGGGAACACTTGGAAGGCAGACCATGTTTGTAATGAGCTCTAGGGGAAGGGATTGGCAAAAAGAACCTTAGAAATGCATGTTGGCATGCATTATGAGCTCAGAAAAGGATTGACTCTTTTACAAGCAGGAAAAGACCATGCATCACCTGGATGGAAGCTGAATCCAGGCACTGCGTGGCCTCTGTATTGACCCTCTTGAAAGAACATTAGTATTTTCAGTATTCGTGGGGAAGAGTCAAGTGGGTATTCCAGTATGACAGATGCAGGATGTGGCAGAAACTGGCAAGATAGTCACCCATCTCACTGGGATGTCTAGACATGTGGGAAGAACAACATGTCCCAGTCTCCCTTGTAAATTGGAGCCATGGGACCAGGGTAATAGATGCTTTTTCTAGGTCTTGTCCCTGAGATAATTTGTGTGATCCCATGCAAGCTCTTCCTTTCTCCTGTTTCTATTGTCCGTGTCCTTTAAGGTGAGTGCAACATGAAAGAAGACTGGGTTTCTGAGAATCCATATGGGAAGGGAGGGGATAGCTAGCCCCTGGACATCAAACTGTGATGCAAGCTAGGGATGTTACCCTGACTAATCCAGTTAATGAACAAAATAGTCCTATTTTTTAATGATGAAAGACATGAGAGGCAGAACTTACCTATTGTCTTTAATTTTTATTATCATTATTTAGTCTAATATTATTGAACACGTTTAAGAGTAGCAAGTATACTTGCAGACTTACTTAAAATTTTTCTTACCTCTTTTATCATCAGAGTTTTCTTTGCTTTCAGTATTTGGAAAGTGCGGATATGTTAAGTGATCTGTCAAGTCACATAGTTCATGAAATTATTCGCTGAATTATTGGCCTTTTAATTTATTTGTTTTTTTTAGTAGGGAGTAATTTGATAGCTTTTTCCATTTGTTACTTGGTAATTTGTTTAGATTATATATTTTTGATAGGGTCAGTGTGCTATTATTATATTATTAAATGCTATATTTATAATTATATTTTCCTAGATAATCATTCCTTTCATTAAAGTTTTCAAGTTTATTTGGGTAGAAGTTAAGCAATGTATTGACAGGTGGGTATATGAATAAATGTCTTGACCTGAATGGGCTTTTCTTTACCATTTAATGTCTGTATGAAATTGGTAGTCTTCTTGAAATGACTGAAAAATTCTGTTTTTAATTTTTTTTTTGTAAAAAATATATTCATCATGAGAATTAAATACATATATAAAGTCATTAGAACCCAGTAGGAGGTCAGTTAAGTACTATTACTGTTCCTCAATATCTCTAATGATTTTTCTACTGTATGATTAGTTGTATTCATTTGATCTTTCTCCATCTAAAAATTTAAATTAATTAATTAAAATTAGAGTCATTTCCCTTGTCCCACATCCCATCAATTCTCTAGCCAGATGGGAAGCACATCTCTTTCTCTTTGCCTGTGGCCAGTAGTGGAAGGGCAGGGAAAGGATGCAGAGCATTTGTCTTGCATGGCAGTTCCTATAGTGGATTCCTTATTGATTACCACTGATCTTTGAATCCTTGAATGGGGAAAGGGCATTCTCTTTGTACAGCAGGCTAAACGAGAAATGGGAGAAGTTGATAAAGATGAACTAAATTTAAGTTTGGGATTTTGAAAACATAAATTCTTATGGTATATTTTAGAGGATGAGTAATTAGAGGGAAGATGGTATAAACATTAATATTTAGGACAAAGGATTTGGATTATTTACATTGAAAATAATATTTAATGTACCAACAGTCTGTCATACAACCTAAAAACAAATATCGCTAATTCATCTTAGTTGGTAAGGATACACAAAACAGAATATTTTAGAAAGCAAAAGTTTTTATAAAGTTTGGGAAAAGCAGCTCTCTATTTTGGTAAAACATATTAAACATTGATTGAACATTTCTAGTTGTGGTATTTATTAACTACATAACCTTAAGCAAGTCCTTTTGCATCCCTGACTCTCAGTCTCATCATTAGTATAACAGTAAAAATAATAATTTTTAATGAGATTTCGAGTCACTATATAAGAAGTACTACATATAGCACCTAGAGGGGAATAGGAGCTTAATACATGTCAGTACTCTTTCCCTTTCTTTATTATTCCTATCTTTTATAGATAGACTCAAGGTGAGGATAATAAAGAAAACTTTGCTGTGCTATATATTGCAGCAATGTGTAAGAGAATAATATAAATAGTAAGTTATTAATGGAATTTTGATTCCAACTAAAATAGAGGTTAGAGCATAAACACTGAAAGGGAGAAAATATACAAAACAATTACCAAGTGGTTCCAGGCAGGATTCTAGTTTATATTTTTCTGATTCAGAATGTATGATTATGCATGAGGCCATCAATGTTTGAAAGTAAAAAACAAAACAAAAACTATCAGTTGAAATTTCCATAAAGAAAGCAAATATTCTAATAGGAAGTATAGATTCTTCTTTATAGAGCATTCTGAACAGAAAAAAAAATTCTGTTATTTGGAAACATTGAATGTACATGTAATTTTCCAAAATGACAGCTTTTTTTTTTTGTTTGAGGTATAATTGACATATAACATTATATTAGTTTCAGGTGTAGAACAAAATGGTTTGATATTTGTATGCATTGTAAAATGATCATCATAGTAAGTCTAGCTATTATCCATTACCATACAAAATTACAAAAAAAAACCTTTTTTTGTGATGAGAACTTTTAAGCCTTACTTTCTTAGCAATATGACATTTTTGCAATATATTATTGATTATAGTCACCATGCTGTACATTTCATCCCCAATAAATGATATTTCTTTTATGACTGAAAGTTTGTACCTCCTGACCCTATTTATCCATTTTTCTCGCCCCCCCAACTCCCCTGCCCTCTGGCAATCACCATTCTTTTCTCTGTGTCTATGAGTTTTGGGGTTTTTATTTATGTTTTTTAGATTCCACACATGAGTGAAATTATATGGTATTTGTCTTGGTCTCTCTGACTTATTTCACTTAGCATAATGTCCTCGAGATCTATTCATGTCGTTGCAAATGGCAAGATTTCATTCTTTTTTATGGCAGAGTAGTATTCCAGTGTGTGTGTGTGTGTGTGTGTGTGTGTGTGTGTGTACACCACAGCTTTATTCATGTCTATCCATTGATAGACACTTAGGTTCTTTCCATATCTTGGCTGTTGTAAATAATGCTGCTGCAATGGATATAGAGATGCATATATCTCTTTGAATCGGTGTTTTCATTTTCTTCAGATAAATACTAAGTGGAATTGCTAGATTATATGATAATTCTATTTTTAATTTTTTTTATATACTAAGTATTTGAAATCTAGCAGTTTTATACTTGTAGCACACATTAATTTGGACTAGCCACATTTCAAGTCCTCAGTAGCCACATGTGGCAACCATATGGGATGTACACACTTACCTGTAGCAATCTCAGTTACACTTGTCACAAATAACCAAGGTTGAAATACATATTTTTTCCTAAATTAAAGACCTGATGAGACAAATTAACTTATGATTTTGAAGAATTTATTTTTGTAACTACCTCAAAGATCCATCAGATTTTGTAAACTGTTGCTTCTGAAGTGAGATTTGCAGATTAATCTGTCAACTGACAAAGTGGTAGATCTTATAGGCTGGTGTTCCATTTGTATTGATCAGTAGGTAAAACAATAATCAACCAAAAGGAAATTGATACTAATAACAAGATAGAAACCCCAAGAACAACACTGGAGGCAATTAAGTCTGTAGGTTGGAGTAATAATTCCAGGAGGAGATAAATATTAAACACACATGAAATTTATTTATTTTATTTTATTTTATTTTTTTTTCACACATGAAATTTAGCAACTAAAACAGAAGAGAACTGGACAAAAAAAGTAGGCAGTGTTTCACCACCATGTTGAGACTGTTATCTAGAATGATTCAGTATTGGTGAGCAAATGATGCATGTCTTCTCTTTTCACATCCCCAAATAACATGTATGTGGTGCTTTTTCCTCATTTTTTCTGTTCTTGTTTGTTAATATTTTATTTTTAGGGAAAAGCTAATTTTAATTAGAGTTAAATAGAAAATAGAATTAGGTAGAGTCTTTTAAAAATGTTAATCACTAAAGTTAGCTTTTGGTATTAGAATTTTGAGTCTTTTCAAAACCAAAATGTTAGTAGATCTGTTTTCCTGTTAGAATGTGGTCTGGATTATCTCTTGTTTGCCTCTTATAATTTGCAATTAGATCATTGTGAGTACTGTTGGCAGAGTTTTTGTTCCTACACACTAATCAGGATAAATAAATCATGATAAGTGACACCAGCTTAGTTCTGTTTCTCGTTCTAATAGAGATAGTGTCATCAGAACTAGATAAAGAAGTAGAAAGCACTAACCAAATGACTATTTCAAATATTAAAGACTCAGTGCATAATCATGGATTGGCTATTTAAGGATAAAAGTCTACTTTTACTTGAGTTTCAGAAACAGGATTTTGGGCACTCAAAGTTAGAATAAATGTTCTTAAACTCAACTTGTAATTAAAACAAGCTGGGTTATCAGTCTCACAGTGTTCAAGGTAGATACATGAGATAAATCATAGGCTTAGAATGACTTACCTTTCTCATTTTAACGTTTTCTGAAAATAAAAGAAAGGAGCATGTTTCTAGGTAATGTCATGAGGGAGTGGAAGTGACTCTGCCTTAAGAATTTGAATGAAAGATCATGGACGGCACTGGAGGAGATAATGCTAAGTGAAATAAGTCAGGCAGAGAAAGACAACTATCATATGATTTCTCTCATCTATGGAACATAAGAACTAGGATGATCAGTAGGGGAAGAAAGGGATAAAGAAAGGGGGGGTAATCAGAAGCGGGAATGAAACATGAGAGACTTTGGCCTATGAGAAACAAACTGAAGGCCTCAGAGGGGAGGGGGGTGGGGGAATGGGATAGACCAGTGATGGGTAGTAAGGAGGGCACGTATTGCATGGTGCACTGGGTGTTATACGCAACTAATGAATCATCGAGCCTTACATCGGAAACCGGGGATGTACTGTATGGTGACTAACATAATATAATAAAAAACCATTAAAAAAAAAAAAGAATTTGAATGAAAGATCAGTTTGATATAATAATAGGTCTTTCTGGGGCGCCTGGGTAGCTCAGTCATTAAGCGTCTGCCTTCGGCTCAGGGCGTGATCCCGGAGTTCTGGGATCGAGCCCCACATCAGGCTCCTCCACTGGGAGCCTGCTTCTTCCTCCCCCACTCCCCCTGCTTGTGTTCCCTCTCTCGCTGGCTGTCTCTATCTCTGTAATATAAATAAATAAAATCTTAAAAAAAATTAAATTAAATGTTCCTTAAAAAAAAAAAAATAATAGGTCTTTCTGTATGCCATTGTAACTCCAAACAAGGATACTAGATAAAAACAAAAGCTATCGTAACTATCATGGTAAAATCACGGAAGTGGTTTTATTTAGCTGATTTCAAATAAAATAAAAACATAAAAGAAATAGCTTGAAAATCATTGTTACAAACTGTACAGTAAAAGGTTTTTTTAAAAGCCATGCCACTCTTTCTTTGAAGATTCATAAACGTAATTGTATATGTGTAAAATACATTGTGCAACACAGAAAGTGCTACATATACAAGACTAGGTGTACTCTTTTTCCTTTACATTTGCAAACCTCTCTTTCTATGTATACAAAATTGATATCTGATCATGATATGAATCAGCCTGAAGAGAAAAAAGTATATTTTTTCTTCCTTTTAGAATAAAAAATTTTGAGATAATTATAGGTTCATGTGCAGTTGTAAGAAATAACATTAAGTGATCTTGTGTATTCTATACCCAGTTTTGCCAATGGTACCATCTTGCAAAATGGTAGTACAATATCACAACCAGGAAAATTACATTGACACAATCCACTGATTTTATTTAGATTTCCCCAGTTTTACATGTATTCTGTGTGTGTGTGTGTGTGTGTGTGTGTGTGTGTGTGTAGTTTTAGACAATTTTTTCACAGGTGTAAGTAGGTGTATCTACCACTATAGTCAAGACAGAGAACAGTTACATTATCACAAGGAACTCTAGTATAACCACATCCACCTTCCTCCTATCACTCGTTCCCATCCCTAACCCCTGACAATCTCTAATCTTCTCCATCCCTATGATTTTGCTATTTTAAGATTATATAAATGGAATCATACAATATGTAACCTTTGGGACTGTTTTTTTTCACTCAGTACATTCTCCTTGCGTTCCATCCACACTATTCTGTTTATCAATGATTAATTCCTTTTTATTGCTGAGTAGTATTCCATGGTGTGGATATATCACATTTATTTAACCATTCATCTGTCAGAAAACGTGGTTTATTTTTAGTCTTTGACTATTACAAATAAAGCTGCTATGAATATTTGTCTGCAGGTTTTTATGTATTCCTTCTCTTTTTAAGACATATAAGTGTAAATCCTATGGAATTTTGCAATGTGGACTTTAAATACTCTATTTCATTTAAAATCGTAAATTAAACAAGATAGTCAAACTAAATAATTTCTTTGAAGATGCTTAACAAAAACATGTTTTGGAATCGTCATTTAAAAGTAGTTTTTAGGCGTACCTAGGTGGCTCAGTCAGTTGAGCGTCCAACTCTTGGTTTTGGCTCCCTTCATGATCTCGGGGTAATGAGATTGGGCCCTGCATCAGGCTTCCTACTCAGCAGGGAGTCTGCTTGAGATTCCCTCTCCCTCTCCCCCTCACCTCACTTGCTCTATCTCTTGCTCTCACTTTTAAATAAATAAATAAATAAATAAATAAATAAATAAATGCATACAACAAAATTGAGCATATTTGAGATAAAAATTTCTTTGAAAGAGAAGATGGATGAATTTAGAGAGAACCCTGTGCAGATGAAGAAAATTAGAGAGAGTTTGGGGTTCTTCTTCAATCAGCTTAAAATGAAATTCCAGTGATCTCCCATTGAGCAGGATGGGCAAAATGCCCTAAGTGGTCTGTGCTGGAGAGGATGAGGACAGCCAGGATTGGGCCTCTGGCATCCTTGCTAAGTTTAGTCATTCCTTTTGCCCTGGAAGAAAGTGAATGAGGAGTTGGCATAGGGCTGGTTATTAAACTAATTGATGATGTCTCGCTACTTTTCCCATGGAATAAAACAGCAAGAGTTAGAAATCATTGTTCCTATGTCTCAATGAGCTCATAAAATCAAATATTACCATGCAAATGAATGCCATTTTGGATTCCTTTAGAATTACTTAAGGGTAGTTTCCAATCCTGGGGATCTCACGAAGCCATGTTTCTCTTTGTTTAGCCAGGGCAAGACCTTGCTGAGGCAAAAGCTTTAATACTGTGTGCCGGAGACACAATATAAGTGACACCTTCAGAACTTGGAGTAAAGCAATTAGATGTTTTTAGAGCATTCTTTGTGTCATTAATAAGGTAGGGGACTCTGCAAACTACTTGAATAAGATAAAAGCATATTGCTTTCTTCAAACGAAACAATACAAAACCCACATATGTAACATACTTTAAAAAGAAAGTAAAAACCAACAAATTCTGTATGACACCCACTTACTTTCTAATACAGCTCTATTGCTACAGACAAGTCAAAGGTTTGAGTACTTCACTGAACTGTGAACTCATGATGGTAAATCAGGTGATAACAGTAAGATTGTGTCAGCGTTTTCTCATTCAGTTTTGAAGTGGAAGCAATTCCTAAACCCCCAGTCTGGCTGTGCATTCAGGGTAGAGGCTATATGTTGCCCTTCAGAAGTGGGGACTGTTGGGTTTTTGTGTTAAGGTCATTTAAGTCACAAAAAACAGAAATTTCTCTCTTTCTGCAAATTAAACACACTCCCCCGTTGTGTGGTAATGGATTTCAGTCCTTTGTAATTAAAGATCCAACTGTTCACCTCCTGAAACCAAGAGCTTTTTACCACATTGTTGCTTCATTTATCTCTGGGGAAAGACACTGATCCACCCATTTGCTGTTGGAGTGACACAGCGCTCTCAGTATTGCTGGCAGTAACACAGTAATAAAAGCAAACAGTAGACGTTTTGGAGGAGAACCATTACCTCAACTCTCTAATGAGTTTTGTTTTTCAAGAGCTTTTCAGTAAAAAAGATTTACAATAGAGGAAACCTCAGAGTAAGATGACTGGCTCTTCAGAGTGTTATCACTGCTCAGAGTGATTAAAATATTTCTGCTCAAGTACTTCAGCTTGACTTTGTTTCTCTTTTCTAGTATTTCCTTTCATCTTTCATAACAGAATTTCATTTCTTGTTTGTTTTCTTCTCTTTCACTTCTAACTCATATCCTGTTTCTATATGACCCATGACAAATTCCTCTTTTACTGTGTCCTCTTCTGGGTTCCGCAGAAAGCGATCCTGGGGCAGAGGGTATATATTCTATTACCAAAGAAAGTGTGAGTGAGCAAGAGGGGAGGAAAGCACAGAAGGAGCAAGATGGAAGGTGAGGATGTGTTTTCTTGCTGATGTTACTAAGTTTGCTGAGTGCTGCCAGATCCATAGTAACAAGCCCCCAAGAAGCTGAATAAACTGCCTTGCAACCAACTTGAGTGTGAAGGGAGAACCACTCACTGACTGGATCCCAGTTCTGGTTGTTCAGACTTTCACCCTCTGAGGTCTTGCATTTCTGGTGATGCATGTGTGGACACATGCAGGCTATTGGTTCTCCTAGAGAAGTTAACAAGGCCCATGCAGAAGTAGAGGTGCTGTGAGGGGGATATTTTTGAGAAGCCAGCCAGAGCTCATGCAGAGCTGGTTGTCACAGAAGCAGTTGGACAGGAGCAGAAGACAGTGGAAGCCTAGAGCATGAGGGATTGCCTGTTATGTGTCCAGTGGGCATGGCAGTCCCTTGCTATGAATTGTTGGACCATGCAAAAGCATAGATGAAACTAGCCCCTGAAATGAGGATTTAGTCTTAGAAAATGGCCTTGAAATTCTGTTCTTATATTTCAAGAGATCACTAGTTCAATCCCCTCTGAGCCACCAGCAAACAGGGATCATACATGATTCATCCTCCCTGTCCAAGATGAAACAAAATGTTTGCCACCAAACAGATGCTCAGTATTTATGCATAATTTTCATTTTAGGAACAGTACATATTTAGTTTTTAAAAGAATAACTTCAGTGTACCTTTATGGCAGTAGTTGATATGACATGGCCAATCATATTGGAGGTTTAGTCTCTGATGTGTTAGGGCCATCTAAGAATTCTGCTCTTAATACTTGTCATTTCAGCTTAGCAACTCTGGAGACCATAATATGTCCATTTTCATCTGACTAGTCTGGTTTGTTTAAGCCCCAAAGTCCTAGACATGGAAAGATGTTTTCTAATATATGAGCTTGAAGGCACATCGATAGTTGGTAGTAGCTATTCATGCTCATTTGTATTGATGTTGCCTTAGGAAATTTTAGCTAAAATGATTCATTAAGAACACTAAGTGATTATAGACAAAGAGAGGGTAGAAAATAATTAAATAAGTATATAAATTAAATAAGTATGATAAAGCTACATTATATTGGGCCATGTTTATTTGGCTTTTTTTTTTTTTTTTGGCTTGTGCTGTTGAATGTTTTTAGATTTTTTTTTTTTGAAGGCTAATTGAATTATGTGTAGACTGAATCTTAGGGTATATTTAGCTGTTAGATTTGAAAAATCATATCTTTTTTGCTATAGAAGTATTAATTTGTAACAACCAAATGATTTATGTCCCCTCCCAATGAAATTCAAGCAACTGATTGTTTTCAAATCTGATAATAGACCCTTTAGTTAGAACTTTTGTATTCTTTTAAAATTTCCTTTTTCAAAATATACTTCATATTAATTTAAAGAGATATAAGGATTTTGAAATCATATTCTTTGAATAATGTTTAAGATGGATGGCTTTTGATTTGTCCAATAGCAGAAATGAAAAAAACAAAAATGTGTATTTCCAAATCTTCATTTAAAAACTTAATTGTCCATAAAACCTGCTAAATCCGACCATCCAGTTGATAGGAGGATTACTTTCTTCTTTGTTACTTTACTGTTTTAGAAATAAAATAGTGGAAATGAGCATGCAT
Organism: Ursus maritimus; assembly: GCF_017311325.1. Classification (NCBI taxonomy): domain Eukaryota; kingdom Metazoa; phylum Chordata; class Mammalia; order Carnivora; family Ursidae; genus Ursus; species Ursus maritimus. The sequence goes on from NW_024424341.1 coordinate 29,545,014, forward strand.
TTTGATGGAACATTAGCAGCCAGAATGAGAAATGTGGGGATAATGGATCCACTTTCTCTCTTGTCCCATATCTACACATCCTTAGTGAAGAGACTTTGCAATTTCTCCTGCATACTATATTTATTGCTATAGATACAGATATAATTTTTTTTCATATTTCTTGAGTCTGGGTTCCGCCATGTAACCGAGAGGACCAGCTGGAGGTGATTATGCTTGTCCAAACCTGGGAAGACGCATGCAAGAGCCCTTGCTTATTTCTGCTTGCTCTCTTGTGCCTCTGACACTGCCATTGAAAGTATATGCGCCAGCTAAGCCCCTGGCTCCAGGAGGAGGGTGAGAGATACAATGAGCAGGGCTGTCCAGCATATAGCACATTGTTCCACCTGATCCACAAACACATGAGCAAGCCAACCCAAGATCTTCACAGCCTCCCAGCCAAGGCCACTCTAGATAAGATGACTCCCCAGTCAACCCACAGACATATAAGACATATAACAAACAATATTTATTTAAAACTACTATATTTGGAGATAGATAGGAAGCTGATACAATAAGTATGCGTCTGCTACCCACAGTCATCATGAACTACCTCTAAAATATAAGTTATTGTCATTATGTTGAATAACATTTCTGCAAAGCTTACAGCTATTATTTTACCTATAGCTATGATATGACTAGCAATGGAGATATACTACTCTCCATCCTTTACTAGAAGAATCTCTCAAATGCACATATAGAAGGGCTTCTTCTGATAGCACTAAAGTTAATTCCATTCCATTCCATTCCATTCCATTCCATTCCATTCCATTCCATTCCATTCCATTTGGAAGTGCTATCATTCATAATAGCCTATATACATCCTTAGAATTTTGTGAGTTTATGTAGAACATTTGTGGTATGGCATTATTCACATAGATGGTTTCCATTAACCCGTCTAATTTATTTATTAAATCTTTATTGAATGCCTGCTTTTTCTGGGTCTGAAATACAAATATGAAAGGAGTAGTCACCGCCTTTAAGAAGAAAATAATATCATTGGAGAGATCAAGTATAAGTTAACTTCTATGAAAGAATTTGAGAAATATGAAGACTCAGTATCATTTTGGAGTTGACTTAAATAGAAATGCTTAGATACTGGTAAGGGTGATATTTTCCAGAAGATATTTGACATGGCAAAAGTAGTTTTATGTAGACTGAAATGATTTTCCTTTAAAAAATTATGGGAGAATGTACAGCCTGGGTTTCAGTGTTAATATTATTGAAAGTTTTCAACAAGTATTTTTTAAATCACTGTCAAAAATGTCACTAATGAAAAAAGATTAAAATGATTTTCCTCTTTTCATTTACTTTTTTCTGTATTTACTTCATGAACATCTGTGTTCCCTTCAAGTTAGCCTATTTCAATACCTAAGCAAATGTCCTGTTCATTGTAGAGTCTCAAAAATTGTTTCTCAAGTAAATAAATCATTCAGTATCACATTATTTATGGAATACCCACATTTGATCATAGTGAAGTCAGTGTTTTGAAAGAAATATTTTAGGGCTCCAAATGTGAAAAACACGTTATAATAAATTGTGCCCAGATCCCAGGGAGTGAAATCAATGTCACCTATTTAATATTTACCACTATTTCTTGCTAATCAGAAGTGCCATCAGATAATTTCTCAGGAGGACCTCTGGTCCTTGTTTGATTTGCTGATCAGTCACGGCACATTTATGGGGCACAGACATGAGAAAACCTTATTTCTGAGCCTCTACCTAAATTGTTTATAGATAAAAAGAAACTATTTCCTAAGCTATAGTAACAGGACCTGATGCCATCTCTCATATTGCAGTAGGAGAGAAAGGAAAGTGTAGAGGTTAAAATTGGGAGCCCCAAGAGACAGGTTGCCTCCAGGCAGATCTGGCCTGCACCATTCACTAGCTGTGTGAAGTTACTTAACTCTTACTGTTCCTTGGTTTCCTCACCTGTAGAATGGGGTTTGAAGGAATTAATGCATGGAAGGTGCACAGGACAGTGTGGTGCATAGAGACGGTATTCCTCAGGGGTGAGCTATGAGTTTTCCCTCCTCTTTGCCTGTTTGGGGTAGCCAACAACTACTTCCTTTCTTGGCTTTTTCTCCATGGTAGCAGTGCACTGCTTGGGAAATCAGCCCTCTCCATGCCTTTGGGTGTGTTGGTTTTTTGTTTTTTGTTTTTTTGTTTTGTTTTTTTGTTTTGTTTTGTTTTCTGTCTCTGTTTATCAGCTCTTCTTTTGATATGTTAATACACACAGAACACATCTTCCTTTTGTAAAGGCTGATAGGAATGTAAATAGTTCTGCTTTCTGAGTAGGGATGGAGGCCACTTTTGGGAAGAGGAACCAGGCTGCCTTCTGTGCTCTTTCCTTGCAGATAACCTCAGAGAGCTCAGTAAGAGAGAGTGTGGCCTGGGGAAGTGGCCAGAGCATTTTGAACTATAATTCAGCAGAACCATCTCAGAAACAATGCATTATTTCTAATAAGTGTTACCTTCTTCCTTTGTGGGGGCAGGCTCTGGGGAGTGCTGTGAAAACAAAACATAATTTGCCTGAACGCAAAATGCTTCAGTCTATTCTCTAAACATACCCCATTTTCAGTACCCTCTCTCTTTTATTACATCAGGGAAGAAAACTGAACTGCGCGCTGTTGTGACTAGTGAGGTTGCTTTGTCTCGTTGCTCTCTTTGTTCTCAGGCTAGGGAAAGTCGGGTCACATGATGGAAGCAGTGGGGGACTCACGAGAGTCCTTCAGGGGCAAAATCTCATCCAGCAGTAGTTTTGAACTAAGTAATCTGCCTCTTTCTCTGAATCTTGTGTCAAGGACGCTGTCAGGAAGAGGTCCTGAGGATGAGGGAGTTTTCTTACAGAGCTATCACAGGCAGCTGTTTGGTTCAAAATGTGTTTTCTGGTTAAGTGTGCAGGCCATGAGGTTCTTCAGCAGCATCAAAAAAACCAAAACAGTGTTTTCGTTTGTCTTAAAACACGACACCAGAGTCATATTTTCATAACGTGTCTGGATTTAATGGCATGATTTATGTTAGCCCCCAAAGTGGAGGAACAATTAATAGACTGTTATCTTCAATTGGGACACAAATGATTAATTGTTCCAAATTCAGAAACCCGTCCTTGTTGATGCTCGTTGGAAGCCTTTTACCTGGTTGGTGGTCAGAACCTCTATTACATTTTGTCACAGATCATAAAACAGGCCTGAGTGCCCTATATCCACAAAATACACTGGACGGAATGCATTGATGGAATAAAAATAACATCTGACAAATCCACACTTTGGTAATAGTCTCATTGCAATATACTCTCTGTTCTTAAACACTTTGGTCAAATGTGTAAAGAACATACGCAGCAGCCGGCAGAACGGAAACATGTTTTCTGGTTGCCCCATGCGTGCATGTGCACAGTGTGAGAACACACACACTCTCATTCTTCCTCTGTCATTTTATTGCAATTGCTCCTTCATTTTAATTTCACTCTTTTATTTAAAACTATGAAGGATAAATGTGTTCAGAGATTCAGGAAGCACTATGATAAATCAGAAAAGTAAGTGTTGATGGCATTGGCACCGATTCTTAATGACTGCAAAATAATTTCATCTTTACTCCTTCAAAAGAGCTGGACTTGATCTCCCCATACTATGCAAGAAAAGAGAGATGAAGACCTAAAATGGGAGAACCAGATGTGCAGTAACTCTAAAATAACTCCACCAATTTTAATAGAGTTTTGAGTTTTAAAAAATAAGCCTAACATATTCAAAATGAATAGCACATCTTTCTAATATTATAAAATTTGCAGTCATCATGAAAGTTTATCAGTCACTTGCAGATAATTTCAATGCACACAGGCACACACATACAAATTAAGAAAGATTTTTAGCTATATATGTTGATATATGAAGACCAATTCCCAAATGCTTTAGGTATGTTATAGTTTATCTTCTTACGAAGTTACTGTCATTTGCCAGAGCATGTTTCTCATTATTTCTAAACATTTGCTAATGGGTTGGTTCATTAGTATTGCTTGAGAGAGACAGAAAGAGTCCCTTATGTGAATTTAAGTTGTTTTGTCTAAATAAGGTACCTTTTGTTACACTCCTTTGTGTCATTCTTGCAAATTCTCTTAACAGACTCATCTTTAAAGTCAGTTGATAAAAACAGGCACAAAGTAGGTTGGTATGATATTGGCTGCTAAGGAGACATTAATATGTGTGGTTATAAACCCATCCATCCATTAGTGTGTGCGGTTATAAATACCCATTCATTCTTAATTGCATTGCTTTATCACAACCCAATAGGGGAAAAAGCTATATTACAGCAAAGCAATGTTCAGTAAGATTTGATACCCTATCAGCCTAAGAATTGAATAACAAGTTAAAGACATTATTATGATTATTGCGATTATTATTATTATATAAATTAATAAGGTAAAAGTAATATAGTTTTGGAATTGGCTCAACCTTTAATTGAAAGAGCACATGTACATTTAGTAATTTTATTTTTCTTCAAGTCATATGCTCATTAGTGAGAACAAAGTTAAGGGAGAGAAACTCAGCTAACCCAAAGAAATAAGATTTTACACAGTTCTTTTTTTTTTTAAACAGAAAACAAAAAAACCCCAACAACACAGTTCTTAAGATAAGGCAACTTTTCACCAGAGCCTAATTCCTGGGGATTCTCTGACCTATCCCTGATGTCAACTCATTGTCTGACAAGAGAAGTAGTTACCCATTTTGCAAATGCCAATGACTGGATGCAGCTTGGAGTTGCAAGAGCACCTGTCATCAAGGTAGCCTGTGGTTCTGAGGTACTAGGAAATGGGCAGAGCTGAAAGACAGAAAATTCTGGATCTAGATTCTAAGTTTTGGTTCAGAGGTCAAAGATATGAAACACTTCAAATCAACTAAAGGAAGTTTTATTATTTGAAAAACCCATTTTGGAAAAATGGTTGTCTGGCTTTAATCCATCCTAAACCCCTCCCCTCGTTATTGTGCCATTTTCACAAGATTACTGTAAAAGGCAAAAATGATGCAGTTCACTTCCTGTCATGTGAGATCAGACAGAGCAGGAGCCAAGAGCCATAGTCCCTGGGAGCAAGACCAGAGTGGAGTGACTGTTGCACATACTCATTGTCCCAGAAGGCATTATAAGCAATGAAAACTGAGTATGAGGCACTGACTTCCTTTCTTCCTGCTACAAGTGGGAACGTTCATTGTGGTTACTTAGCTGTCCCGTCATAAGTATACATTAGGAGTACTGGGCTCAGTAAGATGGTCATTTGGCTATAGGTAACTAGACAGTGAGCCCCTTTTGAATCTCTTTGAATGGAATGCACCTCACCCAAAAGTCCTGGACTAAGAGCTGAATCAGTCAGTGGGCCAGATCTTGGCAGGATTAGTGCATTTTAGGTGCATGTGGGAAAGTTGCATTATTTTGTTTAGGATTACTTGTTACATTATATATAAAGGGGGTGGAGGTGAGGATGCTAAGGACGCAAGGAATAAAGTGCTGTCATACTTTTGTCTGCTGAACTTTCTTTTTTCATTTTGGGAACATTTTTGTGAGCTATGTGGTGCTGTCCATCAGGTGGGCTGACCCTACGAGTACCTGATCTCAAGTGGGCAAATCAGGACATGTCACTCCTGAATGTGTTGATTAATATGTGGGGGGACACAAGAAGAGTCATCAGTAGTCTTAAGGAGGTAGATGTGGGAAAATGGGACCCTGAGGGTGCCAGGAGCATCTTCTAGCTGCATGGAGATGGCCATGAGCGTGAAGTGAATAGAGGTTTGGGTATCCAAGAAATCCAGCCTTACCCCATGCCTTAGCCACGGGTGTACACCAGTAAATTTACTACTGCATCACTTTGTTATTTCTGCTGTAACCATATATAACAAATTTGGTGGCTTAAAACAACACAAATTTATTATCTTATAGTTCTGGAGGTCAAAAGTCTAAAATTGGTCTCACATGCTTAAATCAGGGTGTTAGCAAAGTTGCGTCCATCCTAGAGGGTTTAAGGGAGAATCTGTTTCCTTGCCTTTTCCAGCTTCTGGATGCTGCCTGCATTCCTGGCTCATGTCCCTTCTTCTACAGTCAAAGTTAGTTATGTAGTATCTTCATCTTTCTCTGCTTACAATGTCACATCACCTTTGTTGACTCTAACCCTCCTGCATCCTTCTTATAAGGACACTTGTGATATATTGGGCCCACCTATTTGATCCAGGATGATTTCCCCATGTTGGGATCCATAACTTAATCACATTTTCAAAATCCCCTTTGCCATGTAAGATAACACATTAACAAGTTCTACGGATTTGGACATGGACATCTTGGACAGCATCATTCAGTCTAACACATCTCTTTTCAGCTGGTTTGAATTGGGATTTTGTCACTTTCATCCAGGAGAATTCTAATTAAGACACAATGATTCTGCTTTCTTAACTTCCCTTAGAAGCCAACTGCCTGTTAATAATATATCCTCCTGCATTTAGTATGTATTGTAAATTCTAAGAAGCAGAGATATTTAGAAGAAATGACATTAGAATGTGAATTATTAGTATTTTAATTCACACTAGAGCAAATTACATACTTGATTTCAGACTTAGTTTATTCATTTATAGTATGCAGATAGCAACTCCTGATTTGCCTGATTCACAAGGTTATTGTGAAAATCAAATGAGATTTTTAAAATGCACTAAATTTATGCTGCATGCATATACAAGTTGCTTTTGTTATTTTATCTTACGTGTGTGTCAACCTTTAAGATAAGTTATTTGCCGAACAGTATTAACTGTAGTTTTTCAACATGGATCTTGCTTTTATGTATTCCTCCTGCCTAAAAAAAAAAAAAAAAAAAAAAAAAAAAAAAAAAAAGCTACGTAGGTGCCCTCTAGTCAAAGAAGGCGAAAGCAGAGAGGTAGACAGGGTCATCTTTTCCCCTGCCTCAAAATCCATTGGGAAAGCAAGCAAAACAAGAACAAATGTGGAAAAACCGAATTTTTATGAAAGGAAGGAAATGGTCACATCCCAACACTACCAATTGGGAAGAAGGTGTATTGAATATTGTGAAATATGCTTAGAAACAAGTGAAGACAGGAGGAACAGAAACATTCCTTTTCAGATATCAGGGAGGCTAAAGATTCTCCTGATATCCTGTGACTGAGTCTGGGGCAACTATTCTTTGTTTAGTTCAGAGACACTGGATACAGGAATGTGAATGTCAGAGGAGATGCCGATGAATGGAAATTCCTGGGACAGCATGTTTTTATCACCTACAACTGCTACAACCCAAGGGGGCTGCTTGACCTCAAGAAGATGGGAAGATAAATAATAGTTGCCAGGTCAGAAATTAATATACAGATGTTTGCTGCAAGCACCCTGGCATCATGCACACTAAAACTGAAGGGACATGTATAGAAGGACAGAAGAAATCACAGTTTTGATGGGAGTGTGTTTGAGGTAGCATGCCCAGAGTTACTGTGTATGCCTCCATGAGATACGTGGATGAGAAAAGATCTAGTGAGAACCAATCAGAAAAGAACCACCATGAGATCTGAGCACCGATCAAAAGGAAAAAGGAATTAAAATATAGGAAGAAAAAAGATATACACCCTAAAGAAAAATTGTCCAGAGAAGGCGAGGTCATCGAGAGAATTTACATGATCAAAATCTCCCTAAACAAACTCCTTAAAGAAAAGATCAACGTATTTTAACATTCCGTGACAAAAGAAGAAAACGGAGTGAGGAAGTTATTGCAGAGATGAAATATATATTTATTTTCAACCAAGCAATAAGCTCTTCAGCTTGAGGATGGGGAGAGATTCTTGTTGGATGTTCATTGATCAGGAGGTAAGTTTCAGTCTTCGGGATATCAGGCATTTACGGGAAATCAGTCTCTTGTGTTTCAAATATATTCCAAATTAATTCCCAAATATAAAATTGAACACCTTTGTTTTCCCCCTGAACTTAGAGCTTGAATTTGTCTTGTATAAAAGCACATCTTGTCTTGTCCCAGGAAAAAATAGTTAGTGTCAAATTTAATTGGTATTTTTAAAAAGTGTAGGTTTTATTACTATTCAGGTAAAATGAGGCCAACAGAGCAGAGACAATTGCCACTGAATAGATAGTTTGTTATTCACAGTTCCCAAGAGGAGGGGTCCCGTGCCATGCAGGGCCACACAAGGAAGCACCAGAGTCCATCAGGAGGGATAGGGAGCAAAGAGAAAACGTGGGCAAGAGCTGTTAATAGTGGTTTCCTGGGAAGGAATGGGTGGGGCAAGGGGAGCAAAATTAAGATTGGCTAATTTGAATAATTTCAGCAGACTCTGGGGCATAGGGGCAGCCCCTCGTTGTCTGAAATCTGGTCCTGGGGTGATGAGGACGGGTGAATACAGGCTTGAGGTTCAGTGCCCTGTGAGAGCCAGGGCTGGTTGGTTTGCATATGAAAGACAGGTTTGCTGTCTCTAGGAATTAGTAAGTCTTGGAGAAACCCTTTCTATGTACCAGTGTCAGCAAGGCCCCAGATGTCAAAGTATCAGGAAATACAGAAAATAAACATGATTAATAACGTTTGTAGTAGGAGGGCTTTAATGGACAATAAGTTGCAATACAGATAAATGATTTGCCATACTAAGCCAAAATCGTCATTGTTGCGCATGTGATACAGCATTTATTTAATTAAAGCCTAATGAAACTGCATTATATATTATACATTATATATATAATATTACATATAGATTAGATCACTGACTTACAGGGGCATATGCTTTTGACAATTTCATGTTGTAGTTTTCAAAAAGAAGTTTGTCTTTTCTTAAAATTAGATATTCTGTGAATGCTCTATTTTATATTTTCAAGGCAGAACATTGGGAATACCTACTCTGAAAATTTGTATTTCACTCTATGTAAATTAACACCTGAACAAAGAAGTAAGACTAATACATTTTAATAACAAAAAATACTAAAATATATAGATGGATATATTTCATGCATATGCCCACAGACTCCAGGCTCATAAGAGTTTGCATGTAATTGGAACCTGGGATGTGCAAAAATCTGGCTCCCTGCCACAAAGATAAAAAGGAATTTAGGATTCCAGACAAAGAGAGAAAAGACAAAGGGAAGGAATATTTATTAAGTCAGTGGGAGAACTTTTCATCCAGACTCAGTAACATAAACAATTAAACCTACTCTGAAACACCGACTTCTTTTGTTAAAATAAATGCCTGTGGTATTAAGAATCTAGGTACTGATCAGATGCCATGGTGGAGAAGGAATGAGAAACAAAACTAATTTATTTGGCAGAAATGACTGGTCAGTTTTTAGCATTATATAGACCATATAAGTATGAGATAACAACTCCTAAGATATAATTCAGATCTGAGCTCATCCACAGAGGGAAAAAAAAAATCCCTGGCACTGTTCTCTGGGGGGCAGGTATTTAAAAATAGATATCAGTGACAAAGGAAAGCATCAGGAATATTTCTCATTATAATCACAAATGGCACCATGTTGGATGTGAGGATATACAGTCTGTAATGTAGAAATAAGATTCAAAATTTCCTTTATAAGTTGTAGAAACGAAATGAACCATCAAAACAGAATGAAATTGAAGAGGGACATCACTGGCTCATTGACTGTGCACTTCCATCATTAAAGTTTCTCATCTGAAAAACAGACATAAAATCTGTAAACAGACGAAGGACAAAATCCCTGGTCACAGCATAGTTACTAGTAGCATGAAAAATTTTGATATAAAATCTGTGTGCATGCTTGACTCGCTTCCAAGTGCCATGCGCACTAAATTCTTTTAAAACTCCAGAGTAAATTTCAACTATTTAATTTTTGTTGAGGATAAAGATCTTTGTATTTTCAACAACTTTACAAAACTGTTAAGATAATTAGCACTTCTTACTTTTAGATCTGTGCCTTTATTTTGAAGAGGGAAAGAAAAAGATAATTCGAATGTCTGAAATATTTGATGGCAAGGGCTTGCTTTCTTGCGTATTCACATGTACTCTGTATTTACTTTGATGAGATAGCAGTTTCATCTGTTTACAGTGAAACCCAATCAATAAATTAATTTATGTCAGATCATTGGGAATATTCTTAAAAAGCACTTGATAGGACCTAAATGTATACCATGTTGAGGCGGAACATATTTCCATGTACATTTTAATCATGGATCTTAATGATCACTTAATGTTGCTTCAGCAACTTGAAGGGTTATCTTGTTTTTTCATTGTAGAACTTAAGATAGGTATTAATGTTTGCTTAAAAATGAGAACTTTGGAGTTTAATAAGAGAGGAATTAAAAAGAGTACTAGATAATAAACCAGGATGAGATCTGGCATGAGTTTTGACACCAACTGGATGGATAGACATCACTTAGTATCTCTTGGCTTCAGCATTTGTTACTGTTGCTCTCACCTACCAATTATTTCTAAAATATGTAATAATTCAGTACATCCTAATCATTTCCTTACCTCTGTGATTCTTCCCATCACAGGTATGCTCCACAGATTTATCATTCATATAAATAAACATTTAAAGTAGTACCACACGCACAGTGAGGGTATAATAAATACCAGTGCTTAATGTTGTTATCATTAGTATTATCATTTATTCAACAAATATTTGTTGAACACGTATGATTATTCTGCTGTGCATCATATTTAAAAAGGGGAAATCATATAACACACATGATTTCTGTTTTTATACTCTAATGGGGCTACAAAAGGCATCTATTCAAAATCTAATTCTCCCCATCATGCTGCAACAGCTGCTCAGGTTTTATAAGACGAAGTTCATTGCTCTGACATGTCACCCAAGACCTTCCATAATCTTACATTTCCTACAACTTTAGCCTTACTTCTTGCCACTTGCTGTTTTAAAATTATAGCTTTGAGAGCACCTATGTTTTGTAATTTCCTTGTCTTTTCTGCAAATTAGTCATGCAGAATCTCACCTCTGTGCCTTTGTGTATGATATTTCCCTTACTCAAAATTTTCTAGAAACAATACAGACCTGGCTAATTGATGTGTATTCTTTAAGACTGGGCTCAAATTGTACCTGTTTTAATGTGCCTTCTCTGATTTTTTTTCTCAACTTCCAATCCTAGGTTGTGTGTTATTTCTGAATCTGACACATTGGTGTATAACAGTGGTTCTCAGCCAGGGCTGATTATACTCCATAGGCAACCTTTGGCAATATCTGGAAACATTTTGGTTGTCACAACTGGGGTAATGCAACTGGCATCTATTGGTATAGGCCAGGAATACTGCTGAACATTCTACAATGCACAAAACAGCCTTCCACAACAAAGAATTATCTGGTCCTCTATGTCAGTAGTGTTGGGGTTGGGAGACCTCAGTAACTCTGTCTTATGTGTCTTTACATCCTCAGCTTTGAGTCCAAAGCTGCAGCATGTTTAATTGATATTTGCTGAAGAAATGAAAGAAGGGAGCGTGACTTTAAGAAGTGTGCATGACTTTATAAATAATCAGAATGTTTTTGTTCAGGGGTGCCTGGGTGGTATGGTCGGTTGGGTGTGTGACTTAATTTTTGGCTCAGGTTATGATCTCAAGGTGGTGAGATTGAGCCCTGTGTCGGGCTTCATGCTCAGCACAGAGTCTGCTTCGGATTCTTTCTCCCTCTCCCTCTGTCCCTCCTGCTGTGCTCTCTCTCTTTCTCAAATATATAAATAAATCTTTAAAAAAAATGTTTGTTCAATAATAGACATTGACTGTAGTTGGACCAACAGCAGTGCTTCCTAACTTGGGAATACAACTTTAGAATGGGTGGGATTTGGCAGAGGGACTAGGGATAAGGGACAGAGAAATCACAGTAATTGACAATTAAAATCCTATTAACAGAAAAGGAAAACTAAGAAAGTATATTAGAGACTCTTGTGTACAGTGACATTTGCAACAGTTTAAACCTTCAAATATGTGGATGAAAATGTTTGAATAACATTTATTATTGCAGCCAGTCAAGATTAATGATATGTATAGTTTCAATAAACAAGGTTATTTATCCTTTTATTAAAATTAGAATTAATATAATTTATCTAAATATTAGCACAGCATTGATTATTTAAGATGTGCTGTCTCAATCTTTCTCTCTCTTTATTCCAAGCATAAAATTCTATGTAAGCAAATGCTTCCTTTTTATGATATTAGCTGATGGTAGGTGAAAGAATTCTTATAAAATAAGAGCTGCTTTAAACTGTCAAACTAAAATCAAATGGAAACAGTTTTGAAGTTTAAAATAGTTCTTTAAATTTTCATGCCTTTCTGAAGTGTGTTATTTCCATCAATATCAGCCAGGAAAGCATTGAATTACCACCAGAAGCAGTTCTTGAAATACTTCCAAGTTTTGTAGAAAAAAATACCTCCAGAGTGGAAGGACTGGAAATCTCATGGGAGAAAGTTAGGAAGAGAGTTAAAAAAACTATGGGAAGCAGAGAGTCTGAGATCCCGAACTTCCTTAAAAATCATCGACACAACTTTTAATAATATCACATTTTCCCCAAAGGTTAACTCAAAGTGGAATGAGAATTTCCCATTCTTGCTCATAGATAATTAGGAAAACTCATTCACTAATATATTTCCATGACATATCATTCCAGAATTGAAGGTTTCCCCCCTCTCGGCCGTTCAGGTTCTTATATTGTATCTCTTTCTCCCATATTCTTTCTAAACCTTGTTTTTTAACCTCAAAAAATAATTCGTGAAGTTTTTTACATATGAATAGTCTCCACATAGATCCATATTTTTAATGATCTCCCCTCTAAAAGCATTTTACTAAAACTACCCATCAAGGAAACACTCTCCACAGATGCTACCTGTAGTCTTTCTAAACAATTTTTGTTATATTTTAAATCACCATTTTCATTGGCACTAAAATTTTATAAACAAAATATTCTCTAAAACTCTTTCTTCTTTGGTATAAAAGAACTTGAGAGTCTGACTCTTAATACCACCTATTGGTTATCACTTAATTGCAGTTACATAGAAATTTCTGACCCCAAATTTGTACACAGTTGGAGTAACAGTTAAGTCATAATGACTTACAGTAATCTTCTACATGCCTGTAAGTGGCTGTGTGGCCACCCACAGATACCAAGTTTTAATTCCCAGAACCTATAAACGTTACTTTACAGAGAAAAAAAGGTGTTTTCAGATGTGATGAAGGGAAAGGATCTTGAGGCGAGAAGGTGATTCTGTATTACCAGTATGGGCCCTAAGTGCAATCATAGGTGTTCTTGTAGGAGGGAGACAGAGGAAGATTTGGTACAGATAGAGGAGGAAAAATGCAGACACACAGAGGAGGAGGCAATGTGACCACGGGGGCAGAGGTTGGAGTAATGGGACCACAAGCCAAGGAGTGCTGGCCGCCACCTGAAGCTAGAAGAATGGATTCTCCCCTAGAGCCTCTGGAGGGAGCGTGGCCCTGCCTGTAGCTTGATTTTGATCCAGTGACACTGACTTCAGACTTCTGGCTTCCAGAACTGTGAGAGTTTCCTTAAACCCTTAAGCTTGTGGCAATCGTGACTGCATCCACAGGAAACGAATACATGCTATGTAGCATCAAAATACATCTTTAGAAAGGGAAAAAAGGACAAAAAATGAAAACTCTACTCATGGGTCCATGCATGAATATTAATGAGGCCAATTCCCCTAGTATATATGGAACTCTAGAATCAGGTTTAAAGGTGAGTTGGGAAATCATTTGTTCCACATTGATTCCTGATACAACTCTCTATAATAACTTCTCTCTTGGTTGATCATCAAGTGTTCACATGAGTCCTTTCAGAGACAGTGAGCTCACCGTTTTTAAGGCAGTATGTTTAGTGATTGGCCAGTCGTGATTCCTTGAAAGATGCATGTGTCATCATAAAAATGAAGACAAGACAAATTTATTCATTTGACAGATATTAATTGAGCATCTGTATTGCATCAGACAACTCTTCAAGACACTGGGGCATAGCACAATGAAGAAGAAGAAAAAGAGAGCATTTTGGAACTTGTTACAGCAGCCATGGGAAACTAATACGTGCCTGATATAAATTAAGCAGAAATAAGGTAGCATATGGTGACTGAAGTAAGAAATCCATAATGAGAATAAGGGAACACTAAAAAGAAAAGAAAAAAATGAGGTTGTTGATAATGATATGATGGACTTCATGCATTTAATAAGATGTTGACGGAGGACACTTTTTTTTAAATGAAAAAATCAGGCCTAGTATTAAAGTAACTGCTTTGTCATTCATACTGAAAAGTGATTAGTAACCCCTGGCTGGTGGAAAGTAAATGGGTTTTCACACAATTATAGTTGTCTTATAAGAGGGAATACAAATAACTTATATTAGTTCATTATATCATGTTGGTTTTTCTAAGAAAGGAAAAAAAATCCTGAACACTAATAAATGTTAATATGGTTTGCTCATCTGTTTAATTTTCACTTACCTATTATCTTCTTGGTTCAGCATAGTGCTGAATGAAGTTGCTTAGAATATCATGTCATGGCCTCTCTTAAAATAATAACAGTAGAATCATATTAAGGGAGAGAGTGTAAAAGGTATTTGTGGGAAGAGGCATGACCAGCAGAGGTCAGAATTATCATGTCTGTGCCTCAAAGACCAGCTGAGCCAGATTATGAAGCTCTTGCATGGCCAGGATGGGACTTTAATAACTGGGAAGCAGGAAGGAATTTACTTTAAAAGTTAAGCAAGCAGAAGAAGGACATGGCGAGAGGATCATTAACTGAGATAGCTTAAGGCGTCTGAGAGATAGGAGACTGGAGTGGTGAGGAATTGATGAAAGAATCAGTCAAGGAGCACTTGGTCTGTTTTGTACAGTGAGGAACATGGGGAGAGAGACAGAGGGGCTGACAGTTCAAATGAAGTATCTAGAGAACTTATTGACCTTTTGGACAAAGGGGAATGAAGAAAGAAAAGTTCAACATGTATCCAGGATTTTCATAGCAGATGATTAGGGAAAACATGAAAGGGAAAGAAAAAGTATGGAGGCAAGATGTGGTTGGATAAAAAATAATGAACTTCCAAATAGAAATATTCAGTGAGTAATTAGTCATGTGGGAATAGAATAAAATAAGCCAGAATTTTGATTTTCCCAATAAAACACACCCAGGGGCATCAATCAATTTTATATTCTGACTTTTGTTAGCTGAGGGGTTTAAATTCCTCTCTGGCTCACTTTCTCTGACACTGACTAATAGAGCGGAAGGTGAACATAAGAAATTGGGCACAAAAGAGGACAGTGTGTGGCTTTGGTGAAGTAGTTCTCTTGGCCTGTAGATGAGAAAGAATTTATTCAAGCTGAACATGAGAAACAATTTAAAAAAAAACAAAAAACGCCTGACCGACATGAGGAATAATGTTTGTAATGATAAAACTCATTAGCAGCGGTCTTGTTAAAGGAACTACTGGAACTGGATTATTTGATCATGAAAATACAATTTCACTATCAGTGCCAACCTGGGATGGTAGGAACACCATGGAATCACATTGGAATTGGAATTCCAGTGCTCTTCTTACAAGGTGTAGGTATTGGGCAAGATAATCTGTCTGTATCTCAGTTTCCTTATCTGTAAAAATAAATATTTTTGTCATGGTGATAGTAAGGATATACTATTTGTACTGTGGAAAAACAACACGACAGTGTCTATGGCAGTGCCTGGCTCTTTACAGGAACTCAATAAAAATTAATTCTATTCTTTATACCCTTCTCACCTCTCACACACACAAGGAAAAAAAATGTATTTTTAATAGGTAATGCCTGGTTAAGAAAAATCATCATATTTATATTGCTTTGTGAACAAAGGTTCAGATCAATATATAGGTAATAAAACTTTACCCTCAAGCTTATATTGTTATACCTTTGAATCTATGGTATTGACTTAAACATTTCTCAGGTTTTAGATTACATTGAGATAAAAAGAATGGGAAAAAAATGAAATGTAAAACAGAAGATTTTTATTTGGAAATGCTGAGCTTCAGTGTTCAAATTTTAGCTTTTGAGAATTTATTAGACTGTAAATTGATTATATGAGCACTCTTCTGCATACTGTAAAAGCTTAACGTTTTAAACTCACTTAATTTAAAAATTCAGCAAAAGTAACAATAGCTGCTACATATTAAATATTTAATATGTGCCAGTTGTGAATACAGTATCACACTTAATCCTGTGAAAACAAACATTTCACCGTCTAGTTGATGAAATTGTGTCGTATTGAAGCAAACGGTGGCAACATCTACGTGTTTTAACACTTGAGTGAAATAGCTTCACTGAGCCCACACTTAAGTCTGGGAAGCTTAGATGGATTTAAAATTGTTGTATTATATAAGAAACACTCAGAGGGCAGGCGTATTAGCCCACGCATAGCCTAGAAGAGAAATGAGGACCAACATATTTGTGAAATGAATAAGAATTGCTTAAAATTGACTTCGAATGGATAGTTGGGTTGGAATCAATCTGAGTTGTCAGTAGAATCTGCTTAATCCAGAGTATCATCCAGCATTTTATTATAGGAGTTTAACTTCAAAGGCACACAGGATTAGAATTCTTTAAAAGGGTACAGGCATGACTGACATCAAGAGGAGTGATGAATGCTTTTCAAACACTGGGTCCAGTTTGAGTTCTAGTCATAGGCTAAGTCTAGGCTAAGGGGAAGTCTGAATCTCAGTACAACTTCACCAACAACATGGGCTGCATTTTAAATTTTGGGTTGGAAATGAAAAGTGTCTCTGAAATTTTTGTGAAATATATTCTGTGATTGGGTGTTTGACCTGAGGAGGAGTAAATAAAGCACATCTCATTGTTCCTGGCCACCTCCGTTTTGTTATTTAAACATACTTAAGTCAAAACGTTTTAGACCCATTCAAGCAGGACCAGTTCAAGACCGAACTCTAGGAGATGGCAATCAATAGGGATTCAAATTACTTTAAGACTTCAATGTTTGGAACATTTAAGGGAGAAAACAATGTGAAATTAGGTAAACAAGCAACATGCTTAACAGAGGGTGGTTACACAGTTCATTAAGACAGACCATTAAGTCAATAATGCAGTGGCTCTGAGCATTTATTTGGGCCCTTTCTCTAGCTTTTCATAAGCTGATCTTGGCTTTGCAATAATTTAGCTATTTTTTTTTCTACAAACGAATACAGTAAATCAGCAAATGTTCAGATAATGAAAAATCAATGCATTTTGTCATATATTCCCACCTCTCTTCAGGTAATTCTCACTTTGAAAAGAAATTAAGCCAACGGAAATTAAATTTTTGAAGAAATAAAAGGACAAATCAGAGGAAAAAATCATGTAAGATTTGAGGTTAATACAGGAGGTGTGTTTGTCTCAAAGCACCAGTAATGTCTTCTCTCATAGTCAAGTTATTTTTTTAATTATTCTGATTTGCATTTCCCTTCATAATCTGTTTTTTTCACATTGATTCATTCTCTGTATTTAAAATGATGTGACTCGAAACTCAAAGGAACTTATTCCGTAAACTCTCTTTCAGTTATAAATACTGGCAAGTACTTATCTTTCTATCCATTCTTTTTATTAGGTTGCATATTTTATGGGTTATTTATTTATTAAATCAACAATAAATATTTATTATCTCAGTTTCTGTCAGGAATTCAGGAGTGACTTAGCTGCGTAGTTTTGGCATGGGATCTTGAGGTTGTCTTCGATCAGCCAGTGCTGCAGTAATCTGAAGGCATGCCTGGGTCTGGAGGATTTATGAGAAAATGTATTCATGTGGCTGGTGAGTTCTCTGCAGGAAACATCTGTTCTCTGTCATCTGGACCTCTCCATAGGGTTGCTTGAGTGTCCTCCCAACATGGCAGTTGGCTTCTCCAGAGCAAATAATCCAAGGGAGAGCAAAGTGGAGGCCTCAATGCCTTTTATGACCTAGTTTTGTCAGCCCTGTTTAGTATGGAAAGAAACTACACAAAAGAATGAATACTAGAGAATAAGAATCTTTGGGGGCTGCCTTGGAGGCTGGCTCCACAGGCCACCTTTCGCTCCCCTGATTCAAAACCTTCCCATTGAAAAAACACACTCAACCCCTCGCAAGATCCCCCAAAGTCTCATCGCATTACAGCATCTGCTTGAAGTACAGAATCCTGTCATCTAAGTCCAAATAGGGAGGAGGCTCCTTGGGTGTAGTTCCTTAACTATAGGTCCCTAAGTACATTTCTCTTGATCCAAAGACCTGTGAACTGCAGTGCTAGCAGGCCGTCCTCAATCAGGCGAGGCCCTGGACCAGGTAGTAGCATGCTTTGCCTACTAACTACCCCAGTTCTCTGGTACTCTCAGGCAGTGGCAAAGATAGTCCTGAAGGTAGTTGAGGATTGTACCAAAGGGGCGGCTGCTCAGGTCCGTCAGCACCCAACCTCCCATGTCAGTGGGCACCAACGTGTGACTGCTGAACATGGCCTACAGCCATCATGTCTGGTCCTGTGAGGGTGTGCAGTCTGGTTTAGCACAGCGAGCCTCCCACGTTCAGCTTCATGTACTTGATGTTCGGGGTCAGTGGCTTGAGACCATAGGCTGGGGGCCAAGCTCGAGACCTGAGGGTTTAGGGGCTTCCAGTGACTGGGCCACGGTCCACAATCCAGGGAGTGGTGGCAGACAGCAATCCTAGGCTCTCTCCACACCCTGAGGAGGCTCCTAAAGACCCTGAGACCCGATCTGAGCCCCTTGGGCCAGACCGCCCAGGCTGCATGCCTTCATGGTGCCACCTCTCAGCTGCACTGGCCCTCAGCCCCATCACACGGTCACTGCCCTTCATGAGTTATTTTAGAAATAAGTTATTAAGGATATAATAGTTGGCTTGGTGGATACTTTCATCTGTGTTATAACCTTGCATTTAAATCTGATAGTTTGGTTGACCTATTTGGAAAAGGAAAAATGACCACAAGCACATGGAAAATATTTCATTGAGAGTAGTAAAATATAGACATAAAATTTATTTCAATAATATATGGTGTTTATTTAAAATATATATGCACTCTCACAGTTAATATATACTACATATCAGAAAAAACAACCAGTGTTCTTTTTTCATGTTTCTTCTTTTGTTTTCTAAACAAAAGTCTAATGATAAGTTCCAGAGAAGAAGCATTTATTTTTCCCAAAGCTAGAGAATGTATCTCCCCTTTCACAAAACACCAGACTCCGTCCATTATTCTTGTGACTCACAGAATTCTAGGGTATATTTGCCAAAACTGAAAAGTCCTGAGCTCACTTGATGAAAGAAGCGTGAAAGCACTATAAAATGGATTTTTAAAAATTCCATCCCATCCATAATTTCTAGAATCTATTACCTGCCGATTTGGCAATTCTTGACTCTACAAACTTTAGTTTCTATTTTAACACTAGAGCATATAAGAGGTAATAAGGCAGTTTTTCAGAAAGGAAAACAGACACCCAATTACACAGTTTTCCTGATAGATACTGAGTTTTAAAACACATCTTGTGATTGTTGGTTCATATAAATAATCATATGTGTCTGTGCTGGAGACTTGGAAAAGAAGATTAGTTTCTAATGATGTCTGTTTATACTGTTGCTAATTCCAATGACTTTATTGTTTGGCTAGGCTAAATATCTTAATTTACATATCTTATATTTCACCTAACAGTGTTTTAAGATCCATTGTTACATAAAACTCTGCTTGCTTTGCTGAATTCATAACTGTGAGGAGCAACATATTTATGATTAATGGTGGAAAATATGCTTCCAAGATGTTTTTATTTGCATTTATAGATATAATTTGCTAAAGGATTTATGTGAGCACTACTCATAAATGTTCTGATCAGATGTTTGACTATAAAACATTTCTAAATGCCACACTCCACAGGCTAATGATCTATTCATCTGAAATAGTATTCTGACTCCCATCAGACTATCCTTTATATCCTGCTATTTTAGCACATCCTAGGACAAGAACAAATTCCCTGGGCAGTTGGGACAATTCAGAGGATAAAGCTGATGATGGGCCCTGACCTATGAGTCAGGGCTTACTGAAAGGCACAGCATAACTAGACATTAACCTTCAAAGTCCAGGTCAGAGTTCACACATAGTCAGGAAAGCCAAGAGCACATAGAACATTCAGGGTAAAAAGGGACATAATGAGGAAGTCACTTACACCATGACAGAGTATTGTATATGATTAGAGATATCCGTGAGAAATTGAAAAACAGCCTACCCAGACAGATAAAAATGATTGATATGCGTGGACCATCTCAATTTATAGATAGGGTTGTATACTTCAAGGGGATATTTATAAATTCATTTTCCCCACATAAACACTGTTACCCCAGGTTAGCTCATAAAATCCTATCTTATCTTTTCCCACTGAACACTGGATAATTTTTTTCTCGTGGCCACCTCTTCTAGACTTTCCAAGGCAGTTTGGCTGGCTCCATTATAACTTCCTATTTTCATTTTTCTCTTCTTTTCATTCTATGTTTCATGTTTATTACTTACCTCTACTTTATTTCCTACATTATTTTTGCAACTAGGAATATTACACTTTAACAAATTGTGTCAAAACAAAAATTGCACCAAATGTAAAGAGGGAAGGAAGACTTTCTCTAGGCTGTTGCAAAAGAGACTGAACTCACCTTCCCTGAAGCAAATGGTGGGAGGGAATTTTAAGCATTGGATGAACTAGTGGAAAAGTACTGGAAGACATTAAGAGGGAGGTTGATCAATGGGATGTGTTGAGCACATCAAATTATTTCTGAGTTTACAGTTGTTTTTCATAGTGATTAGGCCATTTGCTTGCTAATTGGTGCCCATCAAAGTTAGACTCCTACGCTCCTCCAGAGACTGGGAGATAGGGCTGCTATCTCCTTAGATGTTTACTTTCAAAGAATGATTCCCACATACTTGAGAAAACATTTCCTGGGTTGTAAAACCCATCAGGGACTGAGAGAGGATTGCATACATTTCAAAGGGGCAGAGAAAGAATTTATAATTGCAAGTTTTCTAAGTAAACTTTCTAAGAATAAGGAAGTCATAAGAATTGTCAAGAAGAAACATGTCTAAAGTTTAATGAAACTAAAGAGAATGTTAAGCCTGTCTTGGTCAAGTATTTATTAATTTTCAAATATTAACGTTTATATCTATAGCATATCAGTTGCATATTTTATATTTGAATATAAATTTTGTAACACACAAGTAAATTTCGTTTCAGTCTTTAATCTTCTGTCTGTATTCTTAATTCCATTTCCTGCTTGTAGGGCTCCATCATCATTAGTCGAGCCAAAATTTGTAAAGAGTGCCCTAGTGCCAAATATTGAAACAGCTAAGACCCAGTCCCTCCTCTCCAGGACCTTTCTCCACTGTCTGCAAGGATAGTTACGTCTTTACCACCTAAAGGTAACTGGTCAGAGAGGAGGGGGTGGAACAGTGTGCTATCCAGCAACCTTACTGTAAGCCGAACCAGTGCACACAGAGTCCAGAAGAATATACAAAGCACTCCTGCATCCCTTTGCCTATTGTTTGTATTCCAGTACAGAAAGTGTCCACAGGGAGAAATGCATTCAGTGTTCAGGTTGTTCCTGGTGCCCCATAGCCTGGGTAGTCTGTTCAAAACTGTGGAACTACACTGTTCAAAACTGTGGAACTACACTGTCCAATGTGGTAGTCACTAGACAGTTGTGACTACTGAGCACTTGAAATAGGACTAGTCCAGTTGAGAAATGCTGTCATTGTAAAATATGCCTTGAATTTCAGAAACTTATAAAAATAATGTAAAATATTTCTGATACTTTTTATTTATTGCTTGTTAAAATGATACTATTTTCATTATATTGGGTTAAATAGTAAAGTGAATGTTCCTATTGTATATAATATGGCTACTAGGAAATTTAAAATTACAAATGTGATATGCATTATATTACTATTTGTCAGTGAAGCTCTAGAAAGTCAGACTTCTACCTTCCCAGTACCTGGGGTATTCCTGTCCTTCATTTTGGTCCCTCTTACAAGGACTGTCCCCTTCCATTTCTGCCTGCTTCTCTAATTCAGATGCCAGCTAAAATGGCACCTCCCGCCATAGCATAGAACTACTTAACACTAATTTATCATATATAATGTTATGTATGTATCGTCTTTTGCTTACACTAAAAACATAGCCCCTTTTGTATCTAACTGCCCCCCCCTCCGGACTTTATAATTAAAGACATGTAAAGATCAATACATATCCATTTAATGCCTTAAATTCTGATCAAACAGCTAGCTGAAAACCCACTGTCTTTAATTTATCATCACATTCCTATCATTTCACTTGGGGGAAAAGGAAGATGTAAATAAGACCTTTAAGTAAGCTGCCGCTCTGAGTTCAGAGAATGTAAGAAAACCCAAACTTCTCCTTCCCCGCCGACCTGATCATTAGGCCTCAGTCGAGGGGCTGGAGTAAGTTATCAGATGGGGTCTGAAGTCTTACTTCTCTAAAGGTGCTTACACTGAATCCAAGGATTCAGTTGAGTAGAAAGTTTTCTCCTGTGCAAAAGCAAGTAAATGATGATGAGAAATGTATTTTTTTATTGATGTGCAGGGTTTTTTTTCTTCACAAAGAATCTTACTCAATGTTGTGATTGTTCCTTTCTTGTAAAAATGATGTCCAAAGGCAGGATTCTATTCATGTAAACTGTCAGTAAACATCCTTGATAAATGAGTGAAAGAAATCAGAGTATTCACTGGAAAGAGTTTCAACTCCATGCTGACTTCAAGCAAGTACAATTTAATGGAAACATCAATGACAAAATATTTCTATGGTCAATGTGCAGACCTATAAATTATTAAATTCTCCAAGGCTGTGAAGGAATGGTAAAACTCAGTTTTCAAAGTGTTTTAGGTAAATGTGTTTTAAAAGAGTTGCTGCTTGGGGCACGCATAGAACAGCTTACTTTGTTGCCTTGTGAAAGGCTAATCGAGTAGCTTCGAGCATCATAAGCATGATCATCCCCACCCCGGGGAATGGAAAGCACCACTTTATCTTTCACATTGTCCATTCTGGGCACACAAGGGAATTACACTTACTACTAATGTGGAAGATGAATAAGCCCTCACATAAAAACACTGAGAACTAGGATTTATAGAGGGAGATTTTATAGAGGACTTTAAGATTAGGCATTAGTTCACATTCACTGTCTTCCAACAGCTGACCCTACCACTCTGGGCATGGGGTCCTCCATGTCCTGCACACCATGTAGATCCACTTGAAACAGCAAGATCCCAAAGCGAGGAGCCTAGCCCAGAGAGATATGCTATAAATATAAGCTTACCTCACTTTCTTCCGGTTTCAAGGATGACATTGAGACTATGTGGATTGCAATTATTTGATGAAGCTAAACATTTCAATTCCAACAAAAGGACCAATACATTACTTGCTCTGAATAATAACATATATCAAACATGTTAACTTGGGAAAAAAATGCATTACACTTTTTCTGTATTTAAAATTTAAAGGTCATGGTTTAAGTCAGGATTTCTTAGTCTTGGCGCTATTAACATTTTGGGCTGAATAATTCTTTTCTTTGGGGGTGGGTGGGTGCTGTTCTCTGCCTTGTAGGATATTTAGCAGCATTCCTGGTCTTGGTCTGCTAAAAGCCAGTAGCCTCTGTCCCTGGGTTGTGAAAACCAAAAATATCTCCAGACACTGCCAAATGTCCTTTGGAGAGAAGGGCAAAATTGCCCCCTGAGAACCACTGGCTTAAATGAATTTCTTACAGAGTTCACTTACATATGTGCGTATGTGTGTAATACAAATTACTCACAGACATTGGATGTTTATCAGGGTGTTCAGGCACATATGATCACATAAAAATTATAACGTATCTAAATACCGTACGAAATACATGAAATAAAACTTGAGTGCAATCAGTATCAAGGAAAATCAAGAGGGACAATAATGATCTTCTCAAATTATGTATTCATGTGCCAAATTTTTTTGTTGAAAATTTGCTCTGAATACCATCATGTTAATTAGGAAAGCACCCATTATTATAATTAAACAAAATATAGTATTCTTAAAATGTGTGTTGAGCAAATTGAATGAACTTGATGCTCTCCCAAGGTGGGGCTGAAGTACAGCGGTGAAGTAAACGGATACCTGCTTGCATGAAGCTATAGTATAGAAGAGTCATACAAAAATCAAATAACCATGCAAGCAAATACAAAATTAAATGAACAATTTTGACATGTGCTCTGAAGATAAGGTTCACGGCAGGGATACTTCTCAAAAGAAGTAACCATACATATGTCACGTGTCAACAATGGTCATAGTATCACTTAAATTAATGGTAGTCCTCATGGAATTCCAATAGAGTACTGGAATAGTTATTTGGAATTAAGGGACAGATAATCTTAATTATCCATAAAGACAGACAATCTCTTGGCTTCAGGTAAGAGAAAGAAAGGCTAGGCGTCAGGTTAAAGTATCAATCCATAGGCTGGGAACAAGCAAGATGAATGATATTATACAGCAAAACAAACAAAATCTAACGTGTTGTAATAAGAACTACAGTTGAAATAAGCACACACACATATTTGTGTACACACACACACTCTCACAAATGTAAGATTTTAAATAACTGTTCTAGTTGGTAAAAATCTTACAAAGAAAAGGGCTTGGGGACTTTTGATTTCTGAGTATAACTTTCCCTGGTCAGCATGATAAGGAGACATCATTTATATGGTGGCTCATAAACATGAGATATAGGGGTGCTATATTTATATTTATTCGTAATATTTATTTATGTCTAAATATATCTATAAGATGTATAGGGTGCCTACTGAGTGAGCACCTGAAGCCCCGTGGAACAAATGTCATGACAAAGATGAAAATTTTTCTTGATAGCTAGTAAGTTATTTCTCACTCCTGCTGAAAGTCCAGTGCACATTAGGATTGGGGGGTTGGGGAAAGGTTCTGGTTCATGTAGCCAGTCCAGTGGAAGCTCCACTGTCTTGCCGGTCACTGGCACTTCCTGGTCACCATGGCAGGGCAGGGAAAACCAGGACGATCAAATTGTGGCCTTTCACTGGTCATTTCACTGGACACAACAGTGGCAGGGTACTGCCTAACCATGCAGGAGAGAAAATGAAATATTTGGAGAGTATTAGTATGTCTACTAAGTATACTGAAATATATGTACAGAAGTATCTTTCAATTTTGCAACAGTGTTTGTATCTAGTACTATGGTGTCTATGACAGACACAAAAGAGAAGAAACTAAGTGATCATCAATATAAACATGTTAAATGCAATCATAGGGTGTAATACTACAGGGTAGATTCTCCAGTGCTTATTTGGCAAGAGCTACAAGAAGTCTTATTAAGGACAAAACAAAACAACATAGAGAAACCTCTGCTGGCAAGTTTGGGGAGTGGGAGTCGAGAGAGACCTTTTATTTTTAATTTGATAGGCTCTGTACTGTATGGATTTCTTTCTGAATTTTTCAGTTTTTACATATGCTTTTAATCAAGCATTACTGAATTAATAGGTTAAGGAAGTATAAAGGTTGCATTTTCACTACTCAGAAGAGAGACATATTATGAATGTAACAATATCACTGGAGACCATTCAGAAATCATAGTGCATAAAGGAAAGAATCTTTAGAAGCAATACAAGCTTAGAGCAATTTTAACTTGTTCTCTTTCTTGAGCCTAAAATTGTTCAATGAGCTCAAACCCTGACTGGCGTTTTGACCATCAATTATCACTGTGTATTTATAGATATGCTCTTTCCCAGCAATTTCAGAAGGTTAAAGCAAATGTATATAATCAGTCTATTATTTGCCAGAAGATAAAGTGCCATTGAGGCTTGTGTAATCAAAGGAAAATGGTTCCAAAGATAACTTCAGCACTAGCTGGTGTTAAAATGTTGAAGGAAAGAGCTTTTCAAATATAAGATAAATGTATATATTTACTTTCGAATCTAGTCAGATGGGGACTTAAAATATACAGTTCTTCATGTATGAATATGATTTTATTGATGCATCATCACACAAGTATATTATTAGAATTGTGCTTTGCCGGAGTGATGGATGTGTCTTGAGTTAGTCTTATTCAGCCCAGTGCACCTTGGAGCAATTCTAAGCCTGAAGAGATTCTTCCTCTGGTCACAAGGTTTCCTTTTCCACCTAATCAATACTTACAGTTCAGATAAAAATTGAAAGTCACTTCCTCAGGGACACCTTCTCTGACCCCAAGAGTAGGTCAGGTCCCCTGAGCGGACAATTCGAGCATGCCTTACAGTTTTCTTGCGCTCTGCTTCCTACACCATCCACTTAAAGATTTGTGTTTGACATGACTTGTCTGCCTCACATGACCAAGCTCCAGATCTGCTTTGCTCACCATTGTAAACACATCTCTGATCACCATGGGTGAAACATAAAAAGTGTCTAAAGATATCTGTTGAATGAATGGATTTGGGCAAATGTACATGTGCATGTGTATGTCCTGTCCAGAGTAACCTGCCAGAGGCTGGGGGGTACTGCAGGAAGAATAAAGAATGATGTCTTGGCCTCTTATGTGGAAAAGACTCAAAAAGAATGATGTAGTGTGTTGGAGCCAGCTCTGAACCATCCTGCAGGACATGGAGACCCAAAGCAAACCCTGCATTGTCCTGCCCAAGTCCAATTATGGAATGATTTTTGAAAGCATGTCTCAGATTTGGGAAACATGTTGATGTTATGGACTGTTGTGTCCACCAGGCTGTCCTGGTTGGGGGTGGGCATGGGGAAGCAAGGGGAATATACTAATGATGTTAGTAGGAGTCGAATTTCCCTAAAGAGGAGTGAAGGTATAGACTATGGTGCTATGAAAACATGGTCTTAATTTAAGGAGAGGCAGACCATTAAATAAGATGGAGAGAGACAATTAGAATTAGTAATGGGGGTCATTTTGTCGGGGACCCTATGAGAAGGGCTTGGTCTTTTTTCCTCCTCCTGTAAACAGTCACATTTCATTTGCTATATTGTAATTTCCTCTATTCCTAAACCGTCAGTGAAGTCTGTTCCTCATACTCAGCCTATTTTCCAGTGGCAGACTGAAGAATTAAGACAAGGTTATAAAGTGATGGCGCTGTGCTCACTTAGGAAGGCCTGGGATCCTGGCGCTCCAGGCTGGTATGTGTCAACTAGATGATCTCAGGGCTGATGATGATGGAAATTGATCCCTGGGGGAGGGCAAAGGAAGCATAGACAATGGATAGCACAGGAATTCCAGGGATGTTGAGGGATGAGAAAAGGCTACATGGAATTATATGTAGAGAGAAGAGGGTGTACGGAAAAGGTGTGTTCGGCTGTGTCCTTGGTAAGGAGTGTGACTATCATTCTGCAACTGAAGGGGAATCATCTGTAGTTTCTGAGCAGCTGAAATTTCTCATCTAGAGGTTTCAGAAAGATAACTCATGAACCAGTGTGGAGGGGGGATAAAACCAATGCTGAAGTCATGAAAAGGCCATATAAGAGCAAGAAAGAGTAGTTTCTAAAAAAGGGAGATTCAGATTTCTTACAATCTATTTTTTTAAGTATTAGAAGTTAATTTTTTCAACTATTGAAATAAAAAATTATTTTTATTAAAATTGTGGAAAAATTATCAACTTAGAAGACCTACCAGGAAGGAATTTCACAGGTATCAAGATTTTACTAAAGGATACCTGTTTTGTTAAATTAGAAAACAGAAAATATAGAACAGTCTACACAGATTTAGGATTGATGAAAAAGAAATAGCCGTGCATGTCATCCATCGGTCAATACTGGACTGCATACTTGAATCAACTGAATCATGAAAAGAGATTTATTTGTACCGTTAAAGAATGAGGCTTTGTTGTGCCACTGGAGGGTGTGTGTGTGTGTGTGTGTGTGTGTATGTGTCCCCGTGTGTGCGTGCATGCACGTGCATGTATGTTGTATGTGTTTACAACACACACATTTCATCTGTCTTCACAAAATCCATCTTCAGAGATTTTAGAAATCTGAATACTGTAACAATGTTAATTTTATTATCTGACAGAACTTCTCTTCCCAGTAATTGCTCTGCAAGAATTAAATGCTAAATCAGCAAACTTCTAGAGTATTCAGTCAATCTGCTGTTATGCAAGATTATGTAATTTTTAGTAAATGGTTCCTATCCGCTTACAAAACAAGTTAACTTTGTCTTAAATGTGGATTAATTTCTTTACTATTTTCCAGCCTCATTTAACCTCTTTAGTGTGAAACATGATTAGTGCATCTAATATTTTATTTGATTTAAATAACAAGAAAATTAACTCTCAGAAAATTTTAATTCCTTTGGTATATTTTAGGAGGGTTAGAGATAGAGGTTTTGATATTGATTTTTGTCAGTTTTTTCTTTTTTGGTTCTTTTATCTCCAAGTATATAAATATAAATATATAAAAATATATATGCATAAATATATACAGATATATATATGCATAAGTATATAAATATATAAATATTTATAAATGTAAAATATATATTTATAAATATATATATATATATTTAGGCACCTTTGTATAATCTCTGATGACATCGAGGAAATATTATTTCATGTTGTTATAGAAGAATTTCTCCTGTGAATAGAAAATATTTGTTCAAGGAAATAAAGGGAATGGCTGCAAATCTGGCAGCGCCTTTTGTTCAGTGTACCCTTTTAAGTTATATATGTACTTTATTTGGCCTGTGCTTCCTTGGTATATAATTCCTTAAAAATATGAGAATATAGCAACATCAGCTAGCCCAGAAGCAATACTATTAACCCGTGTGGTCAGGGCAGCTGGGGGACGTGAGGGAGCAGTTCATCAGCTAATGGGCATTTCTGTAGGGAGAAGGTGTCTAGTGATAACGTATGAGTCACGCGGCCCAAGTGGACAGCATCATGATTCCTCTACTCCAGAGCTAAAATCCCTTTCTCTGGGTTGTTTTGCGTCCTGTCTCTGTGGACCTCTTCTCCTCCTGTGCCATTTTACCATTTTCCACCATTAATTTATTAAATACACTGTTTACAAAGTTATCAAATTTAACAATAAAATAAAGAATGTTTTGACTTCACAAAAGAAACAAGTTAAATTTAAATCTCGGTTTCTTATATCCATAGCTTGTACTGAAGTAAGATGAGTTTTTAAAACATTACAGTATATTTTCGTTACTTAGGTAATACGTTTTATAGTTTTTTTTTAATATAAGAAACTACAATAAGCTGTAAATAATGCTCCAGATCTTACCTAGATAAAGCCTGGAATCACACTTTCTAGGTGGCCTTACCTTCAACTTCCACCAACAGGGTATAGGATATAAAAAAGCATTTTAGTTTTTGCCTTTCTGAAATGGGAAAAATGGTGTTTCATTGTTGTTTTCATTTGTATCAACATAAGTGATATTCTCTATTCTTACTTCTTAGCCATGGTCAGAAATGCTTATTGCATCTAACGTTCAAACATTTTAGTATCTGCTTATTGGATAAAGTTATATATTATGTGGAATTTTTAAGATGTGGGATAATTTTTATCTTGTATATTTGTGTACTGTGTGTATATATGTGTGTAATAATTAAACTTTAATAGCTTACTCTTTATAATACTTGGTAAAATCTGGGAAAACCTGAATCATACCAGTCATATATATTATTCATCAAAATATGTTTTAGATTTCTTTTCAAGCAGAAGAACAAAGCAATAGGCCATTCGTCTATTTTATAAACTAGACCATTGTTTCTCAAAGTAGGGTCCCCCGACCAGCAGCAGCATCACCTGGGACCTTGTTAGAAATGCAAAATTTGGGGTCCCACTAAAACCTACCAATCAGAATCTTGGGGTAGGGTCCCCCGATCTGTGTTTTAACAAATACTTTAGATGATTATGATGAACCAAATCAAAGTTTGAGAACAACTGGACTAGATCAACATTGAGAAACCTCATGTTATTTTTTCACACCCCCTGCATCTTGTCCCTATGTGCATTTTGTGAGAAGACCTCTCCCTCCCTTCTCTCTTTCTCCTTCTCTCCCTCCCCCCTTCACGCGTGCACACACACACGCACACAGACACATGCGCGTGCACACATTCCATCTATTTGTGTCTTCATTCTTTAATCTTTCCCAGATAATAGCTTCACTAATGTATTGCTACATGTGGAGAATCTATTAACTTTTAAGATAAAAAGTTCATTTGCTAAATTTTCCCCATATGTTCAAACTCATAAAGTGCTTGCTCTGATTGCTGTGTATAAACAAGAAGCGTATCACTCAGTTTGGCATAACTTTAAGAATACTTTTGTGTCTTGCATTAGAGCAGAGTTTTGAACATGAGCTATTAAAATCTAAAATCTTGTATTCTAGAGATCATTAGAGAAGCCACAGTATATGTCAAGATTTTTAAATTAAAAATCTTGAAGTAAAGCATATTTATTCCTATAGGCAGTAAGTGTAAGTAAGAATGTAAGTACTATTATTACTTACGTTAATACCTTTACATGCATTATTTCCTTCAATCCTTACAATAACTCTAGTATTATTCTGCACATAAGTCTGCTGAAATATACATTATCAAAAAGAATTGAATAGACACTCAAAATTCAAAATTTTTACAACTGGGACTATTTAATTAAATTCTGCTCATCAGAATAGATTCTAAATAGACTTTAAGTTAACCTAAGGCTTTTAGTGAAATAAAATCATATTAAAATTTTCATGTTTAATATTTATAAAATTCTTAAATCTACTATCATACCATTTAAAGTTGGGCTTCTTTAACAGGATTTTTAATTTCTAAAAAGTTTTAAAATTATGATTTTCTTTCTATTTAAGTAGTTATTTGGAAAGATTATTTACATCCTAAGAAACTATAACTATCATGTTGTGAATTTGGGCATCTTCTAGACTGGGGAGTTTCTGGAGAATTCATAAAAGTTCTGTTTTATAGTTCTTCCCGGTCCAATTTATCATTTTCTAAATGTTGAGGGCCTGTAAATTCATGGCCTTAAAGAATGGTACAGTATTGAAAGTGCTATAAAGAATAAGAAAATGGAGCTCATTCTTTCCTAAATAAATTCACTCTGGTCCCTTAAAGCTAGTCAGAATTTAAGAATAATACAAGAGCATAGTGCCAATTATTAAGTGTTACTTTATGAGCTGCTCTTTTGGAACTAAACTGATAAAGAACTATGTTTATTTTTGCTGTGGAGTCTAACTTTGGAAGACAATGCAAAGACAATTGGAAGCACTTGTTCTCTCATTTGCAAAAAAAAAAAAGGTAACAAAATGGGGTTTTTATTAGAAGACATACTTAGCAAAAACAATTTGATAGAGGATGGTACTTTTGTATCAACTACTGGATATTTTGGAGTTAAAATATTGTGATATTTTAAGCACAGATAAACTCACAAATCTAGGTTTTTATAAACAGTTATCAAATAGAGAGGAAACCAAGAGATACGAATCATCCTTTATGGCAAACTTAATTAACTTTGCACGTTAGTAGCATTCTAATGATGGAAAAATGGAGATCAGACAGTGATTTTACAGGAGAAATGTACGTGATCCAGTGATCCTGGGCTGATGAGACCTTGCTCTCGTTGGAGGACAAATATGCACAATTTCTTTTGTAGAAAATATATTTCATTACATTCAGAGGAACATTCTTGATTGGAAATATAATGTAGGATAAGGCATATGTGAGGTTATAATTTTTTGCCTGCTCAAGATTTATCCCCATCCTGGTTTGGGGGATTCCCCAGTAGGTTGGCTGGTGAGAAACAGAGGGCTTTCCCTGCCAGTATGGAAGCCGGGGGACCACAGCTCCCTTCTTGATTCCCTGGCACCTAGCATGTGGGCATGCACTTAAGATTTGGCTGGTTATTTGCTCCTCACTCAGGCCAGGCTCTGGCTAAAGACAGGGGGACAGCTGGGTCCTAACTCTTGGCTCCTCAGGGCTGCCTTGGCTTCTGTGCAATTTCTAACTCAAGTCCTTGAGAATCCCGTGAATTGGCATTATCTTTCCCCTATATTTCCTTTTTGTGTACATATGGTGGCTGGTATCAGTCTCTTTTGCTTGCAACCAAGATCTCTTATTTTGAAAAAATATTTTTTGCCCGTATTTCTTAAGTGTTTACTGCAGTTTTAGTAATGTGCAGATGTAGTTTTATTTATTATGGAAAATCATGTCTTTGCCTCCCCAAAATTTACAATCTCAAGCAGGAGGTGAATCAGTATGGAAAGTCCTATGTACAGAGTAATAAAATAATCTGAGTCTTAATATGCATGTTAAAAAAACAAAAATATTATACAGGATTTTGAGGCAACTGAATAAAGTACCAAGAACTTTTTCACACATGGTAGCCCTACTTTCACTGGTAAGATTTGCAAAACAACTGTGTATGTGTGTGTGTGCGTAAGAGAAAGAGAGATAATATTTTAGGTTGTTTAAAAGCCTATGCATGACTTCCTCAAAGCTACTGAATCCAAAAACTTATTTTTTAACATGAACCACTATCTCCAGAGAATAAATATAATTTGAAGGGAAGCCTTAAGATCCAATATCTGGGGCTCCTGGGTGGCTCAGTCAGTTAAGTGTCCAACTCTTGATTTTGGTTCAAGTCATGATCTCAGGGTGGTGAGATGGAGCCCTGCGTTGAGCTCTGCACACAGCATGGAGTCAGCTTGAAATTCTCTCTCTCCCTCTGCCCCTCTCCCTGCTTGCTCACTCTCTCTAAATAAAATCTTTATTTTTTTTTAAAGATTTTATTTATTTACTTATTTATTTGACAGAGATAGAGACAGCCAGCGAGAGAGGGAACACAAGCAGGGGGAGTGGGAGAGGAAGAAGCAGGCTCATAGCAGAGGAGCCTGATGTGGGGCTCGATCCCATAACGCCGGGATCACGCCCTGAGTCCGAAGGCAGACGCTTAACCGCTGTGCCACCCAGGCGCCCCAAAATCTTTATTTTTTAAAGATACTATTTATTTGAGAGAGAGAGAGAGAGAGAGAGCACGAGCAGGTGGAGAGTCAGGCAGAGGGAGAGGGACTCTCCGCTGAGCAGAGAGCCAGACATGGGGCTCAGTCGTAGGACCCTGGGATCAGGACCGGAGCTAAGGCAGATACTTAACCAACTGAGCCACCCAGGCACCCCATAAATAAAACCTTAAAAAAAAAAAAAAGATCCAATTCCTGACTTTTCCAATAAAAATAAAATCCAGCCATCTTTTTTCCTGCCTCCTCACGTCGGAAAACTTCTCATTTTAAATACTAACAATGCAAGTCCTTTGAAGCTGATAAAGTACTGGAAAGTTTGTTTGCCAAATGTGCTGATGGCCAAGTGTGTATGTGAGTCTGCATAACCTACCTCCTAGCATGACCTCTTACTAGAAATGAAGAAACAGGTATATTTAAGGCATTTTCTTCCTTTATAAACTCTGAACTTAACACAGGTCCTGTGTAAGATAAAAGGGAAACTACTGTTTGTCTCTGAACACTTTCATCTAAAATAGATAAAGTTGTAACCACCAACTTTGATCCTAGGCTCAATAGTGAAACCTGGTTACATGTTTACAAATATGAAGGTTCCTGGCATCAAAACTTTCAAAGAAACAACTATTTTATAGTCTTTCAGGGAACTGAGTAGGGGAAATGATTTAGGAACTTTCTGAATCTGATAATATTTAATCTATAACTAAATTGTGTATATATTATTTTCTTCGTTAGCGTAACATATCTTATTCCTTAATAGAAATAAGGAAATACCTTTGTCTTCAAAAATGTTATCCAGGAATAGGCAATAGACACTAAGATATGAAAGTATGAAGGTATTTTTGAAAGACTCTTTTTAATAATGCAAAACCTAGCTGAATTGGAGATTGATAAAACCTACATTCAGATCTATTACCCACGGCCAATCACCTGGAGTTAATATCTGGTTGAAAACTTATTTTCATTCTATAGCCACGTACAGACTAAGTCACTGTGAAAGAACAGATGGGTAGTTGAAAGAGGAGGTGACTTGTTTTAGACAATAGTCCTGCATTTAACTACGGCATTGTTGGCGTGGAGAGGGGTGGTGAACAGGTGAATATTAGAACATCCTGTAGTATTAGATACCTGGGCAGCAAAGGGAGTTTTGTGATGTCCAAAATACATACTCTCTCACAGTCGTGGGTATAGACGATGGACAACCATGTATTATCTAATAATAGCACATCCTTCATATGGGGTAACACCTGGAATTCTCTACTTTTATCACTCCTCCTGCCAACGTTGAGTCATTTTCAGAATCCACCCTGGACTTCTTAGTTGAAAATATCGCGTCAACCACTCTATTTTTTCTTCCTTTTTCAAACTCCACTGCGCTGGTAGGAATACAATTTCAAAAATAATCAACACATGTGGAAAATAAAAAGAGTTCTGAGTGTCCACCATTGATCAAAGATATCAATAACTTTATTAGGAATCAGAAGGCAATGGAGGAATGGTAACTAAGAAAGCAGAAGAAGTCTGAACCTGGAACCTTGTATGGATGAGCAGTCCAACAGTTAGCCCCAGAGGAACCCTTAAAAACTCAGTGCTCAGGGGTTTCTAGTATCCCTTGGTGGGGGTCAAGCACTGAGCTGAAAAAATTGGCTAACATTCTACTGACAGAGCACTTGTTCCAAAGGAAATCCTTCTCTACTCTGCATGTACAGGTGGTCACCCCTCTTCCAATGTGACAAGAGTTTAGTTCTTGAGCTAACTCAAAGCAGTTCCGGGTTTTACCCTTAATTCTGACTTCCTTCTTTTCCAGGATGTCATATCTTTGTGAAGCAAAATTTTGAGTGATTTCTGTGATACATAGAATGTACTGCCTGGAAATAAATGTGGAATAGGAAAGAGGGTATTAGTGTCTAATCTGATTTTAAACTTTGAGAAGTCATACAGTACCCAACAGGCTCACACTTCCTTTAATTAAAAATTATTATTTACAGTTGTTGTACAGTATTTACTCAAATGTTTACTAAGTTGTAAGGGATATGAATATATATTATATTGTTTGGTCCCAGCTACTTAAAAAGGGGGAATTATTGACATTTCTTTTGCTGTGGGGCACTGCGAAATAATCACAGAAATGCCAATGAAGAGGGGAACTGAGAAAGTTTGGGACCCTTTGATCTAGGCCAGTTAACACTGTGCCATTTTTTTTGTGTAAGATTCTAACTGCCCCAGCCTGCCTTAGAGTTAGGAGCCGCCATAGGATTCAGTGTTGGTCGATGAGATGCAGGAGAAATTGTACTGGGTAACTTTTTAGAAAGTTATTTCTTTTCCTAATAAGAGCAGTCCATAAGAGATAAAAGGATTTTGCCACCCTGGCCAGTCTCTGCTTCCTGCTTTTGAAGGTGGTCCTGTTGCCTGGAGCACAGTCAGCCATCATACAGTGTGATTTGACAACTGTAAAAATACAAAGCAGAATACTGAGGACAGCAGGGAAGAGCAGTAACAATGTACCTCCAGAATTACTGTTCGATAGAAGTAGAACCTCTGCTTGTTTAAATCACTGTTGTTGGTTTTACTATTACTTGTGTCTGAAATTCCTAACTGATATAATGAGATTGTAAACATGGATGAATCTGGCATTAACCGAAACTATAAAATAGCAACTTTGTATGGGTAGTTCGGAAGCCATTACGGGATGGTGAGGCTGCACAAAGTTATCATCTATCAGAGTCCAAGCAGGTAATTAATGTACAAAAATACATCACTTTTTAAAATATGGAGGTAAGTGCTAGGGGAAAGATTGAAGGTGGCTGCCATGAAAATTAGAACAGGGAGAGATGAGGGTCATAATAATAATGACTAACATTTATTTTGTGTTTACTGTGTTCCATGCATTGTGCATATTGTTCTACACATCTGTTGACAACAATTCTATGAGGTAGAGTCTTTTTAATATCTTCATTTATCTGACAAAGAAAGTAGAGCAGAAATATGTCAAATGGGGGCGCCTGGGTGGCACAGCGGTTAAGCGTCTGCCTTCGGCTCAGGGCGTGATCCTGGCGTTATGGGATCGAGCCCCACATCAGGCTCATTTGCTATGAGCCTGCTTCTTCCTCTCCCACTCCCCCTGCTTGTGTTCCCTCTCTCACTGGCTGTCTCTATCTCTGTCAAATAAATAAATAAAATCTTAAAAAAAAAAAAATATGTCAAATGACTTGACCTAGGTCACAGTTAGTAAATATGGTTGAAGTAGGAGACAGCTGTTGTTTATTGTAAACTTTTTAATGAAATTTCACTTTTTCACTAAGTACCTTTATTTATGTAATGAATATAAAAAATCATTTAAAAGATTCCAACTACTGAATATTTATTCACTTTTTTTTTTGAAGAAATTAAGTATCTGTGAATTAATATCCCTGAATTGTTATGTTGTAGTGTTATATTCTTAAAATCTAATAGTGAGAACATTGGCTCTGAAGACTGTAATGCTTTAAATTCATATTTGTGATGTCAGGCAATGCTTTTGGAAGTGGACTTTATCAGTCAGAAATCCTCTTGGTAAACGCTATTCTAAAATGTCAGGCATCTTGAAAGAAAATCGTGAGTTGGTTTGGCAAATCTTGCATTTACACATGACTTAGGTAATTGTTTCTATTTCACTGAGCACCACATATCCAAGTAGATTGAGTTAATTTCAAATTAAAGTAAGATCAGATAAAACTAGGAACAATATAAAATAAATTAACTTCATTTAAACTTTCACCCCAGAGAAACCAATGTTTTCTTCAAGATAATTTCTCATAATTTCTTCAAAAGTAATTTCTTCAAAAGTAATCAAGAACATAGATACTTGTAAAGATAAACTTTTATTCATAACATGAGAGCCTAGAACCTTGGATTGAATAAGACTTTAAGGATTGTTTAGTCCAGCTTATTAGATCAGGTCTACAAATATTTCTACAAACAACCAGAAGATGAGTAACCAGTACCTGTTAAATGAACTCCGTAACAAGGAAATCAAACCTTTGGAAGTCATCCATGGGCAATCCAATTATGTGTTAAAGACTCTTATTTATATTGGAATTACCTTTAAGAATTAATAATCTTGATTAAGAAAGCCTGAAATAACACAAATTTATTAAACTAATATATAAAGATAATTACATGAAAGGCAATGTGGGCTTTCTCAGGCTCTTTTCTTTCTCGTTAGAGTTTATTCAAATCAAAGTGGTGACTAGGGAGAGTTAGTCACAAAAAACTTTCCTTTAGGGGAAGATGGGAGAAGGACACCAAACACTATTTTTGTTGTCACCCTTTATGTAGGGAATAAAGTAAGTATTTAATTCTGCCTTTATGAGAATCTAAGTCTTGATAATTTGTTTTATCTATGGCAGCAAACTTTGTTTGCATCCATTTGAAAAAAGTATGGTCATTAAGTCAGCCTCAGTATCCAACAGTGTCTTCTAAATCAGCAGTTTTTACTCCCACCTCCTGTGTGGAGTACTACATAATTTATAGTATTTTTGTAAAATATAAAATATCTATTAAAATGATGAAGCCATTATGCCATGACTTCCATCCTTGAATATGTTCTTTGATGTCACTAATTATATCCAATATGATTATTTAGTTTACATTTTACTAATCTAGGAGAAGGTACAGAAAGGGAGACAAGATGAATTTTAAAAGTTGTATATGGTACAAAACCCACATATAAGTCTTCTTAAAATAGATGCTTAGAAATTTACAACTAAATTTAAGTGGATCTAGAAATAAGAGAGTTGTCCTTTATTGATCTTAAATGGACATGGATTTTAAAAAATCATTAACTGATGTTTGGAATGAAAATTTAGGAGTAGAATGAAAGACAACATTTGAACATAAAGATGGTTTTCTGTTTTCACACAGAATTATTCTTGTTAATTGTAGTCTGATGACATTTCACTATTATAAGCAAGAAATAGCTCTTATTTGAAGACAAAGATTGAAAGTGGATGATGATAGGAAGGAGTCAATTTGTGAGAAATAAATTTAGTGAGTTGATTTTTTCACTGGTTCACCTTTAAGTTACCTCATTTAACTATTTATAACTCTATAAAAGATGAAGTAAGCTTGTTTGATGTGAATGAAGACTTACCTTTCATGCATATGTAGGAACAGTTCCAGAGATAGGAGTCATTCTAAGTCTACTGAAGCAAAGTCATCCTAATGAGAGGTCATTTTTGTACTTTATTGTAGGTGTTCTTCCATAGCTTAGGGAGCATTAAGCATAGTCCTCATGTACATATGTTGGGAAAGCTTCCTTAATATATGACTTACAAACATACTGGGTCATAAGCGGCATGTCATGACATTGGATTTTAATAATAATAATGGAAAATCTCAGAATCTCTTTAATATTAGGGTATAAAATATCTGTTGCAAACTAATATTAAAAGTTTGAATATATTACATTTATACATAAGAGACAGTGAAAGTGAATACACTTATCCAAGGTGACATCATTGTAAATTGCTGTTTTAACACCCAGAGTCAAGGTGAAAGACTAGTTAATGTTCCAACTAAGTGTCCAAAGCCACCTACACATTAGCTCTTAAACTTAATTCAGGATTCAAAGAGTCTTAAATTCGTCATGGATAAGAGGATGAGAAGAAGGGGGGGAGGAAGGGAGAATGGGAGAAGGAAAGGAAGGAAGGAAGAAAGAGCATCTTACAGGTCTAAGATGTAGCAAAAAATTTAGTTTTCATTATATATAATGTAGGTGAAGACAGAAATATAAAATAACACATTTTTTCCTATAAAACAAGTAAACTCAATCTTATGGGTTATTTCTATGTGTAACATATTTAACAGTAACAAAGCCATTGTATTGTGACTGTGGTTCTTCAGTGTATCCTTTGTTTTCCCCTGACTTTAAAATCAATGTTATGCAATTATTTACTTTGCATTTCACTAACCCAATATAGCACATATGTACCTAAATACGCCTAAATATACCAAAAAAAAAAAAAAAAAGTCAAAGCACTGGTAAACCAAAATAACATTAGAGCTCATTCTGTCTGTCATCTTCCTCTCTGTATCCCTCTCTTTTACTGTCTTCCTAAAAGGAAGGGATGAAAAGTAATATTTAGATATGCCTGTGAAAGTGTGTGTTGTCAGTAATTTTCCCTCATTTCATTTCTATTACAACCAAGTGCAATAGGTATTTTATAGATGGAGAAATAATGGTTCATACAAGATGCCTAGCAATGAGGTTGGATATAGGATCAATACATACAAGTGAATAGTTTTTTAATACAGCATCAACAAACAAGAAATGCAAATATATGTATATATGTTATTTAAAATATATAGTTTACAACTAAAATTATAGTGGATCTAGAAATAAATCTAACAAAAGTTTTGCAAGCCTTGCGCATGGATGTTTTTAAAACTTTGCCGATATATATTAAAGAAAACATAATAAATGCACATGTATCCCGTGTTCGTCATGGAAACACTTATCTTGTGAGGATGTCTGTTCTCTCCAAATTGATTTATGGACTTGAGACTTATCCAATAAAAACCTACAGGAGTTTTCCATGAAACTCGACAAGCTGATTTTAAAGTTTATATGGAAATACAATGGTTCTAAAAAATAAGTCATGCCTGAACACGAAGATGGATAATAAATAATTTAGAGGGCAAGATTTTAAAAAACAGGGTAATTAATATAGTCTGCTACTGGTGCAGGGGTATATAAATTGACCAACACAATAACATAAAAAGTCCACAGATGGTGCCAATAAAATGTTGGGGAAAAATATGAACTTGTATTTCCTTAAAAGGAAGGATATATGTTCAATAAGTAAACCCTTGAAGAAAAGTTTAAATTCACTACAATCAGAAACATGCACAATGACCCACTATGTTGTGCTCATTTAGCTGGCAGAAAATAAGAGGGAAAATACCCAGTGTTTGAGAGGATGTGGATCAATGGAATTTATTATTCATTACTGACAGCAATTTAAATTGGCACAACCATGTTGAAAACTAGTTTTATATGTTAGCTTATGAATTTAAACATATGTACATTTATCCATCCTTAGTTACATATTGGGTAAAAATTTTACACCTTGTACCAGGAGATACAAAGAAGATAATTCATAGCAGCAGTGTTTTTAATTTTAAAAATCCAGAGATGACCCAATTAATTTTAACAAATTAGTGTATATTCACACAACAGCTAGCATTGAAAATGAATGAACTACACTACCTGAAGGCAACAGGATGACATAGATTCTTCTTCTTCTTCTCCTTCTCCTTCTCCTCCCCCCCCCTCCTCCTCCTCCTCCTCCTTCTCCTCCTCCTTCTCCTTCTCCTTCTCCTTCTTCTTCCTTTTTTTAAGTAGGCTCCACACTTAGTGTGGAGCCCAGTGTTGGGCTTGAGCTCACAACCCCAATATCAAGACCTGAGCTGAGATCCAGAGTCTGAAGCTGAACTGACTGAGCCACCCAGGTGCTCCAGTGTAGGTTACTTTTAATAACATCCTGTTGCATGGCAAATAAAAAGCCAGAAGACTTGTAATATGACTTCTTTTGTCTTTTCAAAAACAAGTAAAACTAGGGCTGGTTTAGGTGTATTCCTTATATTAATTCCCATGTGTTCATTATTTTTTCAAAATTAAGACATTGACTCAAAATATAAATGAAATTAAAGAGAGTCATGTATGAACTTCTGGAGATAAGGAATTATGAACCAAAGATTACGATTAATCCCATTCTGTGTAGCTGATAAAAAAGAAATTAGAGATCAGAGACATTAATTTGTCTAATGTCATACAAGTATAATGATACAGAGAACGAGTTCAGTCAGTGGGATCTAAATCCAGTATCTTTGCACCGTACCAACTTCCCACCAAGAACAGGGATGTACGAGAGAGCGGTTCTCCAAGATAGCTTTGCTCCAAAGTCCTACAGTTGTAGAGGTGTACATTCTGGCTACTATTCATTAGTCCAGTAGTTCTCCAAGATGCCTGTGTCTTATTTATACAAAATCAAAAAATTTATACAATATTTTTCTATCCTCATTTGAAAATAAGAAAATAGATATAAAAAAATGCAGAGACTAGCACTGACATTTTAAATATTTACAATAAACTGAAAGCACATTTTGAAATGCATTCTTTCACCCACTTCAACTCAGACATCTTTTAAAGCATTTCATAACATTTTACCTTATCAGAGCTGAAAGAGCATTTGAGATCATCTATTCAGATCCTCTTACTCTACAGATAAAGTCCCCAA
Source organism: Ursus maritimus (assembly GCF_017311325.1). Classification (NCBI taxonomy): domain Eukaryota; kingdom Metazoa; phylum Chordata; class Mammalia; order Carnivora; family Ursidae; genus Ursus; species Ursus maritimus. Next base: position 29,586,320 of record NW_024424341.1, read on the forward strand.
GGTTACAGTGTTCATAGCTGAATCTGGACTCAAGGTCACTTCCGGTGTCTAAATCCCATGGCGGTTTCTAGCCCTGATCCAGTGACCTGAGGGATTTCCGTCATTATGGACAGAATAATGCTTTTAGAAGCAATTTGAGAAAGAGAAAGTGAACACCAAATATTCTAGCGTATTCCTCACACGGGAGATAGCTCTACCACAAATTTATTATGCTTCTACAAAGTGCAATCTCAGTAGAATTTAGCAGCTGCTCCCACTGAGCTGGCCCCTCTGCTGCTTCAGGTACAGTTTCTTAAAAGTAGAGACGATGGAGAAGCAAATCAGTGATCTCTGAGAGTATACAAAAAATGGTCTAACAAAGGGGGAAATGTTCTTAGTAATTCTTGGAAATGTGTTAAAGTGCTTTATTGATGTATTTGAAAAGCGATGCCACTTTAAGAAAACTCAAGTTTAACTTAATTATCTTGTGAAAAAGGTTTTTATTCCTATTAATAAAAAACAAGTGCTTGGAATGTTATCCAGTCCAAGAAACAACTGTCTTTCAACTATTGTTGGCTCACCTAAAAAGAAAACAAATAAACAACCCCCCTAAAATGTCATTTCCTGTGTCTGGAAATCCCTTCTCCTGCCCAAATAGAGACTTAGACTCCTATCACTTGAATTTCAGTTCATATTTTACCTCCTCTCATCTCTCAATTGGTTATACATCTTTCCTAGAAATAGTCTGGGTCCACCTCATTTTTATCTTACCACAGTACTCATTACAAGAGAACTTGCTTTAGGGTTACTCACCTACACGTCCACCGTTGTGCTGTGACTGGTGAGGGTCGGTACTATGTCTTACTCAGTGTGCTGGGCATTTGCCATTTTATCTGAGTCCCATACTTTCTTCTCTGTGTTCTGCCCTGTGATGTAGGAAGCTGGAAAACTGTAGGCTACATTTCCCAGACTCCTCTATCATTTGTAGTTCCTGTTAGGTTCAGCTAATGAGAGGTAGAAAGAGGGAGAAGATACTCCTTTCTTGAACTTCATCTTAAGAGAAGCAAGGGTGTTGCCAGAAGTCAGGGAGGCAGCAGCAGCAGTGCAAATGCCTAGGAGGGCAGGCAGGTTTGTGTAAAACTCACTGTGTTTGAAACTCCTAGAATGTGTTTGAAACTCCTAGAATGGTTCTGTTTATTCATATTTGGAAGTAGTGCAATGATTAATCCAAAATAAGGAGTAAAAGAAAAATAATTTAGTTGAGAGAGAATCCTTACGAAATATGGTTTTAGGTCTGCAGTTGCAAGACTTTGTAGGGACTCCAAACTCTTAATAGCAAAAGGAGTCATTTTAAAAAATGTTATTAAATCAGGCACCTCTCAGGTACCATTTTTGTGTAACGCTAGCATAGATACCCCTCACTCAGAGTCTTAGGTCATTTGTAGGTTAGTTAGTTCATTGTTGAGTTTAAGATGTCAACATTATATATATATACCCAGCAAATTAAATGCAAATTTATTTCAAACTTCAAAAGACAATGCTTTGAATATCAAAAGATTAAGAAAGGCCCTTGGAAAAATTGATGAAGACCACAAATATTTTTGTAAAATTTACCTTTCGTGTTTATGTTGTTAAAGTCAGACAGATGCAGATGATGTCTTATCATGTTGTCAGTTTTGTCAGAAAAATAACGCAAAGGTAAAGAAAAAGAAGACTCAGCGTGAGTTAGATTATTTGATGGCTACAAGTTCTTTCTATCGTCTCTTTGCAATGCACCGTTGCTCCTGCCCCCGACACCAAAGTGGAATCTCTTTCTCTAGCCCCTTAAGTCTGAACTGGACTTGTGACTTGCTTTGACAAATAGAATGTGTTGGCAGTGACATAGTGTGGTGACCTCCAGAGATGAAGCTTCAAGAGACCTTGTAGTTTATATCCTCATCCTCTTTGATCACTGCCCTGAATCATCCACATAAGTTAGCCAATCTAGCCATGTGGAGGAGAACTGAAATGCCCCATCTGGCATCCAATTACCAAACATGTGAAAGAGGCCATCTTGGATTTTCTAGTCCAGCGAAACACCAGAGATAGGAGAAAGAAGAATTCATTATTGTCTTCAGTCATGACATTTTGGGTGGTTTTTATGCAGCAAAATTTGACTGAAATGTAATACTTTCTTCAGTTGTAGATTATTTTAATAACTAGCAAGGAGTTGCAGCATTTTCAAAATTGTTCATGTTTTAAAAGATAATGCCCTTTTTCATGTAAAACTATAAACAACTGGCTATTTTACCAATCCAAAATATTTTTATAGCCAATCTTATATTATCTTTGGACAGTATTCCGTGGGTGAATAAATTTTTGTCATTGTCATAAACCTCAATTTCTGAAAGAAAGTGAATGGACTAGAGGAATGGGCAGATTTGCATGAGTGATAAAAATATTCATCCTAATATACATTCATATCTTCAAGGAAAAAATAACATGTTTAGTAAGCAGGCAGGTGATTTTGATAATATATGATACGATAAGATATTTTCAATAGAATCTATGAGTTTCTTAAAATTTTCCTTTATGTGTTTAACAAGAATCGGCAGAGTCATTGGTCAGAGGTACAGTTTGTTCAAGAATGTGCAGCTTTGTAATATTTATCTCCCTCCTGTTGAGGGGGATCATGTGACACTGAAATTTTCTTGAAAATGAGTCAAGTGAAGAGATAGTACCTATAAAAACTACATATCCAGAATGTGATGTCATTGAAAGGTTGTTAGATTTATAACTATACATTCATATACATGTGCCTATACTTATATATATTATATAAGATATATATTACACATGTGCTATATGTAACATAACACATGTATCACAACTTGTATTTCATGCCTTGTGAAAAACAGAAAGTTAAGAAACACAAACACATAAAACAAAATTAATAATGCTAACCTGACAGGGGTTCTGTATTCAATGGCATATAAGTGGAGGTCCTTAAGCAAGAAAATTTTGATTTTCTTAATTCAACCAGGGCATTCAATGAAGTCAGATCTTCCTCAACATAGAATGGGGTATGTTCCATACCCATTGGAAGTTGAAGATATCATTATGTTGAAAATGCATTTCATAAACCTAACCTGACAAACATCATGGCTTAGCTTAGCCTACCTTAAACGTGCTCAGAACATGTACATTAGCTTACAGTTGGGCAAAACCTCCTAACTGAAAGCCTGTTATAATCAAGTGTTGACTATCCCATGTAATTTATTGAATAGTGTACTGAAAGTGAAAACCAGAAAGGCTGGATGGGTACAGGTAGTGGTCAGTCTATTGGTGGTTTGCGCCATGATCATGTGGCTAACTGGGAGCTGTGGCTTGCTGCCACTGCCCAGTGTCCTCAGAGAGTCTGACTGCATATCACTAACGTGAGACCAGATCCAAATTCTAAACCTGAAGTATAGTTTCTACTAAATGAGTATTGCTTTTTGCACTATCTAAAGTTGAGAAATCATAAGTCGAGACACTGTAAGTTGGGAACTGTCTGTAAAAGAATTTTACAGGGATTTTGTAACTTAAAAAGTCTCACATCACTTTGTGGGTATTTTTTGCAATAATGAGAGCATGACTACAATGGACGTCAATATTATAAATTTTTTCATGCAAAAATGGGCCTGGGGTAATATCATCTGAGTATACAACCTTTAACTCAGAGAGTTCAAAACTGACATTCTACCTCACTGCCCTCTGACAAATATCACATCTGTGATATTTAAAATCTAAGGGTGAATATATTAAACTTTTGGGTTGGGCTAAACACTTAGTGACAGCAAATACGTTTATAATTATTAGATTTTTGGGAAAGTTTTTGATAGCAGTTTCTTGGATTTATTTTTTTAAAACACTTTTTGAGGTATAATTGACACACATAAAGCTGTATATATTTAATATACGCAAGTCAAGTTTTCATGGGTTTATTTTTATATTAATAATGATGGGACACATTTATTAAGCCCTGATTGTGTTAAAGAAACTAGGAACTTGGTATTATTCTTTTTTTATTGAAGTATAATTGACACACCATATTAATTATCCTTATGTCATATTCACAACACATCTGGAAGGCAGGTATAAATATCAACGGTCAGAGAGATTTGGTGTCTTGCTCATGTAGATGAAAGGAGTAGAAATTGAGAACTCTTGATCTTGGGTTTCTTCTCTTTCCCATTTCATTCAACTGGGTCACAGTGCTCTCTGTATGTTAACTACCATCAATTTTATTCTATCTTTTTAATGTTTCTGTTTTTTTCTTTTATTTCCTTACATCCAAGCTACTCTATTTTAAAATGTGAACTGGAGTGCACACACTAATCTGTATAAGAAGACTATTGTATACTTTGGTTACACCACATGTAGTCTTTGACTTTTATCACTTTGGTAGGAGTATTCAATGCACACCAGCAAAATATTGTGTATGAATACTCTAGGTTGTTATTTCAGGCAGTTGAGTTCACTTTTTATCCATAAAGAGCATAGGGACTTTTTCCTCTTTTGAGATTTTACAATCTGAAATTTTAATGCACATAATTTCAGTAAGATTGGAAGGAAAATTGCTTTTAAATGCCTTTAATGGAAAAATTAGGTACTGAAATATTGGCATATTATAAAAATGTTACCCAGCCTTTGCAAACATTGAGAACAGCGTTGTCCAGTCGACTTTCTGCTCTGATGGAAATGTTTTCTATCTGCATCGTCCAACATTGTGGCTAATGCGACTAAACAAATGACCCTAATGTTAATCTGGATAGTGGCTACCATGTTGAATAGCAGGTCAAAATGAAATGACTACACGCTTCCACCCACCTCCTAGGGCTGATCTCCTCATCCTCTTTAGACCGCACGCAGAAAGGGAGCAGTCTCTTTAAGATAACGTATCAATCCTGCAACTGCACTCTTCCTTTTTCTTGCTACTGTAAAGATGGACCTTTGTTTGCAAAAGTAAGGACCAGTTTTACTTGTAGAAGATTAACCCCAGCTATCCTCCCTCTTCTATTACAGTAGTTTTCTCCCTGCAAGTTGGAGAATTGCTCCCTTAAGGCGCTTTAAGGCACAGCAGCTGCCAGGCATGAAGCTTGCCGTGTGTTGTGGATCTGAAGATCTAGGTAGTGGGTGGATTTGATTTTCCTGGACCTGCCCGAGGCCAGAATTGTTTCTGCTTCATTATTCTGAGAAATGGAAACGTTCCATGAGGCAGTCTAGAGTTCTAAAACATAAATGCTAGTAGATATAAAAAATTTTCAAAGTCCTTATCTACCGAATTCTTTGTTTTCTGCAGTAACTGTGTTCCCTTATGCTTAAATCAGTTCACTATAAAGATATCACAGATCTAAGCATGACACTTTCTAACATTATGCATTCCTACTGGGGTAAGCTTTTTTCTCTCAGAGAGGTAAAACTCAGAATGCTGTAGTCACAAATTTTCACCAAGACAAACTGTATAGGAGGCAAATCTTGGACACCTACTTACCCCTTCCTTAATCTTCCCCTCTCCCCACCACTCTCTACCCTTTATTCTGTTTTTCTTTTTTGTCCAGTGTTCTTGAATCTGGTGATCTTTGGCCTCCCCTAAATCATGGTCAGTTACTAGGAAAAGTGCTGAAGTTCAGATGAGAGTGATTGAAGACAATCTCATCTTTTTAGAGTACTTGAATTTTAAGCAAAATGTTCTGTTTAAGAAACTATCTTTTTTAATGCTAAATATATTTAAAACAATGTGATGGGATCAAGGATTTATTTTCTAGCTCCTGAAGTCTCACCCTAATTTTGTGTACCTATTGTTACTATGTCTAAAGTTAATCCTGATTAAGGGTCAGCCTAATATTTCTGTATCAAAGAAGACATCTAAATCATGAATGATCATATAGGAAACTTATATGTCAGTGAATATTGGTGTAATGGCTTATAATATTCAATTAGACATGAGATCATCCACATAGTACTTATCTTAAAGACACATTCAAGCAAATTGTTTAGAAAAGAGCTTAAAAAAAAACCAACCAAACAAACAAAAAATCACTGTTCCTCCTTCTCTAACCTCTCAATTCCTCATAGTTAGTTAACTGACTTTTGGTCAGGGACATCATTTAGAAAGAATTCATCACATAATATCATGCTCATCTTATGTGTAACAGAATATGTAACACCATTTTTCATCCTGCTACCTAATGTGGAGAACAGGGATCAGATTCATCTTCTTAACTGAAACAACTAAAATAAACAGGCAAAATACATAAGATAATTGGCTTTAAGACACTAGATTCCAGGAGACAAAAGGACAGTGAACTCTGAAAGTTGAGAGAGAAACAAGGTGAGCTCTACAATGGCCTCAGCTTTTTGCCCATAGAATGTTTTCAGGCAATGGTGCAGAAGGGAGAGGCCCAGACAGAGTCTGGTGGATTCTCTGAGTTGAGCAGGTGGAGCTGGGGCTTTGAGACCAAGGTAGTTAGAATTCACAGGGGAGAGCACCAAGGAGAAAAGTGTTGCACAGGGGGAGCCTTGGACATCTGTGGAGGATTCCTCTTCAGTGTTCAGCAGAATTCCAATTAGCACATGTGTGTGAAGAAATTATCTGAGAACAAGAACAAACATTCAGGGGCGCCTGGGTGGCACAGTCATTAAGCATCTGCCTTCAGCTCAGGGTGTGATCCCCGCGTTCTGGGATCGAGCCCCACATCAGGCTTCTCCTCTAGGAGCCTGCTTCTTCCTCTCCCACTCCCCCTGCTTGTGTTGCCTCTCTCGCTGGCTGTCTCTGTCAAATAAATAAAATAAAATCTTTAAAAAGAAAAAAGAAAAAAAGAACAAACATTCAAAAATATTAGAGGGAAGAAGTTTTGGCACTTTCATAGGATGTGGAAAAATGTCTTTGCCTACCAGCCAGAGGAAGAAAACTCATAATTCATAGGCATTGGATAGAATACTCAGGAAATTCTTGCCTCAGTAGTAGAGAATAATTAGTCCTAGGCTAAGGACTACTCCAGACTCACCTAAAAATCATAAAAGCAAGACCTGAATGGATCAACTTATTTCTAAGTAACTTAACCACATCTCAGAATAATGCTAAGAAGTTTTATAGGAATACAAAAATATGCATTAACCAAAAAAGTAAAATTCATACAACATCTTGCTCCAGTCAATGATTACAAGGCATGTGAAGAAGCAGAGTGGACACAACCCATAATGAGGGAAATAATCAATAATAATCTAATATTAATTTTATAATCTAATAGATGTTAGAATGAGCAGATAAGGACATTAAAATAGTTAATATAATTGTATTCTATATGTTCAAAAGGTTAAGTAGGGTCATGGAAGAAATAAAAAGGATGCAAATTGAAATTCTTGAGCAAAAAGTTACAGTGCCCAAGATAAAAAATACTCAGAATATAACAGTATATTAAATATGGCTGAATAAGAGACTGGTGAACCTGGAGACTTAGAAATATAAGCTATTCAAAATAAAACACACAGACAAAAATTGAAAATGAAAAGAGCATCTGTGAGTTGCAGGAAAACTTCTACTGGCCCAAAATACATGTCCTTGGAGTCTGTGAAGTAGGTGCGGGAACAAACTAATTTGAAGAAATAATGACCGAAGTTTTCCAAATTTGATGAACTATAAAATGTAGATTCATGGTGTTTGTATTTATGGACTGGAAGGCTCAATACAGTTAAGGTATCATGTCTTCCCATCTTGGTCTACAGATGCAACACGATCCCAGACACCAGACAGGCTATCTTACAGATATCGGCAAACTAATTCTAAAGTTTATACAGAAAGGCAAAAGACCTAGAATAGCCAACACAATAGTAAATAAGAACAAAGTCAGAAGCTGACACTATCCAACTTTAAGACTTATTCTAGAGTCATGGTAATTAAGACAGTATGCTAATAGTGGAAGAATATACAGATTAATGAACAGAAGAGAGAGCACAAAAATAGGCCCACACAAATGCATTCAACTAGTCTTTGAAAAGCAGCAAAGGCAATTCAGTGGAGGAAAATGTAGTCTTCAAACATTTCACCTCCCACGGAAATGGGCTCAATGGGGATCATAAACCAGTATGTCAAAAGCAAAAATATAAAACTAGAAGAAAATTTTGGAGAAAATCTAGATCTTGAGTTTGGTGAAAAGTCTATAGATATCATACCAAAAATAAGATCTACAGAGGGGGAGAAAATATTTGTAAAACATATGTTTGATTAATGAATGATATTTAAAAATATATAAAACTCTTAAAATCAACAATAAGGAAAAAAAAACCCACCCAATTAAAACATGGCAAAAGACCTGAACAGATTTCTTACCAAAGAAGATATATGGATGGCAAGTAAGCATATGCAAAGATGTTCAAGATCATTTGTCATTAGAGAATTGCAAATTAGCATGACAATGCAATACAACTACACTCTTATTAGAATGGCTGAATCCAGAAAACTGACAATAAAATTGCTGGCAAGGATGTGGAGCAACCAGAACTCTCACTCATTGCTTGTAGGAATGCAAAATGGCATAGTCACTTTAAAAGACTGTTTGGCAATTTCCTCAAAAGTTAAGCGTAATCTTACCATATGATCCAGCAATTACACTCCTGGATATTTATCCAAATGAGCTGAAAACTTGTGTCCACACCAAATACTGCATGTGAATGTTTATAGTAGCTTTATTAATAATTGCCTCAAACTGAAAGCAACCAAGAGTGAAAAGATAAACGTAAGTGGCATATCCAAACAACGGAGTATTATTCAGCAATAAAAAGAAAGGAGCTAATAGGCCATGAAAATCACAGGATGAATCTTAAATGTGTTTTCCTAAGTGAGAGAAGCCACACTGAAAAGGCTACATAATGTCTGATACCAATTATATGACATTCTTGAAAAGCCAAAACTCTGGGTAGTTAATAGGGAGTTGGAGGAAGAGTAGGAGAGGGTTAAATAGATGAAGCATAGTAGACCTTTGTTAAGGGCAAGAAACCATTTTTTACTGTATTATTTGTAATTATGTACACACACCCTATGCATTTGTTGGAAGCCACAGAACCCATAGACCCTTTTAGCACAGAGTTAACCTTACCGTGTGCAAATTTTTAAAAAAATTGTGTAGGAGAGTAGGACTACCTGGATGGAATGCACAATGTGACAAAACAATGTGACAAATGTGAACAAAACAATATCTGTATTAGAAAGTATGAAAAACCTCATTTAAGAGGAGTACAAAGTTTCTGAACTAAGTAACTTCGGAAATGAGTGGAGTCTGCAAGACTAAAGAAATAGTACCTCATCACTGTAGTTAAGTTGATAAAGGTGTTTGCCATGGGAGTACAGGTTAAAAATTGTGATACTACTCTAAAGGCATATTGAAATTGAACAATTAAGTAAATGAGGGTGGATGGAAGTCAAATTTCTTGTTGTTAGAATGGCATTTTACCGGTAAGAAAGAGAAGGAGGCTAGAATAACCCACATGGTAATAGATTGAAGTTGGAGACGTCACTATGAAATCATACTTAGCTTGATATAGATACAAATAAACTGACACAGAAATATTTATAGATACCTAGATATACACGGGTTAGTATATACAGTTATATTTCCTTGCTCTTTTTGCAGAAGGTCCCAGAAGTAAGGATACCAGTAGCAATAAGCACACTTAGGACCTAGATGTTGGTTTCTAATACCCTTCTTTAGTAAAAGGAACCAAGGATCTTCAAAGAAATAGCTCATTCTAAGGGGCAAGAAATATAGAAAATGAATTCAGAGAATCCTGTGATGCCAGAAATTAAGGAAGTGCTGAAATGTGCATGCGAGCGTGCGCGCACACACACACACACACACACGCACAATGATGACAGTATGTCAAAAAAACACAGGATCCAATTGAAAAGGCTACTGATAGAAGCTTTTTCATCCAAAGATGGAACATTTTGAGCAACAAAATAGAGTAGTATTGGATTATAGACCCAGTATATAACATAAATATCCATGAGTCCATATGATTGATTACATAAATAAATTGGGAGAATAGATGAATCTGTCATGCAGAACAATTCCAAGTGGTTTATAAGATATTCTGCTCGCAAGTAGGTGGAGTATAATTCCCCACTCCTGAGTGTGTGCTGCACATGGTGACTTCCTTCCAAAGAGGAAAGAAGAAAGGATGAAAAAGAAGAGGAATCTGACAATGGGGAAATCTGACACTTTCTCCTCCAAGTGATTGAGGTCGACATCATCAACGATAAGTCACATTAATGGTGCATACTCTTGATATGTGATAAAAATGACACTTTACAGTCTTCCTTTCAAAAACTCCTAATTTTAGTTTAATCATGAGAAAAACAACAGACAAATCCCATTAGAGGGCCATTGTACAAAACAGCTGACCAATATCCTCAAAGTTGTTAAAGTAATAAAAAAAAAAAGGAAAGTCTGAGTAACTGTCACAGCCAAGAGGATCCTAAGGAGGCATGGATATTAAATGTAATGGGGTATCCCGGGATCCTAGAACACAGAAAGAACATTAGGTAAAAATGAAGGATATCTGAATTAGATATGGACTTTTAGTTAATGATATTATATACCAACATTGGTTCATTACTTATAACAAATGTACCAAACTAATGTAAGATGCTAATTTGAATGACCAAATATGTATTTCCTATAAGCCACAATATTGTACCTCAAGTACATTTTAGTTTTAAAAAGAATCTATTTTGGGGGCATCTGGGTGGCGCATTCAGTGAAGTGACTGCCTCTTGGTTTCTGCTCAGGTGATGATCTCAGGGTTGTGAGATCAAGCCCCACATTGGGCTCTGCCATTAGTGTAGGGTCTGCTTAGGACTCTCTCTTCCTTTCCCTTTGCCCCTGCCTGTGTGTGCACGCACACGCGCTCACTCTCTCTCCCTCTCAAATAAATATATCTTTAAAAAAAAGAATCTATTTTGAATAATGACATCAGCAAAATTGCAGAATAGGAAGCCCAGACCCTCCCTAAAATCCAGAAAAAAACAGGAGATTTAGGCACCAGATAAAACCATTGTTACACGAATAAAAGAAACAAAGGAGTGGCATTTTGATCACTTTCTAGTCTTTTGATGTGACTTTGTTCCACTATGGTCTGAAGGTCTTTTTCCCATCTAAAGTACAATCCAGTAGCCTCTTTGTACACTGTGGTGGGACGTTCAGTTCTCTGGCAAGTTGTACCAAGAGGAAATTGAAAGCCTTATTTTACAAATTCTAACATTTTGATTTGATTTATAATGCTTTCTCAGGCAGGGCCTGGCCCATAATATGCATATGCCAAACCCTAAGCACCAGCAGTTGTGTTTATCTTAATCGGTGGAAAATAGAACCACAAATGCATGCACAGGGAGAAGTGATTCGCGGCGTCTGATTCAGCAGTACAGTGATGTGCAAAATTAGGGCTCTATGCTTTTCTGATTTGCCCCATTCAGACTCTCTCTCTTTTTTTTCCCCCTGATGTTAAGCACCATCTGGTGGGGATGGAGAAAAGAAGCACAGGTCCGTGAGTCTTGGTGACCAACCCTTTCCTGCCCGTAATGGGTCACGTCCCTCTGGCAAGTCCTGATTCCTTTGCTCATTGGATTTCTCATCTGTGCACAGTTAGCTATAGAATACAATGATTACAAGAACAACATTGGTTGTGTAACTTCTAGGGGCATTCACTTTACTGCACCGTCTTGGCACTGAGGTTGATACTTCACTCATCCTCGGGGCATAGATGAGGAAACAGAAGCAGAGGTGAGACGGAGCTTGCCAGAGAGCTTGTGCTGGTTGGTGGTGTAGCTGGGGCAGACATTGAACCTGGGCTGCCAGACTCCAGCATTGCCTGCTCAAACCACTACTCTGAATGGTCAGAATGCAGAGATCTAAGGCCAGTAAGTAAATGAGGGCCCATTCAGTGCTAGGTACTCAGTAGAGGGTTATCATACATTATATCACAGTGACTCTCTTAGTCATTATTCTCTTATTATTATTATTTTTTTAAAAAGAAATCAAAGACCAGAGTAATGGAGTCACTTAATGAGAACCATAGTGGAAGCTGAATTCATATCTAGGCTCCTCTGTTTGCAAAGTCCATGTTCTCTCCCTTGCTTCATGTTGTCCAGTCAGTCTCTCCCCTGTGTGGTCATCAGACAGGACAGGTGTGGAGGCTTGAAATGCTGTGGTCTTCTCTCCGGTGCCAGCCTCCACCTCATTCAATAGCTATGGCCCACTGTCATGGAAAAGCCATCGTTAATGGCTGCTGTAATAATTTATACTTTGTCCTAAAGAAGTTATTATTGGCATGAAAGTTTCAGTTATTTTTCATTTATGTGTACTGATCCTTTTAAAAATGCATTCTCTAATTTGTTTTACGGGAACAATTAAGTATAAATTCTTAATAGGAAGATAACTTTTCCGAAGAGCCCAGGAACCTGTTCCTCAGTGTGGAATCACTGAAAAGTCATGATTTTAGAGCTTTGCAGTCCAGAATGCCAGCCCAGCCTTCTCTCTTACTGTGGCACTCTGGACATATGGCTTAACTTCCCTGAGTTTCAGTCTCTTTATAGACATAATGATTGTTCCCTCAAAGATTGCTATAATAATTCAATTAGGAAGCAAATGACATATTGTAGTGTTCCATAAAATTTAATCCCCTTCAGTAATTACCTAACATCAGTCGTCAACTTGTATCTGCTTTTGCCTAATATATTATATCGGAAAATAACAAAATCAGGGATGTAGGCCTAGGAATACAAGTAAACACTCAAACAATGACCTTTCTTTTCCCTGCTGTTTTTTTCCCCCTAGGGCCTCAAGTGTTAGCCACCTCTGCCAGGTCAGGGAGGCGGTGTCCTTTGATGTGAGGGGCAGCAAGTCCCAGGGTGAGAGCAGGAAAATTGGGAGTCAGAAAAACAAAGTCTCATCTTCGGTACTTTACTTAACTAACTCTATGACCTCTACCAATTATTTAAATTCTCTGTTCTTGGTTTCTCATCTGTAAAGTAGGAAAAGAAAAAATTACCTGTTCTGCTTTGTTTGTAGGCAAGAGCCAAACCTATTTGTTTAGTTCTTATGGTTAGACAAGAGGATGCATCTATCCTTTTTTCTTTATTTCATTCATTCCATAGCAAGGGTACTGCTGCTACAGGCTTATGCGTCTTTGAATTCCTAATCATCAAGAGATGCTTGAGAACTCTAGGATTCCTGCTCTTGTAAAATCTAGCACATTATCAGTTAAATATCTTCACATTTAAAGAGATTATCCTGTGTGATACCACGTGATACACTCATTATGTGATATTAACTCCATTATTTAAATATTTTAATATTCTATTCAAGAAATAGGAGTATTCATGGATCAGCCATTAGAAGAGTAATTTTTCTGTAGTCGATGAGCTTCTGATTTCAACTTTATTCCTCTCTCCTTTAAAGCATTTGAATTACATCTTTACATTGTTTAGGTTTGGGATGTGTGTGCGTGGGGGGGGGGGGCGGGTCCCCTCCTTCAGTATCCCATCATTCTTCATTTCAGGCCTTTTGGGAATTGTTATTAAAGAATTTGTAGAATGCAGCTGCCTGTTCACAGCATGATGTATTCATCAAAATAAATCCATCCAAAGCATTCAGTTTGTGGATTTGTCCTCCTGATGCACTAAAATAAGAAATGTTAATTTCTTGCAGACTATTACCAGATGATTCTAAATATCTGCCAAACAGGAATGTCTGTTTCCTTGTGAGGAATTTCCATAATAAAATCCTGGCACCATAGCTGAAGAGGATAGTTTTATATAAACAGAGAAAAACAACAGCAAGTATTTTCCCTGAGGCCAGTTTTAGCTACAATTTACCAATACTGCTTAGTTATTTCTGTCTTCTTTTATGCTTTTGTTTTGAAACATAACGCAGTTTTACCTGGCTGCCCTCCCGGATACTCAGGAATTAGCTCAGTGTGTTGACTGGCTCCGCTAAAGGCGAGACCTCCAGAAAATCGGGAGGCTTCACCGCCTCACCCCTTCCCCCACCCACATCTCCAGAGGGGAGAAAGGGTTAAGGACTGTTGGAGAATAGCGGGGCGGGGAGGGAGCCCCGAGGAGGCCCCGGAGCAGCAGGCCGCGCCTGCAGGTGCAGCTTCCATCAGCGGCGCTGCGCGCGGTGGGCTCTGAGCGCCGCTGTGAATTTGGAGGAGGGACCGCTGCCACAGTCGGGGACAGCCACGGCGAGGAGTGGGCGTGGCCTGGTCGTTCCTGCCTGTTAGGAAAGATGCTGGGTGCCTTTCACTGAGGAGTCAGGGCTGTGTGTGGGGTGTGTGAGTCTGTGTGTGTGCCTGTGCCTGTGTGTGTGTGTGTGTGTGTGTGTGTGTGTGTGTGAGAGAGAGAGAGAGAGAGAGAGAGAGGGAAAGAGAGAGAGAGGAGGGAAGGAGGGAGAGCGACCGAGAGACCCAGAGGTGTTGAAGACCCAGACAGCGCTCAGAGAGCCACTCAAGATCTTTTGGGGGAGCCCAACAAATGTGAACATGGGGTCTATCACCGGAGCTGTCCTCAAGACGCTACTTCTGTTATCTACTCAAAACTGGAAAAGGGTCATAGCTGGGAATTCCTGTAAGTATACAGCAAATGATTTAAAACTTGCAGTGGTGGTAGTGGGGGGGGGGGGGCTCTCTGCAAAACTTTAATTCTGTTGTTTTATTATTATTATTTGCAACTGGCAGTGCTGCAAAGCATATTGCTATAAATGAAGCCTCACATAAAAATCTTGCAAATATGACTGGCTTTACACATATCTTTCCTCCTGGTCTGGTCAAAATATGCAAAGTGTCATTTCTTTTTTTTGGTCCATGAGCAGACTCTAATCCTCTCGTCTTTGAATATTCATTGAGAAAGCTCAAGTTCTAGTAAAACATTAAATTAGCATCTTAACCAGGGAATAGCCTGTGAATGTCTTCATTTCTTCCTTTTTAAGGATTACTGAATTTTATTGGAATTATGTGTAACAGGAAAACAACTGGCAGACTTTACCTTATGCTGCATTAGCTTAGATTTCTGAAGTTTGCATTGGCAGACTGATAGCTGGCTGCATCTTTAAAACGATGCCAGGCAAATAACCAAAATGCACTGCAGAATTCAAGAGCAAAACTGGTGGAAGTGACCCCAGTATTAAGAATTTTGCCCTCACTCCCTAAAGAATGAGATTTGAGTACTCTTGAAAGGGCTCAATTCCTACATTTTGCTTAAAGGAAAAACGTTTAGGTGATTTTTCAAAAGTATGAATTATTGAAAGTATTATTTTTAACTTCAAACATTTGTGATTGGATATTCTAAGTTAATTGATTCAGGGAAGATTTATTAAGACCTTATTTCTTATTTAAGTATCATCCAAAATAATTTGGCAGAACTCCCTTCATCCACTTTTTATTAGAGACAGAAAAAGTTTTAGAAGTTATATTTGGCTTAAAATCCCTAAATGGGAGAATTTTCCCCTCCTCGATGAATGATAAATAAGCTCTGCAAATTCAACTTTTTATCTCTTTCCTCATTTGCTTTTCCAGAAAGGGCTATGAGGCCTGTTCGGGAATTGATGCTGCTGCTGTATGACCAGGTTTAGGTTTAGGGGATACAAATAAGCCAGTAATCAGGCATTTGCTATGGCACATCCCTTGAGCACACTAAAGCACTCTGATGTGGGAAAGACATGATCAATGACCCTTCTGGCACAAGTCGAATGTCCATTTACACTGCATGGCTACTGCGATTTCAGGTTCTCACGCAGTATTAGCTCATTTAATGGCATGGTGTATCCATCACTCTGCAAAAAGAGAATATCCCTCAGATGCTGCACTGTGTTTCAGATTCAGTTTTAATTTGGTTGTATAAGAATTCCATGAGACAAGAAAATTTGTCTATTTTCACCTAGTCAGAATCTTGGAAGGCTGTAATGGTAGCATCTGACACGCATTGCAACAAACAGACAATAACTAGACAGACACACACACCCATGCACACAAAGTTTTGTAGAGAGAAGGCATAAGTAATTCATCGTCCAACTACAGAAGTTCAACCAAAAAGGAAGGCACTAGAGGTCACTCTTACGATGTAAAGCACATCACTTGAGGCACCGTTTCCTTCAGAAAAGCAGAGCTGATGTCTGGCCTAAACACAGTCGTGTCTTTCCAAGGCACTGCCTGTATTTGGGTTAATAATATATGAATATGATTGATATTTGTTTGTTTGATAGTTATTTATGTTTGTTTTCTTGAAGTCCAGTAAAAGGCAGATCCACATTAAGTAGCTTTCATTTGAAATAGATCTTTTTAGTGAAGGGCAGAGGAGCTGCTGAGACCCGAGGAGAGCAGAATATTCAGGAGTGCTTAGCTTTGGCTGGGCCTCTGGCTGGCACTTAAAATTTCAACCCTGGTTCTGTGTTCTCTCAGCTTTGGTTTGTTCATGAAGTGGTTTAATGCTCTTCTAAACATTGGAAAAAACTTAAAGAACCTATAAAATTTTAAATTATTAGGAATTATTTAAGTATTAAAGCTGGAGTTCTTGGTTACCATATATATTGAGTTGACAGTTCTTAATGTGTCAAAAATGCAATTAAATGTCCTCATCTAATTAAAATTGCGTTTAATAATTTCTTGTTAATATCACTTAGATAGTACGATTTGCAATAATATATATGAGAAAAATTCATTTCCCAATTTTTGTTTTATTCTTTGATACTTAGTTGGTTTTTTTTTTTTTAAGTTTTGGAAGGAAGCAAGGTCTGCTTAGTACCAAGATGCTTCATATGTTTTATCTTGTTTGGAAGAACAAGTGTATATGTTTACCAGCAAGGCTAGGATTCAGTCTATGGACAAGTGACCCTCAACCAGCGGAAGCTTCTTTATTTTTTGTATTTTTCATTTTTTTCAGCATAAGCATTTTAAAGTTTTACAGTAACACCAATAATTCATCTGGACAAGACTTTATATTAAAACATTAATCAATCTTGAATACCAATATTAAAGTCAGGGAGAACTGAATTTAAATAAAGAAAATTAAAGGTCAGTCTCCCAGGTGAATACAAAGACCTTCTTCCTCTATTTACAGCTGATTCACCAAGAGCAAATCTGTTCTCCACTGAGTCAGCCCAAGACTACCTAAGGCTGCCAGTGTGAAAGCTTTCACGGGACAACACTCTAAACCAGGAATAGCTCAGGGATTAGGCGTACTTTAATTTGAATGTTAGTTGATCTAATTAATCAACACGGTAACTTTACATTGGAAGGCTTCTGTGCAAATACACACACATACACATACATGTTTATGTGTATGTGCACATGTATATATGTAAATAAACCTGTATAAGCCACCAGATGGACACGCTCACACATATTCAGTGCTCTGCTTACTCCTCACCTGTCTAAAGCTGAAATAGGTTGGATGGACCACATTCTTTGCCTACTAGCGCCCTCCTTGACACTCCAAAAGCAGTGAACCAGCCCCAGGTCTTTCCTCTTTGTTTTGGTCAAGACAAATTTGTTACTATATTAAAGTATTCCTTTCATGGAAGTTTAGAGACAGGTAGGTCCTCCTGGAAGGGCTAGCTCTTTGATACACTGCACGGACTGTTGTTGGTTTCTTCACTTGCTACCAACAGACATGATTTGAGAAGGGAGATATCTATTTTTATAATTATTCTTATGGGCTCACAGTTTCTTGCTGAACATTAAGATGTTTTGGGCAGAGAGGTTGACTCACCACAAAAGAAGGAACAGGTGTATAGACTAAGGCAAGTAAGAGTCTTGCTATTATTTTTAACTCTTGCTGATCATGTGACGAAGGCTTCCTGGCCTCCTGCTGAGTCTTACTTTGAAAATATTTAATGCTCACCAAGTAGCTTATGAATGACTTAATTAGTAGTTAAGTTCTGTTATCTAATTGAAAAAAGGCTTATCTGATATCTACTCTGAAAGAAGCATGGAAAGAATATGTTAAAATCAGCAATAGATGAAGGTAATTGTTCGAGTAGATCATGACTCTTGTGGGCTCTGGGATGCAATGTGAATGCAACTGAACACATTCCCAAATTGTTAAAATTCAACCTTGTAATTCTTTCCTGAAGCTTCCTACTTTTCCTTCTTCTCCCAAGAATTTCTTCCCATGGCAAAAAATTACTAGACTGTAAGAGTAAAGTACTGATGAAATGTAATGATATGATACAATGCATAAATAGCTGACCTTTGGACATACAGGTGAGCATGTGCTTTGACTCACTTTTCTAACAATAATTCTGATTTGCTTTCTTCAGTTTGGTGCCTTCTCTCCTCTTCTGATTGCATGCATCCCAAATACTTTCTGGTAAGGGCAGTCTCCAGCTCTGGGGATGACACAACTCATAGCTAACACGAGGCTCAAAAATATGACTTTCACAGGACACAAAGTGCTTACTCTTAGTAATAAACGTTATTGTCTTCTAAAATTTTGGAATTTGTATCAGATGCAAACAGTTCCTTTCTGGGACCCAGTCTCTATATCAAGATTGAATTAATTTACCTCTTCAGTGAAAACAAATTAATAGAATTGCATAACATCAATTGTAAGATAGTGTAATATTTAGCTCAGAGTTTGGCCAAATATGGCCCACTGCCTTGTTTTGAGCTAAGAGTGGTTTTTCTATTTTTAAATGTTTGAAAGAGAAGTTTTTTTAAATATTTGGAAAAAAATTAAAAGAATTCTTTGTGGCACAAAAAAATTATATGAAATCTGAATTTCAGTCATCCATTCCTCTCATGAGTAGGCACGTATGCCAAAAATTGTACTCAGTTATTATTATTATATTTTGCATTTTATCAACAAAATTGTTCTGAAAATTGACTTCCCTCTCTTTATACGAAGACCCACGTGATATTCTTTACTATCTGGCTTTTTATAGAAAAAGTCCATTGACCCTTGATTTAAGTAACATACAATATAATGGTGAGGCATGGGTAGTATATAAATTATACTGCTGTGATAAAATTTAGTCTTAATTATTTAGCACAGAAATACATACTTGTGGAATTGCGGTACTGAAATTAATTACTAGGAACTATCACAGAAGAGACCTTCAAATTAGTATCTTCCTCATATGTTTCTTCTTAAAGACTTTATTGTTCAGAAATATTGTTATTTCAGTGGGTATGAATTACTTGTAACTATTTGTAAAGCTTCAGCAGTTTTGGTTGCTAAAGGGGCACCTTCAATCTCAAGTAATCCTGTTAATATAAGAAGTTCAATAAAGTGTATAAGTAATTGCATCTCAGATATTTTGAATGAAAATTCTGTTTTATTTTATACTTTCATGAGTGTAAATTATCCCATTCCATACTAATCAGAAACTTGCATTTGGAATCACTGATTGTATGAGGGAGATGATCTTATTGGAAGAGTATTCTTGTCCCTGTGACTTTTACAGTAGTAGCTGTCTACAAACGCTGAAATTGGTGAACTTTCTAGAATAAATTAAAAAATAGACTTTCATTTAAGCACTGCCCACTGAGAATTCATAATAACTATGCAGGTGCCTTTCACCTACTCATGCCAACATAATTAATTTTTATGTAAATGTCTCATCCATTTGGAGTTGTATTTACTTTTCATTTCTAAGAACTGATCATTGCCCTCGTTTTATTTACACTATACTGTTTAATGTAGTTTTTTTTTAAGTTTAACTTAAAAATATGATGGAATATAACCTTTTACAAATTCTTTTCATGAAATTCCGTTGTAACTTTCTTCCCCAAAGTTAATAGCCATGTGTTAAAATACTTTATTTTTCATAATTCTGTTTTTAATGGCTTAGCTCTAATGAAGATTTTTGTCTAATCAAAAAACCGATTTCCAAATCAAAGACAACCAAGGACAGTCTCATAGAGCTCACTGAAATGTGACTTACTCTGGGTGTCAACAAGAACTGTAGTGGGCTCATGATTATCCCCTATGAATGGATGATAAGGGACAGTGACACCTGCCATTACATGGTTCTGAATTTTTTTTACAATAGAGTATTTATATATTTGCTTTATAAATATCTATTTTCTCAATTTGATACCATATTTAGAATTTGAATTGCTTTTACCTCAGATAAATCAATATTAGAGTCTTAGTGTTGTCAACTAATGAATTCCATGACCTTTGGGTTGCCAGTTAGTTTATCTAAGCCCTCCACTCTCCTTTTAAAATCTCTTTCTTTCCTTAGTTATTGAAAGTTCATGGACTGGCCTAACTCCTGAACACACTAGGAAGAGTAGTGAAAGCTTATCTAACATTGTTATGTACATCCCAGACATGCATGTATTCAGATTGGTAGTGAATGTCTCTGGTGAAATATTAAATAATGCAGGCTTTGATCTGATTTTTTCAGTGGGCTGGTATTTCAATTCTTGCTTAGCTTAATTTTTAAAAATTTTTATTGATTCAGAAATTTTGGCTTCAATAACCCTTTTAGTATTTGTCTAGAATCATTGCTATTTTTCAAGACAACAAGTATGATAGGGAAGGGGAGACCTGTTGCATAATATTTGCCTAAAATAGGGCATGTTTCAAGAATTAACTACATTCATGTAGCAAAATGAGCTGTGTTGTGGTGGTGGAGTGAATTCTCATAGAATATATGAATAATTATTTTAATGTGTATTTCATTTAGGAACTTTTAGAAATACTCTTTAACAGATCTTTAAAAACAGGTATTGAATTGTAGGATTAAAAGCTAGGGTCACTTAAAAAGGAAAATCTCAGAAAGAGAAATAAATGCCCCAAACTAAACGCAGACAAAAACTGTAGAGCTTTAGGAGAACTTGTGATTACCACTGGAAGTCCTTTTTTTTTTTTTCTTGGTAATCAGGGCCGTAATTTATTTTTACAATTGAGATATTTATATCATTCTTATGTTGGCATTTAAAAAATATATTAAATTCTTTTTTTTTAAAATTCAATTAGCCAACATATAGTACATCATTAGTTTCAGGTGTAGAGTTCAACAATTCATCAGTTGCGTAGAACACCCAGTGCTCATCACATCACATGAAAGTCCTTCTTAAGGGAAGAATGAACACATCAAAAAGTCTCAGTTAACTAAATATACTTAAATGAAATCATTTACCCTGGAGATTAATATTGTAATTTGAAGGTTTTGAGGGTTAAAAAAAAAGATTTAAAATTTCTTGAGAAATAATAGTTTACCCATAACTCTAAATTACAGTAAATGTTTTTCTAAATAACGAAGGTGTCATTGACCATTGGATTATCTTCTTGACTGCTTTTTTTGGGGAAACTCTGATGTCTGAGGTTTCAACACTCAGATTTCTTCAATGAGTTCTAAAGCTGTAGTTGTCTGTGTGCTTCAAATAGGTATATGTATGTACATATACATATGTAATTTTTTATTTGACTTCTAGAACCAGTTTTTGTTGTCTTTAGTCTATGAACTTAAACCCTCTACAAAGCTGATTTACCCAGGTCTATTTAATAAAGACCAAATCTGATATGTTACTGCACAAGTAAAGATATGTTTCTTTCTCAATCGATTTCTGGAGGATGAAGTTTTCGTCAAAATGTCTTGCTAAGATGTTCAGGTACTATGTACTATTATGTACCATGTACAGTATTATGTAATGGTAAAGAATGTACATGTAAAATCTATTACAAATTATCATTATTGCTCCCATTCTTTTGAGGAAAATTGGTATTTGGAAGAGGAAGAGTATTTGTTTGGTTTGGGTTTTTTTTTTTTTTTTCCCTCCAATGAATTTTTGTCATGGTTCATGGAAAAGTGGTACTCTGGTAATAAAATCAGGGACATAGCATAACAGGAGGTAAAAGTGGATCTGTTTATGTGACAGTTAATGAGTCATTCCAATGTAATAATTGGGAAAATGAGTGAAGCTTGGAAACATTTGACATTTTAAGTAGTTTAAAATTAGTAACTATAAAAGTTTTTAATGCCATAAGTATTTAATAGAGCAGTGATGAAATTTACCTCTAAGGTTTTTAAATCACAAAGGAAAAAATGGTATGATATGTATCACTTGGCTATAGCTCTAATTACTTTTTTTATTAAGTACCTCTCATTACTTGGCAGTGCTCTAGAATAAGATATTATGTGCTTCCAAATCATAAAAGACATATTTGTTTCTGTAACCATTTTAACCCCCCACTGGCAATTATGGTACTTACAACTGAGGTCATAGGTTGATATTAGTTTAGAAACAGCATGTAAATATATAAATTCACCTGCCTTCCTAAATTGTGTTTATCGTATAGTTTCAAAGCAAAGTATAACCTATAATCTTATTACTTGACTTACTCTGCAGTTATAACGTATATATAGAGATTTTTTAATAATATTTTTTATTATATTATGTTAGTCACCATACAGTACATCCCTAGTTTTTGATGTAAAGTTCCATGATTCATTACTTGCGTATAACACCCAGTGCTCCATGCAATACGTGCCCTCCTTAATATCCATCACCAGCCTATCCCATTCCCCCATGCACCTCCCCTCTGAAGCCCTCAGTTTGTTTCCCACAGTCCATAATCTCTCATGGTTCATTCCCCTTTTCTGTTTATAGAGAGATTTTTTTTTTAAATGCCCTTTGAATGAGGGCACTGATAAACTCTTTGGAATTGGTCTCAAGCCTTGGAGTTCATAGATGCCTGGATGACACTGAATGGCTCACAACTGAGAGCCCCACAGTTTCTTATCAACGTGACCTTTGCTGTATCAGACCCAAGAGAGAGATTTTGGGGAAAATTTGAGAAAGTTAAATTTCCCTCTGGGTTAATAGTTGTGCTGTAAGAGATTGAATATATAGCTGTCTATTTTCAAGACATTTTTAGTTTTTGAAGATAATGATATGTGTTTGTCTTTTAAAAAAAAACAATTCTTTTTTCATTAAAGATTTTATTTATTTATTTGAGAGAGAGAGAGAGAGAGTGAGCATGAGCAGGGAGGGAGAAGGAGAAGCAAACTCCCCACTGAACAGGGAGCCCAACATAGCGCTCGATCCCAGGGTCCTGGGATCATGACCTGAGCCGAAGGCAGACGCTTAACCAACTGAGCTACCCAGGTTCTCTGTGTTTGTCTTTTAAAATATATTGATCAGCAGATAGCCAAACAGAAGGAAGAAGCTAAATTGAAAATGGTCTGTAAGGGAAATGAGTTGCTGAGATGAAATTGTCATTTTGTGTGTGTGTATGTGTGTGTGTTTGTGTTTGTATGTGCACGCTCACAGGTGCGTACTCCCCATGCATGTGTTGGAAGATATTGTTGGTGGGAATTGGGAATGGTCCATATTGGTAGAGAAATGGAAAACATTGTCCCTGGGTGGCACATTTTTAATTAAGTAGTGTTGGAATATAGAAAAAGATAATTTCTTAGCTGCTAACATACCAGAATAATCTTTGGTATAGTTTTAAAACAGTATGTGGGATTAAAAATTAACAAGAGGTCTTTCTGGATCCAATTTAAACTCCTCCGAAACAGAGGGGCAGTGTTGCCCTTTTGTGATCCCAAAGTGCTTTATTTTTTAGGATATGACATGGAGATCTCAGGGACCCCAACATTTAACTCAACTTCTAGCTAGTTGCAGGTTGCTAGTCTTTCTGAACATGACAAAGAAGGCATAAAATGGCAGGAGAGATTTTGGCTTAAACACCACTAGATAAATTGAAGCAGAATGTAACTCTCAAATACAGTGCAGTAAAGTGACACTGGTACCAAGAGAAGGGCATTATAAACAAAGTTTAACATTGTTCATATCATTCGCTTTTATCTTTCAATTTTGGCTGATTTTGAACAAAAAGAATTATCTCCAAGGCGGGAAGCTGCATGAAAGCTTAGCGATCCTCATAATTAAGGATTTATAATACATATTTACATTTGCCATGTTTTAGATGTTTAGGACTTAATTAAAAGAACATTGCTGAAATAAAAACAATTCTATCTTAAGTGGTGGTGAGGGAATTCTGTGCAAAGTTATAAAGCTGCTCAGATAGGCTCTTTTGTTCCATTGTGTATATGATTTCTGTGCTTATTTGAAGTGTTGTGCTTTAATGTGGAGCCTGCATTATAATCCTGTTAGGAAAACGTCAGGTGCCTGTAAAATGTCATAACACAATCTTTTAAGTATCATAAGATGTGCAGCCTTTCCTAAAACAAACAGAAGAGAGGATGATTTGGGAAAGGAAGCAGGATACAGTTAAGAAAGCAAAGAGCAAACACTGAAGATAACATTTGGTTTCTTAAACTCATAACATCCTATAGGACCTAATCACAAAACAGAACACAGTGAAATAGGGACGCCTGGGTGGCACAGCGGTTAAGCGTCTGCCTTCGGCTCAGGGCGTGATCCTGGCATTCTGGGATCGAGCCCCACATCAGGCTCCTCCGCTATGAGCCTGCTTCTTCCTCTCCCACTCCCCCTGCTGTGTTCCCTCTCTCGCTGGCTGTCTCTGTGTCAAATAAATAAAATAAAATCTTAAAAA
Organism: Ursus maritimus; assembly: GCF_017311325.1. Lineage (NCBI taxonomy): Eukaryota > Metazoa > Chordata > Mammalia > Carnivora > Ursidae > Ursus > Ursus maritimus. Next base: position 29,610,849 of record NW_024424341.1, read on the forward strand.
AAAAAAGAAAGTGAAATAAAATATTTCATAGTCAAATATCTATTAGAGAAATGGAAAAAGTAGGCTCATAAAAACCTGATGTAGAGTTTTAGGTGCTAAGAATGAAATGATGATCACAATAATTTGCTATATTTGACATATAAAACTGAGCCATTTACTGGTGTGGCCTTGTAAATGACCACATTCATTTCTTGAAAGCCTTGCTGTGTGCTTGCCTATGGAATGGTTTCTTTCTGTCTCTATGTGTATATATAATTGCAACATGGAATAGATTAGCATGAAAAGAACGCATGTTGTAGTATAATCACTGAAGATGCTTGCAGTTCTCTGATTTTCTGAGTTAGCAAAATTGAGCCTTGATCATTTTTCCCTTTTCCTTCTCCTGGATATGAGGACAATCCGGCTGTGGCATCTGTCATCTTAGGGATTGCCAGGGTTGATTTGGCTGGTAGGACCAGTACGGCAGCTGTCTCCTTCCCTCACGACTTCCTGTGACTTCCATTTCTTCCGTTCCACGTCATGCATGATTTTTAAATACTACACATAGTATTGTATTTTTAGGTAAGCCTGCCATAATGTATTAATGTCTTTAACCGATTTTTAAGGTTTTATCAAAAAATAGGGTAACTCCTGCCTTGTAGCTCTATCTCATTGTTAGGTGCTTACTAGCATAGCAAGCAAGTATCTTCCTCCTCTGTGTTTGCTGATGGCTCCTCATTTGTCTCCCTCACAATGCTGCCCCCCCCCCATGTCCTCTGGCCTCTATCGCCTGGCCTTTACATCTGCTGTTCCCTTTGCCTGATGGTCATCAATCCCTTCCCTCTAAATCCTCCTGGAAAATGTCTACCCAAAGCAAGCCTGACTTCCTTCCTCTGTGGAGTCTTACCTGATCAAACCATCTCAACTGTCACCATCTTGGCAGATACTCCGTAGCACCTTGAGTGTTCGCCTGTTCCTGCCCTGATCATAGACTCTCAAACTGTGTTTTTCGAGAATATGTCTCCTTTACAAAACGGTGAAATCTTTGAAAGGCAAAGGTATTATTTTAATCATTTCTGTGTCTGTAACACCTGGCACAGTGCCTGGAGGAAAGAGATATTCAGTAAATGTGGAAAGAATACACCAAAAGGTGGCTTATATTTTTTCAGTTGAAACACCGGAAAGAGAGGAGATGACAGAATCAGGCTAGATAAACTGGAGCTCTGTATATTATTTTAATGATAAAGTCATTTTTATTTAGGGGACTACTTATTTTTGCTTTTCTTAACAAACTTTTTTTTTGGATTTTGTATTTATCTCTATTATATTTCATTTAGATAGGCTGAGTACTTTATTCTGGTCTGTCATAATCCGTTAGGATACATACTATAATGGCCAACTGACTCTTATTGGCTCTTCCCCTCCCTACCCCCTTTCGTTTGTACAGCAAATATAATTTGATAGGCCGGTATCTCCCATGATGTTTGGACTGAGGACCCTCAGTGAATAGGAAAACACAAAATACATCATGAGTATAAAGTTGGAAGTGCATCTGCCCCTGTCTAGGCCTCCCTTGCACCTCTCCATCTCTGCAGCACTTTCCAGGTGATCTCCTTCAATTTGGAAGTTGTACTGAAAAGTTGTCTCCACATTCCGGAAAGAAATCGACTTCTTCATCTGTCTTGGTCTTCAGTTCCTTTATGTTGGCTTGTATTTTATATTTTCCCATTTGAAGACTTTTTTCCTTTACAGAGGGGAGAAGAAAAATAAAATTAGTTCTCTATTTCTAAAATTTTCATCATTAAATTTATAAAGAGTGTAACCACACCTTTCTTGCTCTTCTCTTGCCTGCAAACACAGGCAAAGCTTTTCTTCATTGCCTTTAGCTATGTTTACAAGCATTTGTGAGTTCCAAACTTTTATTTTGCTCTTTGAATGGTACACATATTCTTTTTGTTAATTTCCTATAAATCTTCATCACTCTTTTTAGATTCCTGTCATGGTTCTTACTTCTCATTGTGTACCTTTATGATTTTCATTGCCAGAATTGTAGAGTTCATAGCTTTCTGCATATGCTGACATATGTTAGCATTCATATTGACAAATATTCCTTTTGCATTGGGCTCTGTGGACTCTAGGGTGGTGAAGGCAGGCATTACTATTATTATTTTACAAACTAGGAAGTGGAAATTTAGGAGGTACTTCCAAAGCCACCAAGTAAGGAAGAATAGAGCTAAAGACTTGGACCCGATTTCAATGATGCTAAATCCATTGCTTTTTGAGATGGAATACACTCATCTTCTCCATGAGCCTTTGAAATCACCTCTCCTGAGTATTAGAAGCCACACGTGCCTGTTCTCAAGGTTCTGTCTCTGGCATGATAAATTAAAAGGTAACATGCTTGCTTTCTTCCAAGGATTCTGTCACTTGCCTTTTATTACCAAGCTCTTCCTTACTTTTCAGAGTAAAGTGTCAAGCATCACTCGGCATATATAACCATAAAATATCTTCTTCTGACTGTCCATTGACTCCCCTAGCTCCTTGGTACCAGGGACATACCCACTTAGTCTAAATTCCTTCTTTGAGTCAGCAGTTTCAAGAACAGGTTGTAAGGGACTGGAAAAGGCTCAAATCACCAAGAAAAAACAACTTCTTTCTGCAAGTTTGCAGCACCATGTGACCCGGGCATTCTGCCGGTGTTGTTTCTTTCTCTGTTAAATCCCTCCCCTGGCCATTCCCTTCTCCATTCCCTTTGGGTGTTGTATTAGTCTATGAGGGCTGCCATAACAAATACCACAGGCTGGGAGGCTTAAACAACAGAAATTTATATTCTCGTCGTGCTGGAGGCTGGAACTCAAAGATCAAAATGCCGGCAGTCTTGGTTTCTGGTGAAGAGTTTCTTCCTGGTTTGCAGATGGCCGCCTTCTTACTATGTCCTCGTGTGGCCTTTCCTCTGTGTGTGTGATCAGTCAGAGAAAGATCTCTAGTGTATCTTCCTCTTCTTGTAAGGACACCAGTCCCATCCCACGATGAGGGCCTGTCCCACTGAAGGTCCTACTTTTATGATCCCATTTAACCTTAATTACTTCCTTAAAGGCCCTGGCTCCAAATATAGTTACATTGAGGGTTAAGGCTCCAGTATATAAATTTTGAGGTGGGGGGCACAAATTCAGTCCATAATGAGTGCTCTCCCTGTCTCAACTGCCTGTATAAAGTAAATCTTCTCTTGATATTTGGGAGAATTTTTGTAAGTTCAACAGCAGATACGTTGTTTTTACTGATTAAAACATATCAGGTGAGTGAGGTCCTCTTCCAGTTGAGTCCCTTCTCAGTGGCATTGCTAGGATGACACTCAGTGCGTTCATCCATTGGCTTCTGCTGCCTGGTTGCTAGCTACCACCGCCCTGTCTCTCCAGTGTTTCTGGTGCTCTCTACCTGTCTCCACCTGAGAGTATCTGATATCCCTTAGAGGAATGCATCTTAATGACCAAAGATTGCCTTCCCATCATTTCACAGTGGTTTTATAACTTTGAAGCAAGTCATTGTCTTTGCGTGCATTATTCTGTTCTAAATTGTCCTTCCAGCAAGTCTTAGAGATGTACAGGATGATAATTTACTTCCCTTTATTAAAATCACCTCTTTATTTATCACCCATACTCCCACAGCTTTTATCACAAATATTATTTTATCCCCCTCAGAATTACTTTCTCCTCTGTGTTGCCGAGCTCCAGTGGTGTAGTGATTTGCTCTGTGTGTTTCTCATGTCCCCTTCTCCGAAGTTGATTTTGCACTTTGTTTTCTTGGTGCTTTTCCTCTATCTGCAAATCTCAGAGTGCACACGCTCTCCCTTTTCTTCCTGTGATCCTTCTATGTCTAGCCACAAACAAACAAATAAGACATAAATAAAATGAGCAAACAACCATGATTCCAATAACTTCCTTAAATTCAATTTAAAATTTGTCTAATTTTAAATTTGTAGAACGCCCTCTAGTATTGGGAACTGGAGCAGATGTTTGCCATACATTATTTCACTCAATCTTAACACAGCATCTGTTCGCACCCAGTCTTTCCTCTTATGGGTGTTTTTCCATCCTCTCCCAGTGCATTTCTCTTGTGGCTAAATAGTCTTTGTATTTATCTTTTTTAATGGTTCATAATAATCTATCAAGTGGATGTGCTCTTATTTAAACATTCCTCTATTGTGAACCAATTGATTGTTCATTGATTTATTTTTGAATTCTCCTAGTCTACCAGTACCTGCTTGTACTAGTATATGGTGATCTTCAGATTCTTATAATTCTCTAAGCTCACAGTATCTGAAGCCACTTACAAATGTCAGTGTCACAAACTGTTCAGTGTCTTTGCCCACTTGGTCTGGCAAAAATCTAAATTTCTTTTGGAAGGAGAAATTTAAAGCAATAGCTGTCTTACACACTTGCTTTCCTGCTCAAGGATTTATAACACTTAAAGATGGTTCTATGTCTCTTCTAGCAGTATCATTTGTTCAAACACGGATCAGAGGAGATGGGTAGAGATTGCCATGTCTGACAGATCTCAGAAGCGCATCTGTCACCCTGCAGGAAACCCACTCACTCATCAATTGGTCCTGTCAGTTATACACACCACTGTCTCATCTCTGCAGCCCTCAGCAGCACCACCAATCATCCCTACATGTGTCCCTCTCAGGAGCTCCATGCCCCGGGCCTCTGATGGGCTGCTGCGAATGTAGGTTTTCGGTTGTAACCATGAGCCTAGTGTTTTCTCCAGAAGGCATGAGTCACTATTTATGGAAAGAACCTCTTAACTGCCATCTCACTTCTCCCTTGGTACTGATTTTGATGTCCTTCTGGTGTCTTTAGAGTTTTGTCTTTCTTTTTAAAAACCTTACGATTTCTTCCTTTCTGAGAAAAATTTCAACATGTCATGAAAACAGACTAGTATTCTTCAACATTTTCTTCCCTCCGAAATCAGGGAAAGCAACCCATATTTAATGAAGATCAAAATGAAAAAGAAAACATTTCAGATTTCCAGTTTTGAATGAGAACTGTTTCCATTGCTAAGCCAACACCTGTACTATTTGAGCCAGTCTTCCAGAGAGTAGACAGGATTATGTGAAATATCTGATATGTCTTTGAATGGGGCTCCTCATTAGTCCCAACCCATTTCTAAAAAAGAAAAGTATCAGAGGCATTAAGGGCACTTTGTACTTCACTCTTTCTCTGACTGTTGACCCCTATTCATCTAGTCCAGTTCTTTTTATAGTATGCCTGAGGCTTTTGAAATTTCCTTCTTACTTTGTACAAGCAATATACTACACCTTTAAATATCTGCTCTATCAAGCCAAGCAACGAGACTCCCGTTTTAATGATATTTTCTTTGATATAACAATGTGGATGAGATGCAGTCTAGTTCCTTTCTTATCTTCCTGATTACACAAGTAAAAAATATTCAGGGAAAATGATTTCGTAGGGCATTAATTAATTGGTCTAAAATGAATTTCTTCTTAATTTGTACAATAAATTTGTTAGGTGGACTCTGTGACTGCACTTAAGGCAGTGTCTCACAAAGGATACCTCCGTAATTTTATAGCCTGGAACTAATTGGATATTGATGAAAATAAGTGTATTTAATCCCATATTTCATATGCTTGGCAAAATACCAGATGAAATACTACAAGCAAATGTTTAAACTTCGAGCTGAAATTCATTGCTTCTCCTAGAATGAACGACTTTTTTTAAATTAAAAGACACAATTGATGCCCAGAACCAAATGGAGCATTTTTAGTCGAGTGTTTTGAACTGAGAGTTGTGATCAGTTTTGTACTTTACGTTCAATAGATGTTTCTTAAGCAATACTTTCTTCTAAAAGCAAGAGATGCAAACAGAGTAAGGCCCTTCCTGTCTACCCAGTTGCTATTTCAGGGGTTCTGCTTATTTCTAAACAAGCTTCCGATGTGATGTACAGAAAAACAAATATCAGAGTTACCCTGGTTTTTCCAGATTTCGGAGGTTGGGTAAGGAAATTATCCATCCATCCACTCAGCCTCTCAAACAGCTTCTTGTTCTAGTCAGGTGGTGGGGTAAAATCATAAGTCCCTGCATTCAGGGAACCAAAACCAGATAGGGAAGACAGAAAGACACGCCTTACCGTAACTAATGAAAGGCAGACCATGATACATACTCCACTTCAGTCTAGATTCCTGATGTAATGTCATTCTGATTTATTTGGCAAACTCTTATTTACCTCTCGTGTGCTTCCTCTCATGTCCTTTAAAGATCAATAAATAACCAGTAATGCTACTAGAGTAGACATAAGACAAGTTTTTGTATTTTTCACTGACTTTGAGTTGCTGGTTTGGAAATTTATCCCCACAAATTGCACTGGGTGAATATGTTCCATGTTAAATGAACCCTGAAATTGCATGCTTTGGGACCCTGGTTATTTTTCAGTTGGCACTGATGATTCAGAGGATTATACCTAAGAAAGAAATACTAGTTAAATATATTATAAAAATTCTTGGTGAAATAATGTTTACAATCCCTGGATGTATTTGGTTTCATACAATTACTCTTCCCTGGGTTACATGATTGTTCCTTCAGTCTATTAAAGCATTCCTCACCCTTGTAATTTCTGAGGCCTCTTGGGGTTTCACCTTACACTGCTCATTTTATTCATTTATTCACTCAACAGATATTTAGTGTGCTACCTATCATTACACATGTCTTCAGCATCAGTGGTTTTGAAATGTTAAAATGGTCACAATCAGTAACTTCTTGCCAACAATTGAGAATGGAAGTTTTGACTCCCAGATACATAATACTTTTGAAATCATATTTTATGCCTATGGTTTTGCTTTCCTTTACAACAAAATGTACAGTATTGTTCGGGGTGCTAAATAGGGTGAACAGTATCATTACAGGCCACGTGCTCATTGCTGTTTTGGCCTAAAGCTCAGCTTTGCCACTTTCTGGTCCTATAGAAAAGCAAAGCACAGTGTGAGAGGCAAGGCATTTGGGTGGTTATAGGCAGAGCACCAGAGAGAGCTATTTCTTGAAGGAGAACCAGGAGGGGCAAGAAGGAAGAAGTGCATTCCAATGAGAATGAGCCCCCCAAAAGCATGGAGCATCTGAAGGCACCACAAGTAGTCCAGAAGGACTGGCTGAGGGTGAGGAGTGGCAGCAGATAAAGCTAAAGAAATAGTCATGAAGCCATCCTGGGAAGTCCTAAGTATTTTATCTCTAAGGGTCATCTTAATATTCTAAGTGTTATGTGCGCATGTGTGACATTGATTAGATTTGTGTTTTGTAAAGGTAAAACTCCTGGCAGTATGAAGGATGGGCATAACAAGGGAAAGGCAAGGCTATGGCATCTAACCTGGAAACACAGAAAGCAGATACTTACCTGGTGAATTAATTCATGTAAGAAGTAATAAGAGCTACAAAATAACCCAGATAGTGGCAGTGGCAATAAGGAGCAGGCAACAGACTCGTCCCATATGAGCATGAAGACTGCCAGAAAGTCCTGACTGATTGAAAGGAGAGATACTTCAGAGCGAGAAGAGGTCAATTCCAGCTGGTGGTTTTTACTTTGGTTTTATTATAAATGTGTCTACATTCCAAAAAGTGTAATATGCAATTCCTGTGTAGCTGCTTTCTTCCTGATTAAGGAATTTGAAGTATCTTCATATTTGTTCTTTTCTTTTACCATTCTCTTCTCCAGCCTGCCTACAAAGGATCATATTTAAATTTTCTTGAGATTGTGGGTGATATGTATAATGCAGTATTTTACAAAGATTCGTGCCATGGTGACATATTGAGTAAAATCTTTCTGAGATAAGGCTCATACAAAATACTTTCTGGCGTCACACATGGCTGCATTTTAATGAAGTCTTTCACTTTGGGCAGGAACAAGAATATATCCTGAATTGAAGGTTTCATGGAGTATTCTTCTTCCCTGTGACTGATAACTATGATGTTTTCTTGTCTTCCTCTCAAATACCTACTCCTGCCCCACCCATTTGGTTTAGATAGTAGAGATTCAATACTTGCCTCTAATGAGAAAAGGCTGACTCTCTGTAGTTGGGTTGTTTAAATACTTTGGGACAAATACATTCTGGGTTGAAGTATCTATCACTTAATGTGTAAAAAGAGGACGCAGATAAAATGGAATAGCAAAAGTTGATTAAAATTTTACAATGTGCTCTTCAAGTTATGTTTAATTTAATTAAACATTTACCCAGTGCTTGCCCTGTTGAAGTGTACTAGAAAATAGGCTTACAAAGATGTATAGACTCTGCTCTCAAAATGGAAGAGAAGGGGAGAGAGAGAAGAAGAAAAATGGTACAGTTCATTACATGGTATTAATTGAGATGTTTTTGGATATGTCACATCATTTTGAACCCACTTCTTTTGCTATATAAGGATTTGGAAGGCAGAGGTAAATTCCACTGATTTGTTGACCATATTTGATTTATTTCAAGCATTGAGAAGAGCTGAGGTAACTGCTCCTCCAGAGAGCGTCCGTTCTCTAATGTGTTCTGTAGTGTTACACAGTCTCGTGAGATTTAAAAATCTGTGACAAGGAAGCATTTGAGGCTTCGAATAGCCCTCCACTGGCAACTATTACATTTTAAAAATATGCCCCTGGACATATCCAGCTATGAAGAAAAACCTGGAAGGTTTTCTCCAAAGTTGTCAAGAAATAACCTTTACTAATGTGTAAGTGAACTCAGAGGACTTACTAAAAATAAGAAGGAAACTTCTCTTTTAAAAAGTGTTTTAATATTTTAAACATCTGAATTTCAAGGCCAACAAAACCAGCAACTGGTCTTCAGAAAGCTATTCCAATTGATGATCCTATTTAGCTAACTCTTCTTGGCCATTTAGATTTCAGCATTTGTAATATACTATTATTTATTTTAAATTTTGCTGAAAACCATCAAACATATATTCAGAATTCTAATAGGTAGGAATGTGCTCTGCCAATATAAATTATCTACATTGCAAACAACTTGAAGTATTGAATGAGCTATAATAAAAGATGATTATTTATATTTATTTTTATTCAACTACAGTAATATATTTGATTTATTATGTTGTAGCTCTAAAAAATAAAAAAAGGACCTGTTCTTCCATATGTGCATATTATGAGTTAATTTACAATGAAAATTAAATCCTTAGTACTAAAGAATGAGATAGGAAGTTTATAGGAAGATCTTGATTCCAATTCATCACTTAAACTTCCCTCAACTTAATTGAAATATATATTCTTGGGCTATGAAGTAGTTAGTTGTTATCTCTTAAATTTGTCAACATTTACTCAACAAAAAGAAGTCCCCAAATTTATGATCAATCCATTGATTGATCAATAGATGGATAAGCTTTCACTCTATTAATGGTTATATGTAAATCCTCCAGCATGCTGTTTTCAGGTCACTTTACCCAAGAACTCCAAACAACTTGCCCTTTATGATTTTGTTTGGCATTTGCAAGATATAAAAATGTCTGTTTTAAATGTATCTTTAATAATATTATTTGTACTATAAGACCTGATAAGTCAGATACTAACCTAGAAGCCAGTAATCCTGTCTGCTATCCTGTCCCCTCATCTTTATATCAGATGCCTCATCTTTTTCTGATAACCCACAGCCAGAAGCCCTATGAGACATTTTTCTCTGCTACCTTTACCCATCTCTGCTGGTAGTCACATATTACTGGTTCTTCGTCTTTCAGTGTCTCTACATCCACCTCTTTTATTTTACTGCCACAGCCAGAAGCATGGGGCCTTTCCAACTACACCGTGGGGTTGAACAGATAGACAGGGACAGAAGGATGTGAACACAGAATTTAAATGTATTAATTATTGTGCCAAAGTCTTGCACAGGGTGCCATGAGGATAAGGAGGACACTTGAGCCTGAGGAGGTCAACCAATGGCTCCTTGTGTGGAAGAGATTCCAAGCTGATGTCTCGCAGTGGCACAGAGCAATGAACCTGAACAGAACTGCTAGTTTAATCAAAATGTAATAGTCACATAATGGTCAAGGAACATTCATATGAAGGGTTAATGGGACAGGGGGACAGGAGAAAGTAGAATTGAAGATGAGTCTGGATTTAATGTTCCACATTTATGGAGGGCAATTAGATTATTTAGATTACCACATTCATGTGTGTAGGGGTAGGGTGGGAGGAGGGACGGTACTGAGAAGCAGCCAGAGCCTTAATGCTGGCTTCAATTCTCAATCTCCAAGTGGAGAAATTCGTTATAATGTGAAATTCAGGCAGAAAGCTAGCGAGTGAAGTGACCACATCCTGGAAGTAATGGGGGCTGCAGCCATATAAAGCTCTCCAAGGGCTCAACTGCCCGCAGGCATATTGGCCAACTGGGTTGCAAACCAGCTCCAGGAGGACCACACTTTTATAAGTTTTCCAATATGCAGACCCTTGGCTTCTCTTTTACCAAGCAAAGGCGTGGAGCAAAAACCTGGTAGAGATTTTTAGTTTCATTCATCACAATGTTTTATCTTCAAAAAGGTTGAATAAGCCAACTTTTTGCAAGTGATGTCTGGAGTATCACTGATGCACATTTAAAGAAATGTCACCCCAGAGAATATGTTCCATTGTCTTTTATACAAAGAACCTTGCCTATCCCACATCAAGTCCACTTAGGACAACGTATTCAGTGTTCTTGCTCAAGTAACTCTTCAAGGGTTTGGGCAATAAAGTGGGAGAGTTGTGCTGGCAGCGTAACATAGTCATTCAAAGTAAAGACGTTGAATGGCCAAAAGTAATAAGCCCAAAGCCTTCAGCAGGAAATTTAAGTTCCTAACCTTCAAGTCCACATCTAGAAAATGGAGACAATGTTTTCCTCACAGGATTCTGGTAAGGATTTGATGTGGCTGGGACATAGCATACGATATGTGTAACTATTACTGTTCTTAGCATTATTCTCTAGAGGGCTCCAGTTAAAATGTCACTGGGACATTGGCACGGATGAGTTCATCTTAGTAATGCCTTAGCTGCTCTCCATAAAGGTGTAGTAGATTAGATGCTATGACATCTGTCAGGGAAGTACCTGAGTGGTGGGTCGAGAAGATGTCTTTTCTCTTGGAGAGGTGAGGGTGTGAACAAGTTAACAAATACTGGGTCAGCTCAGCAGCATTTTGTAGGAACTAACGTGAAAGCGATAACTTCTGTACTTAAAAAAACAAAGTAAAAGCTATACATTATTCTAATTCCAGAGAAGTGTGAATAGGAGAAGTATATAAACAATTAGCTTGAAAAAAGAGAAAAATTTTGAATGACTCTGTTGAGTTTTGTGTTGTGCTATGAGAGTTATCAGTTTTAAGGTATGTTAGTCTTGAAAAACAAAAAGACACATCATGGCCACTCTTGATACCTTCAGCATATTCAAAATTCCAAGGATTATTTTAAGCCAATTATTTTAAGTTCTAAAGTCAAATGGCAACTATTCAAAGATTTTTTTAAAAATCATGTTTTGATACCCAAAGTAGATCATGATGGGGATATGCAAAGGAATGGAAACATGTGTTTTATATTTTTAAATAATTTCTTTTTTTAAAAATAATTTTTATTTTGTTATATTAGTCACCATACAGTACATCCCAAGTTTTTGATGCAATGTTCCATGATTCATTATTTGCATATAACACCCAGTGCACCATTGCAATATGTGCCCTCCTTAATACCCATCACCGGCCTATCCCAATCCCCCAACCCCTCCCCTCTGAAGCCCTCCGTTTGTTTCCCAGAGTCCACAGTCTGTCATGGTTCATTCCCCCTTCTGTTCTCCCCCCCCAATTTCTGATCTAATTTGAGACATAGTACATACATCTAAGATAACATTAACAATTAATATAATGGTGTTTGTAAGTAATATGTGAACTCAGATATACTGAAAGACCAGGAAGTAAATGAGATCCCAGTATTTGGTATAAGGAATGTTATCAGGATGTTGGAAGGGTTGCAGTAGTTTTAGAAAGAGATGAAAGACCTAGAAACACTAAGGGTGCGTCCTACAGTCTCATCTAAGGCTTGGAGTCCTCTCTAGACTCACAAGTTTGTTAGCAGAGTTTAGTTCCTTGCAGTTGAGGCCATTGATTGTCTTGCTTGCTGTTGGTCTGGGTCTGTTCTGAGGTCCTAGTGGCCATTGCTTACCATGTGGCCCTCTCCACAACACGACAGTTTGCTCCTTCAAGGCTGGTGGGAGCAATTTTACTCATGCTTCATGTCTCTCTGACTTGTTTGTGTCTTTGACCTTTAGGACTCTTTGAAGGGCTCCCCTGATCAGGTCATGTCCTCTCAGGATAATCTCCCTTTTGAGTAACTAAAAATCTAACTAATAATTTCCCTTTTGAGTAATTAAATTAGGGATTTTTCTTAATTAATGACATCTGCAAAATACCTTTTGCCATTTAATGTAATATAATCACAGGAATGATATCCCATCACATTCACAGATTTTGCCTGCACTCAACGGGAGAAGGTTCTATGAGGTGTCTGTAACAGGGGGCTCGAATTTTGGGGGCTGTCTTAGCATTCTGCTTACTGAGGGATTCACACACTTGGCTAACTTTCCAGCAGAGAGGGGCCTGTGCCATGGTGGTACTTACATTTAAGGATCGGGCTGGTAACCTCCAGGTGTCCTTGCAAGAGCTGTGGTTCTGCAATGGGGGTGTGGCCTTGTTGGAAAGAGGGAGGTTCCAGAGCTCAGAGCAGGTATCAGCCTGTTGTCTTGTTGAGCTAACTCACATCTGCTCAGCCAGCTCTTAACTAAGCTGTCAAAAACAGAGTGGAAATGTACCCCAAGGCCAGCCGAGCTTGTCCGTTGATTATGAAATCAAACACAATAATCTTAACCAATGAAATGGAAATATCCCCCATCTAATTTCATGTTATTATTCAGGGAAGCTTATTGTTTCTAGTTGGCTTGGTACCCTCTCTCCCACCCTTAGTTAGAAATAGCTGTTTATTAAAATTGCTTTACGGCCTCACTTATTAAAAAGCATTTATCTGCAGAAAAACTCCTTATCACTATGAAGCATTTCAGCCTTCATCTTTAAGTGCGATATTTTGAGATACAAATAACAACTCTCAAAATAATTTAGTAATAAAATGGAGTATTTGCTCAGAAAAGTCGAAATATCATCTAATATGACTAGAATAGGAATTGAATTGAGGCTTACTCAATTTTCCCTCTAGGAATCAAAGTCTAAAACATTGCAATTTCAGGTTGAAAATATCAGTTAATGGAAATAGCACATACTTAGGAGGTCAGCATTGCTGTGACTTTGGGCATGTGTGATCTAGGTGGGCCCAGCGTGAATGCTCCGAACATTCTAACTACATTATCAAAGGTGTCCAAATGAAGAGCTGCCCGAGTTCTCCGAATTCCTTTCCACTTTCCTTGGGAATTGTGGCCACTTAATTTCTGTATCATATGCAGTCTTAAATCTAAAACAAAAAAATCTAAAGCTTGAGAGATATAAAGAAAAATATGGCCTTTGGAACATTAAAAATTCTTTCTTAGTGGGAAAACAGTGCATCACAAGGAAGACAGCACATCACTTAACTCCCCTTTTTGGGTTAATAATTTTGTGCCTTTTTTTTTTTTTTTTTTTAGAGGGAAGGATGATGCTGTGTTTAGGCATGTTGAATGCTGCCCCCTCTCTCCTCAAGGGAAAATTCCTGTAATAAAATTTTGTAAGAGATATCCAGCTAAATTTTATTCATTTCCAACTCTTGAAGTTTTTGAATTTATAATAATGAACACTTAAGGCAGCAATCACAAACACTTATATAGTACTTATATACCAGGTGCCAGTACTCTTTATATGCTGACTCATTTAAACCTCAGAAAGCCCTATTTACCTTAGTATAATCATGATCCCCATTTCGAGAGGGGGGAAGGCAGTTTCAATAAAGTGTTTAAGATCAGTTAGTAATTGGCAGAGGCAGGACTTGAGCCCAGGGAGGATGGCTCCAAAGCTGTACTTGAACTCAATATGCTATACTGCGTGCTGGCTTTTGTGTGGGGTGACAGGTACCATGTGATGCTGATCATGTGATCCCAGCAATTGGAGACCCAGACACCTAGGAGGCGCCATAATAGATGTCTGTTTGGGTTAAGGACCTTCCAGAAGGCAGTGAAGGGTGGTGGCTCTTAGGAGGAGTAACATACAGAAAGGGGAAGATGGCTGTGACTTGGAGAGGAAGCAGGTGCTTAAAATGTCCCAGCTTTGTGCAGTGAGGAGAGGCTTGAGGTAATCTTCCAAGTGGCTTTGGGAATGAACCGGTCTTGTCTATCTCAAATTAATTTAATTTTTTTAAAGATTTTATTTATTTATTTGACAGAGAGAGACAGCCAGCGAGAGAGGGAACACAAGCAGGGGGAGTGGGAGAGGAAGAAGCGGAGGAGCCTGATGTGGGGCTCGATCCCAGAATGCCGGGATCACGCCCTGAGCCGAAGGCAGACGCTTAACGACTGAGCCACCCAGGCGCCCCCATCTCAAATTGTAATCATATGTGTGGATTCCATTATCTCTAACGGCTTACTAAAAATGGGAGTTCTCATCATTAAAGTAACATATGTGTGTCCCCACATCAGACTCAGAAGTGCGCTTTAATAATCAGTGGGCAATATTCTGAGCTACAGAATCTGCAAAAAATTTCCTCTCTTGGTTCTACACCTACAGTTTGGTAACTGTGGTAGGCAGAGTAATGGCCCTTCCAAGGTGTGCAAATCCCTGGAATCTTTGACTGTGTTACCTTTATGGGGCAAAAAGGAATTTGCAGACGTTATTATTAGATTAAGGCTCTTGAGATGGGGAGATTAACCTGGATTACCCAGGTGGGCTCAATGTCATCACAAGAATTCTCAAAATTGGAAGCAGCGGGAGAGTCAGGGGAGAGGTGTGATGATCAGAGGCCTGTAGAAGGTGGAAAAGGGAAACAAATAGATTCTCCCCCAGAGCCGCCAGAAGGAACAGCGCCCTGCTGAAACCTTATTGTAGCCCATGAAGCGAAGTCTGGTCTTCTGACATCAGAACTGTAAGATAATTAATTTGTGTTGTTTTCCGACACCAAGTTTGTGGTGATTTGTTACATCAGCAATAAACAGCAAACTCCTGCAGCAGCCATTGACTTCCTCTGTCTCTCTTCCTGCGCTGTGAAAAACAAAGAATTGTCTGTAGTAATTCACTCAAGAGTTTTTACATGAACTTACAAAAAAAGAAGAAAAAAGAGAAGAAAAAATTCTTTATAATACACATTTAAACCTATTTTCTTTTAAAGAAATGTCTTCATTAGCATATGACTTCATTTGTTCTATCATAGATTTAATGTCAACCTAATCTGTGTCTCACATTCTATAATCTATTTGAATTATTTTGAGTTTTATACTCATTTAAAGTTTCTCGATCCCAGAACGCCAGGATCACGCCCTGAGCCAAAAGCAGATGCTTAAGGACTGCGCCACCCAGGTGCCCCTCTTTAGGTCCTTTTTAAATCAGAAGTCAGTTCTGAAATTTAGATGTGGTCATAAAAGAACTGCTTAGAGGTATGTGTACAAGTCTTCAGTCTCGTCATCACAGTGTCACATGAGGCCCATTTTGTCAGGAAAAGTCCGTGATGCGTGCAGATTCTTAGAGCTCTGATACCTCTTTGCTTTGTAATTATTTCTTCTACCTTTTCACCTTTGGTTGGTTTTGCTTGTTGAATTTGCAGGTCTCCTTGTCCTAAAATCTGGACTTTAAATAGTTGCTATTAAGCCTCCAAAATCAATCAGCCTCTGGCTGTGCTGTCATTAAAAGTTAACTGCCTTCCCATTAATCCATTAATTGTGCAGATTAATTGGGAAAGCGATTCAAACCAAGGCTCTAACTTGGGGCACGTAAGCCAGTGTTTGCCTCCAAGTGAAAGCTTATCCTATTAACATCACAGAGTATTAAACAATTATATATATAATTCACACATGGCATATATATGAGACAATGCATAGAAACCGAGAGTCTGCTGCCACAATAAAGATGACTAGAAAATCACCCCGTGAGTCTGACTCAGTTCTAGAAAAAATACTGATAAATATTAACTCATTTTAAGTTGTGGCAATATGTTATTTTTAAATTTAAGCCACTGATTGACAAAGTTAGAAGCTCATGTTTGTCTTGTTTAATATATCTAAAGCTAGTATCCTTAAGTGAACGTTACTTTTCATGCTGAGGTCAAATTTAATACTCAAAGAAGCTAAAGAATTTAGCAGTGGTCTATACTCAGTGGAGTTTAATTGAGTTGAAATGTTATTTTGGATGATGATGAGAGAGAAAATCAGGATTGGCCTATATTTTGTCTCCTGCCCTTCTGAAAAATTATATTTTACTTAAGCCCACTTGTATCACTATTCCTTAAAACTTCTTCCTTTTCTTCTGTTTCTTGCCAGAATGTTAATTACTGTGTAGTAGCTGCCCCCCCACACTGATGGTTGACATAGCTACGGAGGGGAAATGGGGTGGGGTGTAACACTAACCATTTTTCAGTCTTTAAACCAGCCTCATGAAGCCGTAGGAAAAGCATAAAGACATTTGCAAAAGGAACAAAACTCGCCATTGGATAGGAATTAATTTGCAAGTCTGTTTTACTGGTTTCTGAGTTAGTGTGGTCCTGGCTGCGCTATACCCCAGATGAAGTAAGTCAGAGTGACCTGGAATGGGGCAGTCACAGGCAAGTCTTAAATCTCCCCCATGTGATTCTACTCTAGCAAGGATGAATTACTGAAGGTGCATGTTCCACCTTCTGTTCCAGAGACAACCTGGAGCTGATCCATATATTTTTTTATCAGGAAGTGGACGATGCTTTTTAAACATACCTGGGTCTTCCGGAAGTTCTTAGGTTGGACTTCTAGGGCTTTTCTTTGATGTGCTGAGTGAATGCTTACGATGATTACAACTGTGGGGATGCGCCTTTAAAGTTGGGAAGAACTCATTATCATGGCAGTAAAGGAAGACCCTGAGAAGATGCAAAGGCTAGTGGTTCAGAGTTCACAGTTGCAAGGGAGTCAGCCATCATCACTGGTGTTGGGCAGAGATTCAAAGGCAGGCAGGGAGGAGGGAAGGCTTTATAGTGGAAAAAAAAAGGGAGGCTTCAGTTATGCTCAGGTTGGAAGCTGTTGGCATGGGGAAGCAGAAAGCAGGCTAAACATCCTATGTGATTGATTAGGTATGTGTATTTGGGTTCTTCTGTATTTGGTAGAGATTTAGAAATCTTTACTAAATACATTTATGTAGTACTAAGTTGGAAGCAGGGGCAAACATTAGGGAAGTCGTAAGTTATTAGCCAAGTTTGGGGCCAGTTGTTACAGGGGTTATTGTTTGGCTTTTTGGGCTTGTTACTGTAGATAGTAGGTTGGCTTCCTGGGCTGGTTGCTGTAGGTTATGGGTCAGAGTTCTATTTTTGTATATCATCTGGCCATTGCCCATTTGTATATCCAGTCTCTTTGTTGGGTAAGAGTCAGAGGTACTCAGACTGGGCTTATGGTAAAAGAACAATATCGTTGTCTAACTTTTTGGATGAGATCTTGGCTTGTACACAATATTTTTTATATATGCTAGTGTAATTCCACAACTTCTTAGATTAGTTGATGATTTCTAATTTCAACTTAATGACAATTTCGATAATATAGATTAGAATGAACCATTCTGTTCAAGGAAATAGATTTCTTGAAGGGAAGGTCATTCCTTAATCCTGATGCTGTCAATGGAATATTTGGACTAGGTCTTTCTGAAAAGACTGAGATTCTAATGTTTCCAAAGCTCCCTGTCAAAGATCTCACTCCTGCCTCTAGTTGCATGGGAATTTTAAAATATTTTAGGTATAGGGGTGCCTGGGTGGCTCAGCTGGTTAAGTGTCTGACTCTTGATCTCAGCTCATGTCTTGATCTCAGGGTTGTGAGTTCAAGTCCCACTTTGGGGTCCATGCCCAGAATGAAGCCTACTTAAAAAAAATTAAGTATGTTTGCTATCTATCCTATCCTATCCCATTATATCCTATCCTATTCAGTCCTATCCTGTCCTTCTCAGTGAATATTCCTCTGAGAAACATGATTCATTAGCAGACATGCAAGTGATTTTGGCAGGTCTTCCAAATAATAGAGAAGGTTGTTTTACTCAGTGACAACTTAGCTGAATGCTACTGCAAGTCAGCCCTGTTTTTTGGTCATGTATATTTTAGAATACCAATACTTGTTTCAACAATGTACTTGCTCAGAATAGGAGTTCTGTATCCTTGGGTAAATTATTCAACTGTGGTGTACCTTTCTCTCCAATTGTCCAATGGAGTTAATACTATCAAGTAATATAGGCTATTTGTCAGGATCAAATGAGTTAATAATACATGTGAAGCACTGAGAACATAAGCAGCTGGTAATATATACCTATTATCTTAGTGCAGGTAGTATTACACAGAGATTAAGAAAATTGAATTACTTTTATTAAAAACTGAACAGCTTTTACTTACTTATGAGAATTATGCACTAAAGCCCTTTGTAAAATAAAATTAAATTACTTTCAATCGAGCTATATTAAAATACTTTCACTGTAGTTTGCATCTTTATTTGTAAGAGGCTACTGAGTTTTTTATATACACAGTTTGCCAGAGATCTAATTTATCATTGTCTTTTTAATGACAATGGTTAAGTTTTTCTCTCATGTGAAGAATAAATGGTGACTTTTCTGAGATATTGACCTGAAAGCTCTAGTTTTGTGTGTCTTTGTGTGTGTGTGTGTGTGTGTGTGTGTGTGTGTATGTGAAAATGTCTCAATATAAATTAGGTTAATATGGATATTCTAACAGAATTCGTTAAAATTGTCTTCTACATGTACTCAGTGTATAGATTTTTTTTTTTTTTTTTACAAAAAACAGATTAAAAACTCTAGTTTCACATTTCTAAGTGTATCAGGGCTAATGTGGAAATTCTAATATGATGACTATGAGAAAGGTTGAATAAGAGGTAACATAATTTTGGAAAAACACAGAGTAATAAGAGTGATGTCCATTTCTTCCTCTTATAGAAAAAGACATTAATTAACCAAACATGCCCTGCTACCGTTTTGAATGGTACAAGCCTTTCCTCTTAATGACTGTATTTTTAAATTTCATTAGTGACTGGAGTCTTAATGAGCTTCTTTGTCCCTTTGACCTGCATGTGCCTCCCCTCCACCACCTCTGGTCATAGAGACATCAGGCTGTACTCATGGTCCTCCTCTGGTTCCTGCAGGGAGTTGGGGCAGTGCAGTTCGCTACTCACCTGTGGCCACTGACCTAGGTGAAGGGTGGGGCAGGGTGGGAGCTGAGTCCCAGCGTGCACTGCGGCAGCCCACAGCCTGGGGAGCCCAAAGCCTGGGTAGAAGCTGTGATGACCCCCGCCCACCCTCTAGGCCCTAGGAGGAAAGCAGGTGTAGGCCAGAACTCTCTTGCTAGGAGGTAGACAGACCAGTCCATCCCATGTGCAGGTGGTGAGGGGTGCAAAGAGCAGCACTGAGGGCCAGGAAGGCCTCAGTCTCCCCAGGCCTATCCTAATAGGTGGGGAGGGCAGCAAAACACTTACATCCTGCTCCTGTAATTTGGCAACCTTCCTTCTTAGTGTCAAAAGACAGCTTGAGGGGAGTTGGGGGCTAGGGCCTCCACGCCAGTGCAAAGCAAGGGCTGTACAGAAAAGGAGTGAGTAGCACACATGCCAGTGATGTGCCAGAAGAAGAGGTGAGTGGGCTGCAGCACTGGGAGAGAAGTGAGGTGAGGTAAGGGCCCCAGGCTGGTTGGCACATGTGCTTATGGCGGCAGGAGGGGGCTGCAGAGGTTGAGCGTAGGGTCCCAAAGTCCCCCCTCCACAGTTAGCACAGGTGCTCCCTGCTTGACGACTTCTGTCTGGGCAGTGCTTCCGACACTTGCCGGGGTGGGTGCGAAGGTGCAGTACCTGTACACTATATATTTGCATATGTAAATGTGTATATTATATATGTAATACATGTGTTCTATGTATAATATATAATACTTATTTATTTATAATAGAATAATGTATAATAACGTTATGTATAACATAGCATATTTAGACATGTAAATACATGTGTACTAATGTATATATAATATGTAAATCTATAAAATAGACATGTAAATACATATATTTATACATTTATATATACATATAATATATAAACTAATGTATATTTCTAGTTTATATGAATTCATATTTATGTGTATGTATACATGTATGTATTTTTATTAATGATACATTTATGTATATAATATGTGTACATATAAAATATATTCATATGTATTTATATAAGGATACCATACAGTAAGTGAATGCCAACACTTACAATTTGATAGCCAGCTTAGCATTTATACAGCTTTTATACACATTATAAATGTATGTATGTACATTATAATATATGTATATGTATGTACATATATGTATTACATTATATAGTAGTAATACATGTATACATATACATATGTACATACACATTTGTACAAATGCAAATATGTGTATAATACATATGTACTATTATGTGCATAATAATAAATGTACATATATATGTCTCTGATGAAGGGACCAGGATGGTAATGATCTGACATAGTATTTTATTTAAAAACAATACGATTATGTTTTGAACTGAAATAGTATGTTATTTCAGATTTGAAAGCTCCTTACTTAAATACTTATATTTTTATGCACTCTGAACAATGATCATATGCTCTCTGAGAAGTTGTAAATTATTAATCTTGAAAATTTGAGGAAACCGAGAGCTCTAGATGAGAGATTAGTCCAGAGAAGCCTGGTTCACTGGGTTGCTTTTACTAGAGTCTAGTTTAGGGTTTCTCAGCCACTGCACTATTGACATGTGGGATTGGACAATTCTTTGTTGTGGAGTGCTGCCCTGGGCACCATAGAGTGTTTAGTAGCATCACTGGCCCCCACCCACTAGATTCTAGAATTTCCCCAACTTGTGATGACCAGAGTGTCTCTAGATGTCGCTAAATGTCCCCTGGGGTGCTAAATCACCTCCGATTGTGGTTCTCTTCTTTGCAAGTCTAGAACCTGCATCTCACTGCATTTACTGCTGCAGTGAGAGAAAACTTGTTTTCTGGAATTAAATTCACAGGAGACTGATATTTAATCCAGAATTCCATTTTATTAAGGTCTGGGGAGAAATACTCCTTTTACTCCAGACTCATTATTGCTGTCTGAAACCTCCCTCCCTTGGTTCAAGACTGTTGAAGATCAGTAGTTTTATAGTTTTTTTGTAATAAATTGCTTGGCACATCTGGAATAAGAGTATACAACTGCTTGAGAGACAGTTTATTTCTGTCATTATGGTATCTGATGAAATTCCTATACTCCAAACCTAAAGAAATAGTAATTGTAGTTACGGCATTCTTGCATACTGGATTCTAGACCCCAGCTCACTTTTTAAACATTGTGGTTCCACTACAGTGAGACAAGCAAATTAACCAAAGTCTGTATGTCAATTACCTCATCTGTAACGTAACAGTAATATTGGTATCTCAAAGAGGAGAGAGAGTGGTAAAGATTAATAACTGTGTGAAATGGTTGTAAGTTCTTAGCACAGAGTACTCACTGAACGTGTGTTTGTTATTAGTTTTATGTAA
Organism: Ursus maritimus; assembly: GCF_017311325.1. Lineage (NCBI taxonomy): Eukaryota > Metazoa > Chordata > Mammalia > Carnivora > Ursidae > Ursus > Ursus maritimus. Next base: position 29,632,506 of record NW_024424341.1, read on the forward strand.
GAATAACTTTAGAATATTTTATTGCTAAATAAACACACAGTAGATCGTGGGGAATGTGTATGCTTGTGGTAAAACATAATAACGTCATGTAATCACCACTCAGGCCAATAACTGGAACTTTACCAAACACCAGAAGCCTCCCTGACCCATTTCCCATATCCCATGTCCTTTTCCTCATAAATGAAATAAACACCCGTTCTCTTTTTTTAACCTACTTTAGGCTAAAAATAGAACAGTATTGATTCTCAGTTTATAATGGCAAAAACAAATGAGCAGTAAATATATGCCCTCAAGAGTGATTGCACTGGAGAGGCATTTTACATCTGAAACATCGATTTGAATCTGCATAATTGATTGTGAATTGCAGTTAAACACCTTTTTTTTTTTTGGTCACACTTACACATGAATACTGATAATGATTCAAAAGTGACTGTACTTCTGGTAAACACACACCCACACGTACCCACCCCCCCAGACATAATGCACTTGCTTGTACATGCAGACACACACATAGTCCTTTCCACAGTGTACGGAAGCATTTTGGTAGTTGTTCATGGTTGGGCATAATCAGAATCAGAACTCCCTTCGTCAGTCCATGGATTGTGTGTTTCTTTATGTCTGCCCTCCTTAATACTTGAATTACCACCAGATCGACAGTGTCAGTACTTAAGCCAATCAATAGACATGCAGGAACTCTGGGCCAGTTATCAAGTCTGTCTCAAGAGTTAGCTAAAGAATTTAAGGTGTGCAGGAAGAAAAAGTGGACTCCAAATAAAAAATGAGACAGTCTTAAAAAGTAAAATGCTATCTCAGGCAAATTCTTCTGAAAGGCATGCCAATGTTAAGTTGGTAAATTTTTTACTGATCTCTTATACTTTAGACATTTAGCTTTAAAGAAAAACACATTTCAAATAGCTGGACTGCAAAAAATGTTGTAGTTTGAATACTTAAGCAATGAAACTACTAATGACTTTTTTTTAAAAAAGCTGTTCAGGCAGAATAAGCTTCATACAATTTCAGATAAATCTAGATAATTCCTAGATTAATTTAATTTAAATTAAATTGCTTATGTTAATTTTAAAAATGGGACAATAACCCTGCATGATTTTTAATTATGTTTATTTAACATATTAACATATTAACATAACAGATTATGTTAATTCCTAAATATGAGAGAAATATTTTTCTGGTTAGAGTAAAACATGGCAACAACTTAATAATTGTATAAAATAAAAGACACATATGTAAAGATTGCATGGAATGAAGAACTAGTTGAATAAAATAAGCATATATGGATATCAAGGTCACCATGAGATTATTCTTATACTTTCCCTCTCTCTTTGTACCTTATTTTTAATTTTATATGTAATACACATAAAAGGATAAATGATAGACTGGTCTATACTTTCGTGTATATCCTTATGTGCATGTTGATATATACATACACGTATGCACACACACTATATGCACATTGCCTTCCTCCAGAAGTAACCACTATCCTGAATTTTATGCTTTTCATTTCTTTGTTTTTTTTAAATAGTTTTTTTAAAAAATCACACGTATTCCTAAACAACATATTGCTTAGCTTTGCTTATTTTTAAGATACGCAAACTGTCAAGTATGTCTTATATGGTGTTCTACAATTTGATTTTTTTTCACTAAAAATTTTGTGTCTAAGATCCAGCCATTATCTTTGGTGTGCATTGGTGTATTTCCTTTGTACTGCTGTATATTATTCCACTGTGAAGAGTACTATGATTTATTGCTCTGTTCTTTGGTCATTGGATGTTTGGGTTGTGAATGATTCTTTCCTATTATGAGCAGTGTTGCTGGAAATTGCACACCTCCTGGTGCACAAATGCAAGAGTTTCTCTAGGTCCTTGTTTCCCAACTTTTCTCTTTTTATGGGACAGAGAAAATACTAGTATTTGTATCACATCCTTGGGTTAGAAAGGCAAATTCCTTGAGACCAGTGGTTCATCCTAGGGATACTCTGCCCAGGATGATGTGTGTATCAGTGGAATTGGAGGAATGTTGGGGTATAGAAAGTTCAAATGGACAAACTAATGACAAATTGTTTTTTTAAAGTAGGTGCTCAGATTTACACTCCCCCCCTCTCCCCCCGCCCAGCAGCCTGTTGGAGCTTCTCTTGGCCCACATTGCAGATGATCTGGTGTTGTCAGAATTCTAAAATCTTGCGAATATACTGTCTGTAAAATAGTATCTAACTGTAGTCTTGATTTATACTTCTTTTTAGTGATGACTTAGCCTATCAGTTTATATAGGTTCTGTTCTGTGAGCTCTCTGGTCTTCCCTTGTGCTATTTTTCCCAGTGTGTTTTCTAACTGATTTAAAGGTAGTTCTTATTTTTCTTTATTTTTTAAAAAGATGTATTTATTTTAGAGAGAGAGTGTGTGTGAGTTGGGGAGGGCAGAGGGAAAGACTCTTCAGGCAGAGTCCTTGCTGAGTGTGGAGCCTGCCCCAGGACTTGATCTCACGACCCATGAGATCATGACCTGAGCTGAAACCAAGACTTGGACACTCAACCAACTGAGCCACCCAGGCGCCCCTGTTTTTCTTTATTTTATTTTAGTTTCCTTAATTTGGAATACTAATCATATGCTGTTTTGCACATACTTTCACAGGTGATGTTTCTCTTTACATGTCTTTTGGCAACCATAATTTCTTAATTTTAATATAGTTCATAAATCTTTCCTTATATACTTTTATTTTAAATTCAGTATACTGATTAGGTATTTTTGTTTCTTGCTTAGGTAAACCTTTTTTCTATCTGAAGATATTATTTTATAATTTCTGTGAGATTTTCCTTCCCTATTTTCATATTCTTTTGTCTTCAAATGCTTTTTCTTTTCTTACTGAACTTACTAGACCTCTAGTAGAAAATTTTGTATAAGCAGTAGGAATATTGTGTTAGAGATCCTGATATCTTTTGTTTTGTTCTGTTTGTTTGTTTGTTTGGTCTGTTGAATCCAGGGAAGTTTCAGCACCGTACTAACCTGAGTGTGGATTTTCCCTTTTGGCAGATGATTGTGATGAGCCTCTGGTGTCTGCCTTGTCTCAGGCATCATTCAGCAGTTCATCTGAACTTTCTAGCAGTCATGGTGCTGGATTTGCAAGGCTGAATCGAAGAGATGGTAAGTCTGCTTTTTTCCTTTTGATTAGTTCATGATGAATCTCATTAATTTTCCATTCTCTTGTAATGCAATCATTATGAATGATATATTGTGAAAGGAAGTACATGTCTCAATCAGCAAATGGCCGGACTCATGGGAAGCATATGACCTGTAGGACTGGTTCTGGAATGGCAAAGGGTCATGTCCTATTTTAAAATCCTGTATCATCATTTCAGCACCCGAAGAACTGAATTCCTTCAGGATGGTGAGCTTTATATATCTCTTATCAGATAAACCTTTCTATAACAATATACAATCATTATATATACAGTAGCCATGACAATTTAATTGACCCTCTATTTCAACTTAAATAGGAAGCTTGCAAGAAGTTGTTTTCAAAGATGCTAGTTATTTAAAAATAAGAATCTCACAGTTTGCTTAATTCTCAATGTAGGTGACATGATTTTCTCTCCTGTGGAAGAAAGGGAACTTAATAAGTTTCGTGCTCCTTTAGGAATACTCCGTTCATATTGTTGACAATCTCTTAGGTAGGTTGTGTTCGATTGCTTGAATATGTTTAAAGGAAAGTGTAGATAATTAAAAGGCAACTTGCTATTTGAAGTAAGAGAGAATTTCAAAACTCTGCACACTTAGAGACAGCATCGCCGTGGCCCTTTTCCATAATACACTAAGGCAAAAGCCGTCTGCACTTACATTCTACGGAAAGAGGCTTGGCAATCCTAGCACAGAAAATATTTTTAGCAACCATGAAAAAATAGACACCGACATCATATATTATTGAAACCGTGATTTGCTCATTTATTATCCCCTTCTCGCATGCCATATGTCAGCCACTTCTTTTCATTTTTCTCTTCGATGTTATCCTTGGTGCCGTTGTAATGCCTGTGCACAGTGAGCACTGGACATAACAAATAGATCATACATGTGTGTGTCGGTCTGTGTTTTGCCATCTGGTACACATGATAAATATCTAACACTTTAGCATGACTTTAAATTTAAGTTTATTTTAAACTGATACCTCCTATTATTTGAGACAATCACTTATGTGTGTTTCTGAGTGTGAAAGTATCAATGGGAGAGCAAGCACAGAGATCCTTGTATCAAATGGGGAATTTGAGGAGCCTTGAATACATTTGTGTAGATAACTGCTTGCCTGTTACTTTTATTTGCCTTGTCGTGAGGGTTAATGGTCACAAGGACTCTCCCTCCCTATTTGCAGTTCTGAATTCTTGACTGGCTGCAGGCAAGCAAGCTCTCCTAGACCCTCTGGAGACCAGTTCAGCCCCTGCCCCCGTAGTTCTCCTCACAACACTGATCTTACAATGTCTTCTCCCTCTTATACTCCTTTCCAACGTAAGGCAGGGCTTTACATTCACCACAGCTCTATTTGAGTAATAAGAGCTTTCCTAGGATCTGGACCGTGGAAGGATACAAAATTTAATTTAACTATTTATCTTTATTTCATTTGTTGAGATTCAATAAATCATACAAAAATATATGTATTAATTGGATCAAATCATATTTTACATTAATTTATAGACTCATCTGAAGTCTCCATCAGTGAGACTCATTTTCATTCTTAATTCGTTTCTATGGCTCTTGGTGAACCACAATATCAAACTTCATGAATCTCATTTGCATGTTAATGAATTGGAAAAACAAAACAGGATCATTTTAATTATCTTTTGCTGGTTGTCAACCTACTTGATTACATTTTTTCTTTTTTATTTAGTTTTTCTTTTTTGTTTCCTCTTAATTACATCAAGTGTTTACAAAGGAATGTCAGATTTGAGTGATTTATTAAAGGTATATATTATTTCTACTATCAACATTTCTCGTAGTTTATTTATTTATTTATTTATTTATTTTTGAAGATTTTATTTATTTGAGAGAGAGAGATACAACAGAGAGTGTGAGCAGGGGACGAGGAGAGAGAGAAGCAGGCTTCTGGCTCAAGTGGGCTCCCTGCTCCTCAGGGAGCCCGACGTGGGGCTCAATCCCAGGACCCTGAGATCATGTGAGGCAGTCGCTTAACTGACTGAGCCATCCAGGGGCCCCTCTTTGTAGTGTATTTAGATCAGGCTGTGGAAGGCTGTTTAGTCAAGTCAGGAGGTCATGTATAAATAAGCCAAATCAACAAATGAAGGTCTAAATATTTCAGAAACACAGAGTAACCTTTCGTGTGGAATCTAGAAAACTTAGAGCCAAAAACCAAACTAGAAACAAAGAATCAAGCTCATCCAGCTGCTGTTCTCCATCTGTGAGATAAACGCTGTGGTTAACTGTGAAAATAAGGAGGCCTCGTTATTCCCGTGGTGGGAGAAGGAGACCAGGAAAAGATACTGTTGAACATAATGAGTCTACCAGGAGAGAGGAAGAAAAATGAACATTTTTTGAAGGTATATTAATTTAATTTTGCCACTTGAGTGCTGTTGTGGGTTGTGTCCTCCAAAAAGATGTATTCAGGTTTTCACCCTGATACCTATGAATGTGACTCTGTTTGGACATAGGGTCTCTGCAGTGTGATGAAGTTATGGTCATATGGGATTAGGTCATACTGGCTTAGGGCCTTGTAAAGAGAATGAGATTTGGAGATACACAGAGACAGAAGAGACCAAGAGAAAAGGGCAGTGTGGAAATGGAAGATGTAGAAATGGAAGCAGAAATTGGAATGATGTGGCTACAAACCAAGAAATGGCTCTATTGCTAGCAACTGCCAGAGGCTAGGAGGAGGCAGGGAAGGAGTCTTCTCTAAAGCCTCCAGAGGGAGGAGCATGGACCTGCCAACACCTTGATTTTGGACTTCCAGCCTCCAAAACTGTAAGAATAAGTTCTGTTGTTCTAAGCTGTCCAGTTAGTGATATTCAGTGATAGCAGCCCTGGGAAGCTAGTACAAGTGCCGTCGAGTAAATGACCTCTTTTCCATCCTTGTTTGTACTGGGAGGCTACCTCCCAATTTGAACCTGAAAGATTTCGTAGCTCAGAGAAGTGTAATGTAATGGTAAACAGCACGGACAAACAAAAACCTGCCACTGCTAATACTGGCTACGTAATGGAATTCAGCCTCTCTCTGCCTTTACATAATATTTTGTTGCATATTGTTGCAGTTTCAGTGTAGTTTGAATTATGATGGCCAACTAAAGTTACTGTTGTCAATGTCAAGTTCAAAAAGGCTCTAGTGCACCATTTGATAGTCCAGGTGTGTTCTTAGGACAGAATATAAGGAAGCCACATATGTGGAACTGTTCTTCATGCTGCAGTGTAATCTAAATGACAGTTTTTATTTTCATGTACTTGGGAAACCTAGGAAATGGTTTATTGCAAACTGATATACTTGTGTGTACATGTAAAATAACAAAGCAGTAAATAGTTATTATGCAGAGCAAAAATAAAATACTTATATGTATGAGTGCAAACATGTATATGTACATGTGCTTATTTATATAGCAGATTTCTTCCGTAACTGAAAAATACTGCAAGTTTTCTCTCATCTATTCTGTAAGATCAAAATATATCCTATTTTGCTAGAAAGTTGAATGTTTGTCTCTATTTTTCCGCTGTCAGGTTTTTTTTTAACTGCAGCTAAACCCTTCTACTCTAGATGCTTGCAGAGCAATGTTTTCCCCATGCCTATAGAATTTGCTGTTAAAATCAAGCATCTATCTGTAGAGAAATTAGCATATTTGGTTCACTGACAGAGAGAACTTCCATTTTCGGATGTACTTCTAATGAGAATAATTATCATATTCTATACAGAGTTATTTGGTTATTTTTACTGCCCTAAATCATTGTGCTTGTTCACATACAACTTTTATGCCTAAATTAAAACCCAAAAGATAAATCCCTAAGGTATGCATGATGCATGTCAGTGCTGAAGAGGACAGATGAGGTGACTCTTTCCTGCTGTTAAACATATTGTGTAAAATCTTTTATAATTATCACATTTTAAAAATGATAATGTTAATGCACTTAATAACCAATACTTTATGAGGAAAAGAGTAAGAGATGAATTTTGCACAGCACTGGAAAAACTCAAGCCTAAAGAAAGGGGAGCCTCATTGACACAGTGGGTGTGGGTCAGGATTGTGCCTGAGAGGCCCCCAGCACCAGAGATGGGGTGCAAGCTTCCTGACTGAGAATACAGATTTGGTGCACTGGGCATGGTCTTTTCTTGTATGTGTTAGAGAACAAAAGATGCCAGCAGTTTATTTGCTTCCAAATCACCTGCTTCCCCATTACACCCAGAATTTGATGTGCCCGAGTAAGCCCTTGGCACCTGAATAATTATCTAAATTGCAAGGGGCATACACCTCCATGCTGATTCGGGCTGTGAGTACATGACTTCTTACCAGCTCTGCCTGATTCTTCTGTCTCCTGCCCTAACTTATCTCCAGGATTAAGAGATGTACAGTTCTTAACATGAGATGAGAGCAGTTAAACCCAACTAAATCCCTGAATAGTCAGATCCCTGAGAGTTGCCCCTGTAGTCACAGAACACAAGCATCCCCAACACACTTGAACCTTAGCTAATCTACTGTCATTCTCTCTGTCTCCAGTGGATCATAAAATTTTAGGTGAAAAGCAGACCCTTCACTATTAGCCATATCTGAGACCAGGTCACCATTCTTGGGTTTGAATCACTGCTACCTCTTACTCATTTAAGGACAGAAAAAATATTTAATCACTATGCTTTGATTTCCTAATTTTCTTTCCTTTTTTAAAAGAATTATTTATTTATTTGAGAGAGTGTGTGCATGCATGCGCAGAGGGAAGGGCAGAGGGAGAAGGTGAGAGAATCTTTTTTTTTTTTTAAGATTTTATTTATTTATTTGACAGAGAGTGAGAGAGCACAAGCAGGGGAGCAGCAGAGGGAGAGGAAAAAGCAGGCTCCCCGCTAAGCAGAGAGCCCGACTGGTGCTCCATCCCAGGACCCTGGGATCATGACCTGAGCCAAAAGCAGACACTTAACCTACTGAGCCACCCAGGTGTCCCAGGGGTGAGAGAATCTGAAGCAGACTCAGGGCTGAGCGCAGAGCCTGATGACTCCAAGAGGGGCTCAAGTAAGATCACAACCTGAGCCGAAACCAAAAGTCGGATGCTTAACCAACTGCACCATCCAGACACCCCTTTAATTTCCTAATTTTCTATTGGAAGAATAGGGATGGTACTGAAATGGTATTGACTTTATTGAAGATGATCTTGGCTCTGGTATGACCACAAGAAAAGCACGTTCCCAAGAGCATGTTAAACAGTTCCAAAGTGTGTCCTGCTCATTAACCACAGTTTAGCAAACCTCACAGGACCAAATGCATACATTACAAAGGTAATCTCAGGGAATTCAGGCTTCCATATAACTCTGGTAGGAAGAGTTGATTTCTTCCTGATTAATTATAAAGCAATAGGAATTATTGTTATATTTTATATGTTTATTATTAGCTTGAAGTAAAGATAAGACATTCTTCTATATCCTTAGTCAAAGCCTGTGAACTAGGGTGATCTGATGGTTTTATTTGAAGTTTTTTTTACTTTTTTAGCAATTGGAAATTGGTTTATAAAGTTAAAAAAAGAACTTCCAAAGAGATTAACATTTTGATAAAGGTTTGGAAAATGAAGTTCTAGATCAATTTTATGGTCCGTAGTGTGTCATCTATGCTTTTAGATTATATTTTGTATGCTGGCCTTGAGAGGATGGAATAAAAATGAGTGAAGATTTACATCTTATTTCTCCATATGCCTATATCCTGTGTTCATTAAAGCAGAGGAGAGTTTGCTGTCATTTCTGTGATTAATATAGAATCACTTCCACTCTTCTATTGATTCACTTGACTTAATACCAGAGGCGATTGTCCACCTGGCCGTTTGGCTCTCTCTTTACTTCTGATGTTGCCCTCCCTTCTGGGCTCCTTCCTGAAGGATATGTTCCATTCTCTTCTCCTCTCTCCTGCCAGAGTCCTGGTCTTCCCTCTATCTTCCCTTTATCGTCTTTGTCTGCCCTGTAGCACACTTCCTTCAGCTCTAAATCAATCTGAGAATGTAATCTGAGTGAATGTGCCAAGTAACCAATCCTAAGCAATATTATAGTGATAAAAAAATCTGGTTTTGGCAACATCAAAACTAGATCGTAATACTAAATTGTGAGTCTCCTTAGGGAAATGAAGTTATTTCTTTTTCTCCTTTCCTATAAAAGTATGGAGTTGAATTCGAGGATCTCTAAACTCTATGCCAATATACTCTCCTATTGGTACTATTCTAGAGGCGGTATCTTTTCTTTCTGACTCACTCTAATAATGGAGATTTTTTTCAAAGCATGTGAGTGAGTGAAATTGAAGGCCCTTCAATAAGAAAGTAGGTAGGGTACGTTAAGGCAGATTGTTCTTCTCTGTCTCCTCAAGTGAGAAGACACAGAATGCTCCTGGCTTAGGAAATGCCTTAAATTGCCATAAAATCTAGGAATTCAAGTTATAGATATGATCCTACTGAAATTGATACAGTGGCTCAAATTTGGTCAATTAAAATACATTCATAAAATTTAGAATTATCATTAACACATAATGTACCTTTCTTTGTGTATATCTAATACTTTTCAGAGTGCCAAGTAGGAAAATTTCACATGTAGATACAGAGAAAACCGTGAGTTCAGTAATCATGTGTTGTGTTAGGTGGATTCTCCCAGAAGCACACCCTGGGCAATGATGAGGTGCCAGTGGTTTATTAAGGGATACGTACGAGGAGAAAACAGTGAGGGAAGTGGGGGAGAAGGCAGAGTGAGGAAGGGAAAGAAACCAAACAATCACAAGTCAAGTCCCACACACAGCCTGATCCCCCAGCAAACTCTGGATGATCAAATTGTACCTAAGATGTTGTCTTCCCTCATGGTAAAGGACCTGAATGGAGCAACGTGGCTCGGTGTATGATCAGTTTAGGAAAGTTACTGTCTTAGGCAGCTTGGGCTGCTGTAACAAAATCCGTAGAGGTCTTAAATAGGAGTTATTTATTTCTTGCGGTTCTGGAGGCCGGGGAGTCTGAGATCAAGATGGTGGCAGATTCAGTTCCTGGTGAGAGCCTACTTTGGTTAGTAGACAGCCACCTTCTTGCCGTGTGCTCACGCAGCCTTTCCTTGAGGTGTTTGTGTGGAGAGCCCATCTCTCTGTCTTCCTCTTCTTAAAAGGGCACGAATTGCATCATGAGGGGCCCACTCTCAAGACCTGTTCTAAACCGAAATACTTCTAAAAGGCACTAAATACCATCGCATTGGGGGTTAGGGCCTCAACTATGAATTTTGGGGAGACACGTTCAGTCTGTAATAGCTGCATTTCTATAAACTAGTAAACCAACCAGGAAGTCTTAACTGCTTGAAGATAGCTGATAGAAACCCAAGATAGCCAGGCCTTCAAGGGGCAAAGATCCTGGAGGGAAAGGAAATAGTATATAGTGAGCATGACATTTTCTGCACCAAATAACAGTGCCTCAAAATATCTAAAGAAAAATGTTCTGTTTTCTAACAGAAACAATAGGAGAAACAGACAATACAAATTGAAACACAAAGCAGAGTGAGGGGTTTTTAACTGCTCTTTCTCTCTCTTATTGAGGAAGTAGGCAAAAAACAGTGGAAGTACAGATTTTAACAGCAAAATTAATAAATTTGATATAATATGTAATTTATGTTTATATAATGGATAGGTTGTATAAAACCCTGCCCCCAACAACTACAGAATACACATTCTTATCCAATGTACCTTTGAATATTTACTTAAACTTATTCTGGGCCATAAAAATTGTTTGAACAAATGTCGAAGGATTTAAATCCTACAGATTAAGTCCCTTGGATATAGTTGAGTTAAGCTAGAAATCAATAATTAAGAAAAACTGAAAAACTTAAAAAGGTGTAGAATTTAATTAATTAATATACTTTCCAAAAAGAAATCTCAATGGAAATTAAGGGATATTTTAATTCAGTGATAACCAACTATTGTAGATCAAAATTGAGATGCAGCTTAGTCCAAACTAATAGCCTTACTTGCATGTATTACAAAAAAAGGCAGGCTAAATCTTAAATATTGCCTATTTCTTCAATTTCCTGAGAAATTCTTTAAAAAATGACAGATTAGACCAAAAGTAAGGAAAAGGAAAAGAAAAAAGTACATTAATTGATGCGACAGAAAACATGCAATATAACAATAAGACAAAAATATAACGAGAGGATATTTCAACAAACTTTCTGCTAATAATGGTGAAAATTTAAATGAATTGAAAAAAATTATTCGAAGAACACAACCTAAAAGGTTGTGCCCAAGAAATAAAATGGAGAACTTAACTATCCCTCTGTCTGTTAAAGATAGTAAATCCATAATTCACACGCTCCAACGGAGAAAACTCCAGGCTAAAATGCCTTCATACGTGAATTCTCCCAGATACTTTTAAGGAAGATAAAACTCTAATCTTCCACATTCTCTTCTAGGGGACAGAAAAAAAGTCAAAATACTTCCCAACTCATTCTGTGAGGCCAGCATAACCTTGATACCAAATGCTGTCAAGGACAAACAAGAAAGGAAAATTAAAAGCCACTCTCTGTCATGAATATAAATGCAAAATACTCCAAACAAAATGTTAGCATATATGTGTGGAGGGACTGGGACTGAGCCTCAGAATGCGAATGCACCTTCTTGGCTGGAAGGCACATGTGCTCTGCAAGCAGGGTGGGTTGCATCACCAAAGAAACAGTGAAAGCAGGGGCCTAGAGTCTTCTAGTCCGATACCATATGTAAGAATACGGAGCATCTTCTCTAGGAGAGGATTGGACAGAAGTGTGAGGATAGCCAGCAGTAGAAAACCATCTCTCTCTCTTTTTTTTTTTTTTTGTATCCACTCATATTAGAGACTATGGTCATTAAAGATGTGCTGTAATCTGTTGGACATCTTTTGGGTGACACTTAGGTCCTCTCAGCCACAGCTTTCTCCAGCCAGTGAGGTATGGAGCAACTCCAGCTTCCAACAGGTATAACAGGACCTCCTCTGGGATTGTACCACTTTCCTGAATCTCCCTGCCCATGGTTCCCTTGCTGCTCCCAGTGAATCCATGGGGTATTGTAATTGTGATAGTGGAGTATGGGAAGTAGTACCTGCCCGTGAGGCTAATCTTGACCAATGGAGGACAAAAAAGGGATGGATAAAATCCTCCTGCTTTGTCCTCAGGGTGGAAGGTTCTGCGATGCATCCCAATTAGGCTGCTCAGAAGTGTTAAACTTCTCATTTTATTCATGCATTGTTTTTCTGATTTTGTTTTGTTGTCTGTCTTGTATCTCATGGAGCGCCTTTCTGATGATTATTTTGAATTCTTTGTTGGCAATTTGTAGATCCTCATTTCTTTGGGGTCAGTTGCTGGAAGTTTATTAGTGTCCTTCGGTGGTGTCGTGTCTGCCCAATGTTTTGGATCTGTATAACCTTGCATTGTTGTCTGCATTTCAAGGAGCACCACAGGACAGGTCCCTGGGCACGCAGGATTGGTCCCAGACTGTGTCGGAGAGGGCCTGGAACTGATTCAAATGGCTGCGTCAGGGTCCACAGCTTGGACCAAGGTCTGTAGGCCTGATTTCAAGGGCGTGGAAGAGCATGTCTCTTGCCAGACTCCTGGGTGGGCAGGACTGCTTAAGGACGGTGGCTAAGAGGGGCTGGAGCCAAGTCACGGAGCCACTTCAAGGTCCAGTAGGATCAAAGTAGGCAGGCCTACCTCTGGAGGCATGAGCGGGTGTGCCTCGCTCCATGTGCTGAGTGAGTTCCGATCTGCAGCTGAGAGAGTTTAGAATGGGGAGCAGGACCCCTTCAAGATCCACGAGGTTTGAGGGCTGACCTCTGGGGGCAGGCTCCTGGAGGACGGGCAGGACTGCTTCCTGATCCGGCAGCGAGGGGCTGGCCCAGTCCCTGCATGGGCAGAACTGCTCTGGGAGCAGCTGGGAGGGTCCGGAGCCCAGTTGCAGACCTGTTTCAGGATCTTCCTTTTTTTTTTTTTAATAATATTTTTTTATTATATTATTATGTTAGTCACCATACAGTACATCCCTGGTTTTTGATGTAAAGTTCCATGATTCATTACTTGCGTATAACACCCAGTACACCATGCAATACGTGCTCTCCTTACTACCCATCACCAGCCTATCCCATTCCCCCACCCCCCTCCCCTCTGAAGCCCTCAGTTTGTTTCCCAGAGACTGTGGACTCTGGGAAACAAATTCAGGATCTTCTTCCTGATGGAAATTGGAGGGCCTGCCTCCAGGGGTGTGGTCATGTGTGTTCCTGGTGGGACCCTGGGAGGGGAGAATTGCTCCTAGCCTGTGGCTAGGTCCCAGAGCTCCCAAAAAGGCACTTTTGTCCATGCAGGGCTGCCAAATTATTGTTGCTCTGGGGGGTTATGAGCTGGAGACTTCCTATTCTGCCATGTTGCTGACATCACTTCATATATTCTGTATCTGTCTGTCTATCATTACTGTTGTCTGTCTAATGATCTGTAGTTTAAAACCTGTTCCCATAAATTATCTCATTTGATTTTTAACTATATCCCCTTTGAAGGCTGCCCTGCAGATGTAATTCCATGAGAAAAGATGTGAAAAAATTACATGGTTTTGTAAGGATTTCTCTATGTTTCTTCTCAAATAGGACTTTATATCAAAGATTTTCTCCTTCAGTGGGAATTGTCAGGTCTTTAAAGGTCTAATAATTTAAGTAGAAAGCTAGCCCCAAATCCAATTTAAGTGATTTGAGGATTGTTATTTTTCTCTTATCTTTTTTACCTTTTAAAAAAAAGTTGACATGTAATGAATATTAACAATAGAATATAAAAGGGACACATGTAAGATGGACTATGTAATTGGCCATATAAAATGTAACTGATTTAATACACTATATAAAAATATCTGACCGTATAAAAATGAAAAACAGGATCAGAGACTCTGTGCCAAAATGGGAATGTTTATGTGGGTTTTTCCAAAGCCTCTTCCTTGACCTTGGCATTGTGCTGCCCTCCTAGAACGAGCTGGCCCACTGCCAGGGCCTCAGGAGGAGGCCTGTGCAGACAATTCCCACATTTGCGCTGGAGGAGAAACATGTCCAATAATCTCCTTTCTTGTATTTTCAACTGCCTGCTGGAATTTTCCAGCTGCCTACGAGATGTGTTGTCTTTACAAAAAAGCTCAACGTATCTTAAGTTAAATATATCACCTCCAAACCAGCTTCTGCTTGTAATTATTTTTCTTTTCCGGTTCCTGGTGGTTATCTTAATCACCGTGGCTTAACATTCTTAGAATCACCTTTTATTTCTCTCTTGATCCCTCCTCCTAAAGATGATAAGTTCTATGTGCAGATGCATGGTTTGCAATCTCTCTCTTACATTCTTTTTTTTTTTTTTTTTTTTTAGTTTCCATTGCTTCTACCCTATTGCAGTTTTTGGATTTCTAACCAAGGTTATTTTACTAGACCCATAACTGCTCATGCAATTTTGAGGCTTTCCTCAATAAAAATAAATTTTCAAGCACACTTGTGACCTTGTTTTTGCCTGTTTAATATTTTTCAACCCCACCTTCATTGCACATATGGATGTTTCTGAATGTGCTTTCTTAAGTCCATCTAATATTCTGCAGTGGTTGAGCAGATAATTTGATAGTTTTAAGGAAAGAGGAAAAGATATTCATAAACTTTTTTAGGTTAAATAGTAAGGTAATCTATGAATTGTCTACCATTTACTAACAGAGTATAGTTTCTCTTAACTAACCCACTTTTGCTTAATTTGTTCTACAAATCTAATTATTTAATCTAACTAAACATAATAAATACATGGTATTAATTCTATGATTAGCACAAACACATAAAGAGCTCATTCAAACATAAAAGCATTAATGGATTAAAAAAGTAAGAAATAGAAACTTGAACAATATCATAAATATAAGGAGTGACCATGATTTTAATACAAAGAATAAAACACACAAGCTGGATATGTGAATATTTGAATGTGGTGATTTCATACAGGCGTCCAAATAAGGAAAGCCCTGGATAGATAAGGCAGAGACTTTGGATCTAGTAGATAAAGACTTTAAATCAATTCTCTTAAGTGTGTTCAAGGAGCCAAAAGAAATGAGGAGAATAATGTCTCAACAAATAGAAAATATCGGGAGAGAGTTACACATTATAACAAAAAAATAAACTAGTGTTTCTAATGTGAATGTTATGAATTTTTTCTGTAATGGAAAAGAACAGAACTACATAGGCATCCAAGTTGCACTCCTTATAGCAAAAGACAACAAACAAACAAAAAACCCCTCAAAAAACCAACACCGAAAGCTATCTCATTATTGATATGATGGGGAGCAAAGTAGAATAAGCTGTTTGCAAAATTCCTCTATCAAAAGACACTATCAAAACCTGTATTTTTTTTTTAGTGGCTCTGAATGTGGAAGAGTACTGTTATGAGAAAATGCTAGCAGACTCCTGCTTTCTTCAATGTGAGAACTACTTTGATTTCTGAGTTTTAATCCTGCTTCTGCCTGTATAAGAGCAAAACCACTCATCAGTCTTTCGGTCTGGTTCACCTTGGTGACCCATACTGTGGGAGAAAACTCTTTTTTCTCCTGTTCCAGTTCGTCTGGTGTGTCACTCACGTTGCAGCCTGGAGAATGCGGTGGGGCCGGACTGAGGTGGCAGCGGGTAGACAGAAGGGGCTTCATTCGCAGAAGACGGTTGGCAGACAGTAGCAGGTCTCAGTGTTACTGTCTTACCAAACTGTGGCCACTGGGAGGTGGGGGGTAGAGAGTTCTTTTCACTGTATTGTGCAAACAAGTGGGCAGTAGTGTCTGCTTTTCTGCCTTGAAGCACACTGATTAATATTGGGGATGGTGAGCCCATAAATTCCTGTAATGAAGGAAGACATAAAAACATTTTTAATGGCAATAATAATTCCTTCAGAGATATTTCTGTGTGTGGGATGATTTGGGGAGCAGAAATGGATATGACCTCCCCACCTGTCCTTCAGTTCCTCTCCCAGCTCAGAGAGGCACATGTCACCCAAGTCTTAAGGAAACGGGGTCACCGCACAGCTTGGGAACAATGCTAAGTGGGTACCTTTGAGGTGTAGGATATAAAGGATCTGAAGGAGAAATGAGCAGCCTCAAGGAATCCCTTTTCCCTGTATCCCACTGAGGGGAAGAGAGAAGGAAGGTTTGGAAAAGTAGGAAGAGGGGTGGGCATGAGCAAGCAAGTGTGAAGACCCATTTTCCCTGAAGTCCTGCCTCAGATTAAGTCCACAGTCGGAAATGTCACAGAGCCCTTCATTCACGTTCGGGTGTCTGCATGTGAAGGCTGTGAGTAGAGTGGGCGATGGAGGGGAGCCTGCCCCCCCAAGACAAGTCACCAGATCACCCTGTTGCGGCAGTGTAGACATGGTGGTGTGGCAGGGACCCCACGGCAGCCCCAAATGGCACGTGGGGAGAACCGAGAGCTACCGTGGGTGCCAAGAATGAAAACAGGAGGTAGGGAGTGGAGAGGTGGGTGTGGGCAAAGGGACACCCCTGGGATGGGAGGAAGAACGTCCAAATGCTGTGATAAAGCACGTCCGACCAACCCTTAGCAGGTGACAGTGGAGGAGAGGGGAAGGTGCTTGACTGCATGTGTAGAAGACCGGGCAGTGTTCCTCCTGGCCCCTGCTCCCACGGCTGGCAGGAAGGGAAACAGGTCCCTGTGAGCATCTGCAGGCTGTAGGTGACAGAAATAAAATCCTGAATTGACTGAATAATCCATGAACTGGACCAAGTTCCTCAGAAATGATTAGATTGATTTTCTACATTAGACAGAATGGAAACTCAAGAGAGAAAATTAGATTGAGTTAGGGAAAAAATGCATTTTTCATACCCGAGGCTGTAAGTGAGAAATTCATAACTGCAATACGATTCTAGCTGCATTGCTCACGTGGCTCATCTGCGCTGTGGTCAATAAGCTGCTGGCTTGTGGGAGCCCACCGTCAGCAGCTCTTCCCAACTCAGCATTATCAGGTTGGGAGCTTGAAACCTGCCATCGGGGGAGCGTTTACACCACAGGAATTGACAAATGCTGCAAAGCAGGGCTCCTTCCCCCCACACCCTCCCCAGAGAACAGCATATTAAACATGTGCTAGCATACCACCTACCTGGATTTATCTCCTAAGAGTCAAAATATAATGATCTTGGGGAAAAAATATTAGAATTTCTTTTACAAATTCGACTGCGATGCAGAAGATCTGAACCAAGAGTTCCATGTGTTCCCAGTACTTGATTGTTGCTTAAAAAATATATATATTTATAAATGGTTTTTTGTATACTCCTAATGCACATTTAAGTTCTTTTTTTTAATTATGTATTTATTTATTTTAGAGAGAGCGCGAGTGGGAGGAGCAGAGGGGGAGAGAGAGAATCTTTTTTTTTTTTAATTATTTATTTATTTGTTTATTTGACAGAGAGAGAGAGCACACAAGCAGGGTGAGCAGCCAAGGGAGAGGGAGAAGCAGGCTCCCCGCTGAGCAGGGAGTCTGATGCAGGGCTCAGTCCCAAGACCCTGGGATCATGACCCAAGCTGAAGGCAGATGCCCAACCAACTGAGCCCCGAGAGAATCTTAAGCAGCCTCCACACCCAGTGCAGATCCTGACATGGGGCTTGATCCCACGACTCTGAGATCATGACCTGAGCTGAAACCAAGGGTCAGAAGCTTAACCAACTGTGCCACCCAGGCGCCCCTGCACATAAAAGTTCTTTAGCATAGTTTTAAAAACTTGGTTCTAGAACTACATGCAACAAGTAAGTGTATTAAGAATGTATATCCCAAGTTGAAACATTCAAACTTCCAGCTTTTTGGGTTCGATTATGTTGGCTGGCATACTATTTGATTTTATGCTAAAAGGAGAACAGCTGTCCATTCAGTGTCTATCTTTTATCAAAATATCCGGAAATATCCAACAGAGCCACAAAATCCTAAGAATAGGAGTTAGAATATTTTATTGAGTAAATATCAAGAGTGAGAAGTTAAAGCAGCTGGCTATGTAAGTGGCCCAAACACATCAAGCTCTCCATCGTTAAGCAGGGTATAGCTTGATAAAAGATTGCAAATAATATCTTCTTGTAGAACAATGTGAATAAGCATGCATATTATTAGTGATCCTTAATATTGTTTATTCTATACATTTAAAATTGTAGATTGTCTTTTTTGATGTTAATTTATCTAAAGTTGGTGATCCACACGTGCGCCCAACACAAAACACACACTAAGTGGTCCTCAGATGCTGAAAATTTGACAGTTGTTTTCTTAGCTTTGAATGAAGGACTTTCTGCAGTCAAGCTCCCCTTCATTTCCTGCCTTAATGACCACTGCCCTCTCCATGCCCTCTCTCCCTTCAGTCCAGTTACTGCCATTTTGAAAAATGTGTCTTGCATCTCTCTGCCCTCGTATCATTCCTCTGCTTGGAAGGCTCCAACCCTTCATTTTGACCTTTCAAGATCCTACCGTAGAACCTAAATGGAATGTTTCTGTTTGATTAATCACTCAGCCAGCCATACTGTCCAGATTCCAAACTTCTTTAGTGTATATCCTGCTTCAGTTCCGCATATAATATACATCACCTGCTCCTGTGTCAACTTCTTGTTTCCTAAAAGGCAAACTTCCTGAAGGTGGAAGCCATATCATCTGTGATGAGGAACAGGCTCCGGAGTCAATGGTGTTCAGGGCTTTGCCTGATTTTAGCTCTGTGACCTTTTACAAGTGACTACCTCCCTTTGCCTCAGTCTCTTCATGTCCAAATAAGGAAAAATAGTGGTTTCCATCTCATAGGCTTGTTGTGAGAATCAAACAAGTCAGGACAGGGAAGCACATGGGCAACTGGTGATCCAGAGTCGTTCCTCACATTTCTTTTGACTACATATGCACTAATAGGTATATTGATCACATTTGGTTCACTAATTGTGGGTATTAATGGTGGTGATTAAAGCAATATTGATAATTCCTTGTATATAGTAGCTTTCTCTGAAAAGTTTGTGTGTGGTCTAGTACTGAAAACCATAACCAGTCTGTGTGATTAGGGAGATAAATTCTATATTCTTTGTTATGAGGGATGGCATTTGGAGATTTTAAAGAAAGTGGTATTTCATATTCTTCTGTTTCCTCATGCTTTCATAGTTTTTAGAAGATTTTATTTATTTAGTTAGTTTTAGAGAGAGAGAAAGCGCGCATGTGTGTGAGTGGGGAGAGGGGCTGTGAGAGAGGGAGTGAGAATTTCAAGCAGACTCTGCACTGAGCGGGGAGCCTGACTCAGGGCTCGAACTCAAAACCCTGAGATCATGACCTGAGCTGAAGTCAGGAGTTAGATGCTCAGCCAACTAAATGACCCAGGCGCCCCTTCATAGTTTTTATTAAGAATTAGAAACGTCCTGGGGCGCCTGGGTGGCACAGCGGTTGGGCGTCTGCCTTCGGCTCAGGGCGTGATCCCGGCGTTGTGGGATCGAGCCCCACATCAGGCTCCTCCGCTATGAGCCTGCTTCTTCCTCTCTCACTCCCCCTGCTTGTGTTCCCTCTCTCGCTGGCTGTCTCTATCTCTGTCGAATAAATAAATAAAATCTTTAAAAAAAAAAAAAAGAATTAGAAACGTCCTAAATTTCATAGCCCCTCCTGGATTCAATTTTTTGACATTTTATTTCTGCTTTCTTCCTAGTTTTAAAAGACACCAGGAAAGTTTAATAGTGTTTAGACTGTTCAAAAACATGAAATCTAACTGCTTTGTAATCTATACATAAACCACAATAACAAAAATGTTAGGATATTTAATTAAGATACTTTATTAAATCAATATTCACCAAATATTCATTTATTCATTGGAATTCAAGAAGCATTTCAGATACTCCAAAAAAAAAAAGATTGATGAGAATTAATCGGAACTATTTCTTATAAAAGAAATGGCAAAAAGAGAGTTTAAGAGACTTTGAAATGTCAGCTTTCCTCATTAAAAAAGTCCGTCATTTTACTTTGTTAGTAGAAAGCAAAATCTTACAGACCTTTTGCCTCCTGAAGTCATCTCAGCATCTAATTTTGTTCTGTTGCTCTGAGTTTGGCCATATTTGAATGGTAACAGTTCAGCTAATGGCAAGCCTCACTTTTATGTCTGACCAGCTCACGAAAGTTTTTACAAGGTTGGATTTAAATATGACAATGATACTCTAATATGGAATTTGATTCTTAGTTATTAATTTTAACAAATGTAAATAAACTCTATTCTTTCCTGTTACCAAGTTCTTGTAAGTAACAAGCCAGCCTGTGGGAGAGGCGCTATTTGAACTGCTGCTGAGACGTGGAGGAAAGAAAGTCCAGGCTGAGTGGGGGGCACAGGAATACACATCATTCAAGTGAAATTGTGAAGAATGAGAATAGACTTCATAGAAAAATGCACTGTTTTCTGAGGCTCCAATGCCTTCAGTGCTAAATTGAAGTTGTGTTAAATGCCTTGACTAAAAGGATTCCTTTTGTTACCAGAAAAATTATTCAACTTGCTTTTACTAAAGCAACTCTGGGAACAATGATAAAAATAGGTTGGTTCTTTAAGAGGCACATATTGAAGATTTCCAGAAGGGTAGGACATCAGGCAGGAGCACAATTTCCTGTCCTCCTCTCCAAAGCCTATAAACGTAGCCAAATCCCACTGGCCTTGCTTCCTTCGTTATCACCACACTGGAAGAGCTGCCCCTTTGTTCTGCAGTCCACGGTGTCCTGTATCTTTCAAGCTTCCTCAGGATTCCTGTTCGTTCCATTTTACGTCTTCCAAATTTCCCTTCCCCTGATGACTTTATTGTCAGCATCACCATCTAGAGGGTATTCCAAGCCACCATCCTTGACTTTATAAGCTTCTCCTTGCCCTTCCAGCATCCGATATCAAAAGGAGTACCCACAGATCACTGAGCCCTGCCAATGCCACCTCACTAAGATCTCTCAAGTGCTTTCATGTCTTTTCATTCTTTTACTTACTCAGTTCAAGATTATATCCCTAGCAACTAACAAATAAATACAGAAAGTAAGTTTTTAACTAAGTGGTTGGAATAAGAAGGGCTCAAAGCAAGGTAGGGATCATGAAAAGCGAAGGCTACAGTGAAAATCACTTTGGAGTTATCAATGACCAGATTTGGCAATTTCTATACATTAGAGATTTCTGTTTCTATTATTGAAGGGGAATAATTAGAAGTCATTTTAAGATTTCAGTCTGAGCAAAGACCGAAATGATGTGGCCATCTGGTTCTGACAGGAGGTAAGGCATCCGCTTTTGGAATGTTGAGCTTGAGATATCTATAGGGCATCCATGAATAGATGTATAGGAAACATTCACGATTTGGGATACAGATTTCAAAGGAAAGTCAGAGCCCAAAATAAAGATTCAGGCGTCATGATCCAAAAACAAAAAGGTAATCGTTGCAGCCGCAGGCACGAGAAATGCAGTCCACAGAGAATGAAAGTAAAAGAGGAGAGGAGAATTGTATTAGCTTTTAAACAAAAGTAGAGACAGGGAGTTCTATGAAGGATACAGAAAAAGGCTGGCCAAAGGGGCTGCAGAGAGGAAATGAGCTAAAGAAGGACGGGTTTGCTCTAAGTGATTTGGTCACGACTTCTGATCGAGACACGTTTCCTGATGGTTTTTTTCTCAGCTCATTTATTGACCAAACAAATCTTTTATTCTAAAGATACAGGATGTCAGCATAGCAAAAGCAAAAAAGCTTTTGTTCTTTTTTTGAAAGCATCGTCTCTTAAGAATTATGCAAATCATGAATTTCTTATTAAAACTCTACTTGTTGGTCATCTGGGAGTTCGATGCAATGTTCATACCTTCATATTGTCCCTCCTGTTTTTATATAAAGGAACATAAAATGCTAGGAAGTTAGTATCCAGGCTTGCATAAAATTTTGTTAAAAATGATTGACTTAAAAATTGTACAAAGAGTGCGTAACATGACACAATATTTTTCTACTCAGTTATGCATCTGTTACAGGAAAGATCAGTACCTTTATTTTATTTTATTAATTCCAGTATAGTTAACATACAGTGTTATATTAGTTTCAGGTGTACAATATAGTGATTCAGCAATTCTATACATCATCCAGTGCTCATCACAAGCACATTCCTTAATCCCCATCACCTGTTTCACCCATCCCTCCCGCTCTGGTAACCATCAGTTTGTTCTCTATAGTTACGAGTCTGTTTCTTGGTTTGTCTCACTCACTCTTTTTCATTTAATCATTTGTTTTGTTTCTTAAATTCCACACACGAGTGAAATCATATGATATTTGTCTTTCTCTGATTTATTTACTTAGCATTACACTCTCTAGCTCCATCCATGACATTGCAAATGGCAAAATTTCAGTCTTTTTTATGGCTGAATAATTTTCCATTATACACACACACACACACACACACACACACACACACACACCCACACACCCCACCTCTTATTTGTCCATTCATTGATCGATGGATACTTGGGCTGCTTCCATAAATTGGCTATTGTAAATAATGGTACTAAAACACAGGGGTGCATTTATCTCTTCGAATCAGTGTTTTTGTATGTTTGGGATAAATACCCAGTAGTGCAAATTACTGGATTGTAGGGTAGCTCTATTTTTAACTTTTTGAGGAAACTCCATACTGTTTCCACAGTGGCTGTACCAGTTTGAATTCCCACCAACAGTGCAAAAGTGTTCCTTTTTCTCCACATCCTCGCCAACACCTGTTATTTCTTGTCTTTTGGATTTTAGGCCATTCTGACGGGTATGAGGTGATATTTCATTGTAATTTGGATTTGCATTTCCCAATGATGAGTGATGTTGAGCATCTTTCCATGTGTCTGTTGGCCATCTGGATGTCTTGTTTGGAGAAATGTCTGTTCATTTCTTCTTCCCATTTTTACTTGGATTATTCATTTTATGGGTGTTGAGTTTTATAAGTTCTTTATATATTTTGGGTACTAACCCTTTATCAGATGCAACATTTGCAGTTATTGTCTCCCATTCTGTAGGTTACCTTTTAGTTTTGTTAATTATTTTCTTTGCTGTGCAGAAGCTTTTATTTTGATGTAGTCCCAGTAGATTATTTTTGCTTTTGTTTTCCTTGCCTCAGGAGACATATCTAGAAAAATGTTGTTATGACTCATGTCAGAGTAATTACTGCCTGTGTTCTCTTTTAGGATTTTTATGGCTTAAGGTCTCATATTTGGTCTTTAATTCATCTTGAGTTTATTTTTGTATATGGTGTAAGAAAGTGGTCCAGTTTCATTCTTTGCATGTTGCTGTCTAGTTTTCCCCACACCATTTGTTGAAGAGACTTTTTCTCATTTGGTATTCTTTCCTCCTTTGTCAAAGAGTAACTGACCATTTAGTTGTGGGTTCATTTCTGGGTTTTCTATTCTGTTCCATTGATCTATGGATTCATTTTTGTGCCAGTACCATACTGTTTTGATTACTACAGCTTTGTAATATAACTTGAAGTCTGGAATTGTGGTACCTCTAGCTTTTCTTTTTCTTTCTTTCTTTTCTTTCTTTTTTTTTCTCAGAGAGCATGCACAGTGGTAGGGGGAAGGGCAGAAGGAGAAGAGGAGAGAGAATCTTAATCAGGCTCCATGCCCTGTGTGGGGCTCAATCTCACAACCCTGAGATCATGAGATGAGCTGAAATGAGGAGTCAGAGGCTTAACCAACTGAGCCTCCCAGGTGCCCTATGCTGTTGGCATTTTGATAGGGATTGCGTTAAATGTGTAGATTGCTTTGGGTAGATTTTAACAGTATTTTTCTTCCAATCAATGAGCATGGAATGTCTTTCTATTTCTTTGTGTCATCCTCAATTCTTTCATCAGTGTTTTTTTAGTTTTCAGAGTACAGGTCTTTCACCTCTTTGGTTAGGTTTATTACTAGGTATCATATTGTTTTTGGCTCTTTCTGCTTCTTCATTATTAGTGTATAAAAATGCAACTAATTTCTGCATATTGATTTTGTATCCTACAACTTTACTGAATTCATTTATCAATTCTAGTAGTTTTTTTGGTGGAGTCTTTTGGGTTTTCTATATACATAGTATCATGTCATCTGCAAATAGTGAAAGTTTTACTTCCTCATTACCAATTTGGATGCCTTTTATTTCTTTTTGTTGTCTAATTGCTATAGCCAGGACTTCCAGTACTATGTTGAATAAAAGTGGTGAGAGTAGACATCCTTGTCTTATTCCTGACCTTAGGGGAAAAGGTCTCAGTTTTTCCCCATTCATTATGATGTTTGCTGCAGGTTTTTCATATTTGGCCTTTATTATGTTGCAGTATGTTCCCGCTACACCTACTTTGTTGAGGGTTTTTATCATGAGTAGTTGCTGTACTTTGTCAAATGGTTTTTCTCCATCTATTGAAGTGATCGTATGTTTTTTACCCTTTCTGTTATTCATGTGCCATCTCACGTTGATTGATTTGTGAATATTGAGCTACCCTTGTGTCCCAGGAATAAACCCCACTTGATCATGGTGAATGATTTTTTAAAATGTATTGTTGGATTTGGTTTGCTAGTATTTTGTTGAGGATTTTTGCATCTAAGTTTATCAGAGACATTGGCCTATAGTTCTTTATTTTTTGGCCCCTTTTTTGTAATGTCTTTATCTGGTTTCGATATCAGGATGATACTGGCTTCATGGAATGAATGTGGAAGTTTTCTTTCTTCTTCTGTTTTTTAAAATAGTTTGAGTAGAATAGGTATTAACTCTTCTTTAAATGTTTGGTATAATTCACCTGTGAAGCCATTTTGTCCTGGAGTTTTGTTTGTTGGTAGTTTTTTTCAGTTGGTACTGAAAATCAGTGCCTTTAAATAGAAATATAAAGTCGTTGACATGTATGATTGACTGTTGAGCCAAGCTGACTCTGGAAATATTACATTCATTTTTCCTAAAATTACAAATTGCTAATTTTTAAAAGCCACTTTGAGGTATGATTGATGTACAAAAACCTGTAGGTATGCAACGCTTACAGCTTGATGAGTCTGGAGATAAGAATACATCCAGGATCCATACTACCCAAAACAATCCACGGATTGAATGCAGTCCCTATCAAAATACCAATAGCATTTTTTGCAGAACTAGAACAAATGATACACAATTTGTATGGAGCCACAAAAGACCCTGAACGGCTAAAGCAATTCTGAGAAACAAGGGCAAAGGTGGAGGTATCACAATTCCAGATTTAAAGATATGCTACAAAGGTGTAGTAATCAAAACAGTATGGTACTGGCACAAAAATAGATACACAGATCAGTAGAATAGACTAGAGAGCCCAGAAATGAACTCACAATTATATGGCCAATTAATCTATGACAAAGGAGATAAGAATATACAATGGGGAAAAAGATAGTCTCTTCAGTAAACGGTGCTGGGAAAACTGGACTGCTACGTGTAAAAAATGAAACTGGACCACTTTCTAACAACATACACAGAGGTAAACTCAAAATTAAAGACCTAAATGTGAGACCTAAAACCATAAAAACCCTAGAATACACCACAGACAGTAATTTCCTTGACATCAGCTTTAGCAATATTTTTCTATATATATTTCCTGAGGCAAGGGAAACAAAAGCAAAAATAAACTATTGGGAATACATCAAAATGAAAAGGTTTGCACAGCAAAAGGAACCATTGATAAGACAGAAAGGCAGCATACTGAATGGTAGAAGATACTTGCCAATGATATATTTGTTAAGGGGTTAATATACAAAATATATAAAGAATTAGTATAGCTTAATATCAAAAAACCCCAAAAACACTCTGATTAAAAACTGGGCAGAGGACCTGAATAGACATGTTTCCAAAGAAGACATCCAGATGGCCAACAGATACATGGAAAGATGCTCAACATCACTAATCACCAGGGAAATGTGAATGTACGATGAAATATCACTTCACACCTGTAAGAATGGCTAAAATAAAAAAGACAAGAAGTAATAAATGTTGGCGAGGATGTGGAGAAAAAGGAACCCTCAGGCACTGTTGGTGGGAATGTAAATTAGTACAGCCATTGTGGAAAACAAAATTTTGTGCAGCCATAAAAAAGGATGAGGTCTTGCCATTTGTGACGACATGGA
This sequence comes from Ursus maritimus, assembly GCF_017311325.1. Classification (NCBI taxonomy): domain Eukaryota; kingdom Metazoa; phylum Chordata; class Mammalia; order Carnivora; family Ursidae; genus Ursus; species Ursus maritimus. Next base: position 29,658,802 of record NW_024424341.1, read on the forward strand.
TGGACCTAGCAGGTATTATGCTAAATGAAATAAGTCAGACTGAGAAAGACAAATGCCATGATTTTACTCAGATGTAGAATCTAAAAAACTAAACAAATGAATAAACAAACAAAAAGAAGAATGAGACCCATAAATACAGAGAACTGATGGTTGCCAGAGGGAAGGGGTGGACGGATGGGCAAAATAGGTGAAGGAGTGTAGGAGGTCTGGGCTTCCAGTGTGGAATGAATAAGTCACAGGAATAAAAGGTGCAACATAGGGAATATAGTAGGCTGGTGATGGGTAGTAAGGAGGGCACGTATTGCATGGTGCACTGGGTGTTATATGCAAGTAATGAATCATGGAACTTTACATCAAAAACTAGGGATGTACTGTATGGGGACTAACATAATATAATAAAAAATATTATTAAAAAATGGTACTGTAGTAGTGTTGTATGGGGACAGAAGGTATCAATGCTTATCACAGCATAACGCATAGAGATGCTGAATCATATGTTGTCCACCTGAAACTGATGTAACATTGTGTGTCAATTATACTAAAAAAAAAAAAAAAAGATCCATGAAACCATCACCATAATCAAGGCCATACACCATTCATTCCCTCCAGAAGTTTCCTTCTGCCCCTTTTATTTATGTATTTGTATTTATGTATGTATGTACTCATTCATTTTTATTAAAAATTTTAAAAATTCTTTTGTGATAATTTTTAAAATGAAGATGCAAAATCCCAAACTGTGAAGGTACATTTCAAATGGATCTTTATTAATTTTTTTTTTTTATTTTCAGAAAAGAAAATAACAAGAGCAGTGACAATTGCAGTATAATAATCCATGCTGGTAATTGATTTTCCATTGTGCTTGTCAAAAGGATTTGCATTTTGCAATTATGGTAGCTGTCATCATGAGCATTGAACTGCTCTGTTAGGGTGTTGTTTTTCAGTTGCTACCATTCTCCTTGGTAGTGACAGAGTGTGTGGAAAACGCAGGGGTGTGGATGAGATTCACAGTATCGCCAGAAGCAATTTGAAATTGGCTAGGCAGAAGCATGACCTATTTTTTTTTTTTTGTCCGTCTTTTCTGATCCAGAAAATGTTTGCATTAACTCTCATTCCCAGCTGGAAGCATTGCTTTATTATGACTCAGTGGATCAATATACATTGGGAGCCATGAACTGTGATAGGTGGCCTGGCAATCCTATGAAAGGCCTCACTGGTTTGAGTGGAAATGAGTTTGCTTTGTGAGACTTTCTTTTTATCCAAAGGGACAATTTAGAACTTTCCATTATGCATTAACAAATAGAAATAAGATGGAGATAAACAGCAAAATGATGTACTTTTTCCTCTTCTGCCTGCACTTCCCTACCTTCCTGACAGACTTGATCCTGCTCCCTCAGACTGAGGTGATTTTTATCTTGATGAAGCCAGGGTAATATGTGCCTGCTCTTTCTAATACAGAATAATTAGTGGCATATAATTTTAGAATTCTTTATTTCTCAGTTTAGGAGATGCAGTGATGAAATAGCAAGTGAATAGCCAGAGGTTAAAATCAGATTAATATGTGAAAGTGTTTGGAAAAATCACCAGCAATGGTTTGTTACACTTGCATCTGTTTATATTCTTCACTATTTTAGCACAATATCCCCAAATTAAATATGTTGAAACTTGATTCGTTCTATACAAAGAGGTAAAGAGATCATTTAAAACACGTGATAATTGAGCATAACTCAGAAACTCCAAATGTATGTCAATCACTGGCAAAGTAATGGTAATGTATCACATTTTTGACATAAAACCCATAATAGCATATTTTTTTCTCTGTATTTTTCATGAAAACATAACTCTTGTGTGCTCTTCTATTTGTGCATAGGCCAGGAGCCAGATGGAGCTGGCTAGGGTGTTTGGATGTTAGAGGAAGCAATCCATTTGTGTAGCGAAAGGGTCTGCAACTGGAAAGCATTTCTAGAATTGAACGTATGCACGGAGAAATATTGTACTTTCTGGCTTCAGACCTAAATTCTATTTGTATCCCACTCCCCCGTGCTATTGTACAACATTATATCTATTAAAAGCAGTGTGTGTGTGTGTGTGTGTGTGTGTGTGTGTATAGATATATACATTTTTTATTTCTCTGTCTAGTTTGTACCAATTACCACTGTGATGCTCAATGAATGTTGAGGATTCTGTTCTAGACTGTAGAATCGAGAGTACAGAATCTACTGCACACATAGCAGAATATTTTTTGACTCCGATAGAAGCATCGATTCAGGTTGACCACATGCAAATAGCATTATTCTTCACAATCCACATGTAGTTTTATAAAATCATGATTTGTATAAAATGCATAATCAGCAGCTTTGGGAATATTAGGTACATAAACAAAATACTCATAAAGATACTACAGTACATTAATCATTCAGATCTAAAATATCAGTCGATCTGATTTTCTTAGCCAATTTCAAATTTCTGAGTTTGCAGGTTATGTTAGTTGAGGAATAACATGGAAACGCGACACATTTTTCAGTTGTCAACACTTTAGCACCTGTGAGTTTTGTTTTGAGATGGAGAGATCCTATTTGCTTTTCAGTTTAGAGACTGTTTCCCATATGTGCCCACGTATCAGGTCACCTCAGCCCCCCTGGCGTCTGCTGGGTAAAGTAGCCTCCTTTGGTTGTGGCAGTCCCTTCCAGATAAATGCTCAGACTTTCTGATTTCCTAATCTTTCCTCTAGTTCTTTCCAAAATGGCAGCTGGCATATGAGGAACTCAGATGATTCATGGCACAGCTGGGTAGGGGCTCCCCTGGCATACGTTGGTCATTGTGTTAGTGTTTACCACAAGATCATTGGTTGGATCCATGTGTCCCGGGTTTAGCAATATCTGCTGCGTGTGGTTGGGTTGGTCCTAACCCTACATGTTTGTTGAAATGCACTGCCAATTTTAGTGGCCAATCCATCCCTTGACTGTTTTCTTGTCAAAGGCCATCCCCTTTTGCTGGAGGGGCTCCATGACACTTCTTGTTGCTATTCAGATTCCCTGAAGCTGGTTGTGACATTCTTTAGTATAATAGATGGAGCATATGTGCAGTGGTCTTTGCAAAATGTCACCGCCATGACGAATTCCTCTGGTGAACTTCCAGTCAGACCCTCATTCTCTTCTAAGCTTTGTTCTTTGTCTTCTGCTGGACTCTGATTGTGGAATGGTTCCTGGGGAATATAGTACATTAGACAGAAAAATGGAAAACACCTTGTTCCAAATAAGAAACACACAGTTACTTCCTGCCAAAGAAAAATTGCACTAGTATAAACTTCCAGTTACAAAATAAATAAGTCACAGAGAGTGGGGCGCCTGGGTGGCTCAGTCAGTTAAACCTCAGACTCTTGGTTTCAGCTCAGGTCGTGAACTCCTGGGTCTAGATCAGGCTCTGCACACAGCTAGAAGTCTGCTTGAGGATTCTCTCCCCCTGCCCCTCCCCCAGCTCGCATGCACACATGCACACGTGCTCTCTCTGAAACAAATAAATCTTGGGGAAAAAAAAGTCACAGAGATGAAAAGTACAGCATAGGGAATATGGTCAACAACATCACAATAACATCGTATGGTGACAGATGATGACTATGTTTATTGTGGTGAGCATTGAGTAGTGTATAGAATTGTTGAATCACTGTTGTTTATGCCTGAAACTAATATAGTATTGTATGTCAACTGTACTTCAATAATAAATAAAATAAAAAAAAAACCCAAAAGAATAATTGCACTGGGTTAGGTAAACAGACCAGACAGACTTTATTCAATACCACAGTAATGAGGGTCAAGACGATTGCAATAGGGGAGAGATACTGTACTCAACTCTCTTGAAACAAAGGGTAGGGGAGTTTTTAAGCACTGGGCTGAGCCAGTAGAAAAGTACTGAAGAACATTAAGGGGGAAGTTGGTCAATGTGATTAGGCATTTGTGTTTGCTAATTGGTAATTATGGAAATTAGGCTCCTACCCTCCCGCAGAGACTGGGAAATGAGGCACTATCTTTCTTGATGACTGCATTTCAAGGGATGACTCAGGTCCTTGAGAAAGACATTCTTGGATTGTAAACCTGGAAAGAGGCTTGATGAAGATTTATATCTCAAGGGGCAGAGAAATAATTTATACTTTCAAGTTTCCTAAATTAAATGGTCTAAGAAAAGGGAAGTCAGGGACGTATACTCAGGCAGGAACCTATCTAAAGTTGAGTCAAGGTGAGGGGAACATTAAGGCTGTCGTGGTCACAAGCATCACTAATAGTTTTTCCTGTTGCCTGTAAAATAAAAATTTCCACAATGAAATAACACTTAAAAAGAAATAAATCATGAAATTAAATAAAGTATGTATGTTCAAGACTGAATTCAACAAATACTAAGCCTAGAGGTAAACATATCTCTTTAATTGGGAATATGATATTATCTTGATAGGTCTTAGCATTTAACAAACTGAGAAAGTATTAAATGATTTAATCAATCAAATGCTTGGGATTGGTTTTGCACTTTTTACCTTTTCGATATACTATGCTCTAGTAACGCTGCCTTTTCCAGCCATTATGTGGAAATGATGTCTGTTGGTACAAAAGAGTGACTTCAGTTTGTTGACCCAGAAGGAGTGATATGAGGACATTTGGCTCATGACAGCTTATCATCTCTGTCTGGCTAAGGAAGATAAAAAAAAAAAAAAGGAAGGTACAGAAGCAAAAAATGGTTTTTAAACCTCTGGGATATTGTCAGTATGCTCTTTCTGATGCATGATGTCATTTACTGAAATGACCTGCCTCAGTGCAATAGATCTAAATTGAAACTGTTAGCAAAGCATCATAACGGGCTTAGAAAGCAAAACATGAGCAAGTCCTGATTATCATTTGAATTTCTAGACATCATGTACTAAAAGTCAGTTTTCTAAAATGACTAATTTGAGTAAAATAAAACTTGCTGGCACAGAATTTAGTGTTTTTATAACTTTTTTCCAGTTTTCCAGAGTAAATTTGGCTGTCACAAAATTTGCAAATCAAATATACAAATCAAAATGCCCAAACAGAGAAAGGGTGTAAATATTTACTTTTCAATCCACTGAATTATTAAAGATTTCAGAAATGTTTGCTCTGGCAATACAAGAAGTGGGACAGAAAGTCAGTCTGCCAATTTGCCGTGAGGGAAAAACAGATCAACAGCAAAGAACTAAAACCTCAGAGAACCGAGTGAGGTATTATTAATTTAGAGCCTTTCTGGGAAAATGAAGTGAAAAGCATCTTTTTCACTGTATCAAAAATCCAAAAACAAAGCCATAAATACATCTAGGAAGTGTAGTTTACAAGTGATTAAACTGTATAACTTTGGGGCAATTGGTAGTCAGTGTGTGTGTGTGTGTGTGTGTGTGTGTGTGTGTGTGCGCGCGCGCGCGCGCGCACACAAGCGCCAAGTACTTGAGCTCTGTCTTTGAGAATCTCATTGAAAATACCTTGCTTCAAAGAAAAGCGTCCTGTGCCTTTATCTAGTTTGTCTCCAGTTCTTGCTTTGCCCCTAGTCTGACACATGAATTTACAGAGTTTTATTGTATCTCTATGGCTATAGATTTATTTCATTCCTTTATGCAGTACACATTTATTAGACATCAACTGTGTGTTGGGCCATGTGCTAGACACTTAGGATCTGTCAGTGAATAAAACATGCAAGGAGTCTTGGCTTCATCAAGCTTACATTCTAATATGGCAAGATAAAGGAAAACAAATCATATAATAATCAGAAAATCAGGGGCGCCTGGTGGCTCAGTCATTAAGCGTCTGCCTTCAGCTCAGGGCATGATCCCAGCATTACGGGATCGAGCCCCGCATCGGGCTCCTCCGCTGGGGAGCCTGCTTCTTCCTCTCCCACTCCCCCAGCTTGTGTTCCCTCTCTCGCTGGCCGTCTCTCTGTCAAACAAATAAATAAAATCTTTTTAAAAAATCAGAAAATCATATACTATGTGTAAAGATGTCAATTTCTGTCAAAAAAATGAAAACATGATTTTGGGTAGACAAATGGGAACAGGATTGCTGGGTGGGAGGAGTTGTAACAAGGGAGGTCGGGGATACAGGCTTTTATGGGAAGGATGGGATCTGAGTGAAGACTTGAAAGTGGCAAGGATGTTAGCCCAGCTTATCTCAGAGAAGAGCCCTCCAGGCAGGAAGGATTGCTTCACAGGGCAGGGAATGGGAGGTGGAATGACTGGTATTTGCTTTGAGAACCTCAAGGAGGCCCTTGCTGCTGAAGGGGGTGGGTGAGCTGGGAAGAAGAGGACCAGGCAGACATGGGTGGGAGTGGTGGAAGGGGGCAGATCATCTAGGACTGTGTGGGCCATGTGGTGGTTATTGCGGCGTTTTGAACACAGGGATGATGTTTTAAATCTGTCGCCTCGAGAATGGAGTCTCAGTTGGCTAAGGAAGAAGCAGAGAGATTCTTCGGGGGCTTTTGCAAGAAGGCAGGGTAAAATCATGTGGCCTGAGCCAAAGGAGTGCCAGTGAAGATGGGGAAATAGTCTAGATTCTGGAAAGGGCAGCACCTAATAGCATTTTCTGTTACTTTGGTAATATGGTGAAAAAGAGAGGAGTCAAGAATGACTTCTTTGTTGTTACTGTTCTGAGAAACTGGAAGGATGGAATTGTCATAAACTGGGCCAGGGAAGGGTGTGAACAGAGTAGGATTAGGGGGAAGAATGGGGTTTGGTTTAGAAAATGTTAAAGATATCAAGGAGGGAGTGAATATACAAGTCTGAAGTTCAGGAGAGAGGTATGGGGTGGAGTTATAAATCGGGATTATTGGTACATGGGTAATATTTAAATCCAGGAGGCCAAGAGAGATGACGAAGGGGTGCATGTGGACAGAAAAGAAGCAGTCAAAAGCCTGAGCCCTGGACCATCTCAGCCCTCAGAGGTGATAAGAGATAAAAGAACCAGCAATGGGTACTGAGGAGGAGCAACCAGTCAGCTGGGAAGAAAATGAAGAGAAGGAGCTTTTGTGGAAGCTAAGGGAACAAAGTATTCTGAAGATTTGGGAGGAGTCAAAATATTCAAATGTCTTCAATAGGCCAGGTGGTAGGAAGGCTGAAATCTGAGCGTTTGGTTTAGGAACGTGGAGTTCTTTGGTCATCTTGACAAGAGCAGGTTCGGTTGAGTGGTACAGAGTGAACGGCTGGTTATGGTTGGCTTGAGCAAGAATGAAATGGGAGAAATTGCAGAGTGTGAGTGTGGACATCTTACTCGAAGAATGGCACTATAAAAATCAGGAAAAAAGTACAGTGGAGTCAAGACAAGCTTTTTAAAAAAAAAAAATGGGAAAAATAGCAGCATGCTTGTACAGCCATGGGAATGAGTCATTCAAGAGAAAAAAAAATAATGAAGCAGGAGAGAGAGGAGAACAGCTGAAGCAGTGGCCCCAAGCAGGTTCAGCACGAGTGAAGGGGCCAACTCATGGCTTCATAGAACTGGAAGGCACAGGGAATGGCCTGCAGGCACAGCTGGACTCAGGGGCTCTGACTGCCAGCAGAACTTGGTCTCACTTCATCTCCCACCTCTGCTTCCCTCTGTGTTGGCTTCACTCGGGCAGGCTTTCCACAAAGATAGCTTCTGCAGTTTGATGCCTGAATCCCATCCTTTCAGCTTTCTGAGCAGAAAAAAGGGTCTCTTCTCTAATAGTCCCAACAGAATCCTGGAATTGCTCCACTGGCCTGGCTCAGGTGATGCATTCATCCCTGTAACAGTCCCTGGGATCAGGGGAGGCAATGCCAAGATTCCAGAGTGTTCTGTGAAAAAAGACCAGCAATTCACACAGCATCGATCGTGTCATGTTTTCTTCTCGGGGGGGGGGGGGGGGGCCCAAAAAAAAAAAAAAAAAAAAAAAACAAAAAATAAAAAACAAAAAAAACAAAAAACTATGCTGGTAACAATACAAAGTTGTTAAGAGTCCTAAATGGTGGCCCCGGGACACTGCAAACCACTTAAGGGAGCCAAACAAATACTGGCACAATGTTCTTTTTGTTTCCTTACATTATTGTAACTTAATGTCAAGATCAAAATAATCGGTCAAACTTAGACTGTTGGAGGAAATCTAACTGAAATCACATGTGAAAAAAATAATTGTCTTAGAGGGAAACTTTCTTATGGCAATTTTAATTAAGCCAATCATTTCTTAAAAATGTAGATGGCCTACTGGTAGCTAGGACTGTCATTCAACTTTATTCACTGTGCTTCATGTCCTTGAACGGTTGTGTCCCACACTTTAAATATTGCGAAAGAAGTAGGACTCCTTCTTTCTGAGCAGTTTGTACTTTTACAAAGTTGACAAACTCTATGACACATCATCTCACTGATGACCACCAGGGATGGCAATCATGCCCTTTTTAATATCAGTAGAGGACAGAGGTGATTCTTTTCTCTATTTTAAGGCCTCAACCAAGAGTATTTTTTTCTTCAATTTTTCTCCTCACTTTCCTGAAGTTGTAAGATGTGTCTCCATGAGCAGAACAAAATATTATTGATATCTGGGAAATGGGATATATGGATCTTAAAGATAATCCAACCAGCCAGTTATTTATTTCTAAATAATATTGAATAAATTATTTGGATATATTCTTGGAATACAATTAACCGCTATGGGCAATGATAGTTGTATAATTATTTCAGGGGTAAAGAACTGAAAAGGAAGTGACTTTTAAAATGAGATCCTCACAGAGATTTAAATTATTTTTTAAATAAGTAATTTCTTACCTACACTAAAATAATTTGTATAACATTGGGAAAATTTAATTTGCATAATATTAGGAAAACTTACTTAGCCTCTATAAATCTTTTTTTAAAGATTTATTTGAAGAGATGTTAGAACATTTCATTTCACTAGATAATTTTAGTAATTAAGCTTAATACGATACATAAAATTTCTAGTAGAGTGTTTAACGTACAGTAGGCACTAGACAATTCATAGTTTGCTTTTCTTTCCTTACGATTCACAGCAACAAATTTTATAGAAGCAAGTTCCCCAGGAAATTGATGTTTAAAAGTGGAGGCAACAGATACAAAAAAGATGCTGTGTTGTCATTCAGGAACTAAATATTTTCAAAGCTGAATTTAGTGCTGTGATCATAAATCTTTATTTGGAGTCAATAGCAATAATAATTGTTTTACAATTCAAAAAGTAACAACTTCCATGTATCGGTGTAAGTGAGAGAAATCAATAGGCACTTTAATATGCTTTTTGAAATTAATTCTCAGAGCAATACTACAACATTTCATTTAGAAGTCTCATCAATGGAGAGGATTTTCAGTTTTAAATGTGAGTTTTCAGGCTATGATATGAAGAGTCAACAAATATTTTTGTTTGGTTAGACTTATGACACTTTATTATGCCACAGCTGGAGAAAAGGGAGAGTGAAATAGGAAGAAAATGAACTGAGGGGACAAGACTCCTGTTTTTGTTTTGTGGGTTAAGTGTCAATAACCATGGAATAGATGGGGTTATGAAGAGATGGTCTTTGGTCTGTACGTCTCGGTCTACTGTGATGGTGAACACGTGGGCATATTAAAAACATCACTAAGGATGAATAATACTCGATGAAAAGCTGAAAGGTTTGGTTAAGAAATAAAATAAGGAATTCTCATGTTTTATAGTAATTTAGAATTCACCGTCAGCTGGAGTTAGCCCTCATTTTTTCCATTAAAAAAAGTAAATATGAAAGCAGCATGCCTCCAGAAAGCTAGGTGCTTTGTGGTGGGCATACAGCTCCTCTAATCTAAAGTTGGCTTTCTTTACCTGTCACTACTGTTCCTACTTGTCCCCATAGGCTGCCACTATCAAACTGTGCCATGTTCTATCCATCTCTGTACCTATATCTAGAAGTTTGCATTTTCCATATTACTCTTCAGCATTTGTTTTAAAATTAGAACAAGCATAACGCTCCATCACATACTTAGACCATGTGCATCTGCAGAGCCTAACAGTTTAAAACCCCATAGGGAATCTCTGGATTCCCAGTGGCCGATTTAACGTGGTAAAGCCCAGGAGCATCTGAATTTCCATTACTTCATTGGTGTACCTTGTTAATGATATAGCTTAATTTGCATATCAGTAGTACCTTTTCACCACAGGTGAGAAATTGAAATGTTCAAGGTCAATTAACTGCAAATGTTTCAAGTCGGGTAGTGCAGCTGTAACAGTGAGCGGTGCAGGGAAGAGGGAGCGGTCAGTGAGAGGTGCCTCTTTCTCCTGATGAGAATTGATGATCCAATTTTAACTCACCAGAGTCATGCTGATTCTTTTTTCCTCACTGTGTTCCTCTCATGTGTTCACTTTTTAAATACTGGTCTATCAAGGAGTGTCAAAATGCTAGAGAAAGGTTATGAAATTCTATATTAAAAAGTGTACAGACCGTTGAAATTAACTAGAAAGAGCAAGACAAAAAACAATCAGCATTTTCCCAGAAGTATTACTGATAGAGATAAAATTCCTAATGTTGAAATGTCAGGTTGAGATGATGGCCAGCTGGGGGCACTTCATTCACTCTTTTCCAACTTCTCTGTGTTAAAAAAAAGTGATAAAAATGCAAAGAGATACGCAGTTGTAGCACTAAGAGGACTGAGAATTCTTGGTTAGCATGAGACCTCAGGAGACTATCAACTTCCAAACTTGGATAGTTCCTGAGGACGAATAATAAGATTAGAGAGGACCGTGGAGGGAAATAATTACCCATTCACCACTCCCATCCTGTGTCTGTACTTGAGAGACATGGTCTTCGTTAACTCGAGGGAGGAAAGCTGGCTCTCCTGCCTGATAGCCAAATTCCAGGGTTCCCCAGCCTCTATCAGCTCCATCCTTTCTACATCCATTGGGATCTACCGATTCCATTTATCCTAATGGTATGAGAGGCACTGCTGGTCCTGGTTAAGAGCCTTGTGCCTCTTGCTGCGCTGCAGACTCCAGCAAGGTATTCCGACTCGCCGTATGTGACTTATCCTCTATTCAGTAGGCTGCTTTGAGAATCAAATCACAATGCCTTCACAGCGTGCCTGACCCAAAGTCCTCACTTGCTCGATAAATATTAAGTAATATGACAGTCGGATAAGTGGAAAAGGTAAGATGGAGTTTTATTACATCCCAGGAAGTGGAATACGAAGGAAAAGTTGGCTTAGCTTTAAAAATAATGCCGTGGGAACAGTTCCCACTGAGGGTTCAGAAATTTCCTGAGCGATTTGTGGCAGGGTACTATTTAAGAACTTCTTTAGATCATTCAAGAACAAATTCTCTTCCATGTAGATAACAGGCTGCAAGAGTAGGGGGTGTCCGTTGAGGACAGCAGAGCTGTGCTGGATAAATGACACCAAGACACCATAAATGCAGCTGGAGCCAATGTGTAGCAACTAGCCCTCTTGCTCAAAATATGGGAATATTCTCCTCTGACCTAAATGTTGTAGCTGGTATTAGCAACCAAGAGAACTTTATCCATCCAGGCTACTGGGTAAAGCCATAAGTTCTTTAAGAGCCAATACAGAGAAAATTAAAAGTAAACACAAACCAACAAAAATTGCAGTATGTATAAATATTTTGGATCAGAGAGAGAGAGAGCATTGTACTTTTGATGTATGGAGTGGAAGAAACTTGAACAATGATTCATTACAAGAAAAAAAGAAATTTGAGGGAAAAAGTGTCTAGTTCTAAAGACGATGTGGTGAGGAACTTGGGAATCATACCCTAATACAAGCAGGAGTTAGTATTATCCCATCGAGAGAGGATATTGTTGTCATGTAATTCTTTTTTAAAATGCTGTATTGACTCAGTGTTGAGGCCCTGACAAGAGGATGGTCAGTTCCCATTTGTGAGCAGCTGATTATATCCACAACCCAACCACTTCCCTTGTTGGGCTTACACCGTCTACAGCTATCGAGCCTCAACCGTAGTCACCCTGGGGCCAAGTACCAGAAAGGGACAAGCCTGCGCCCCGGAGCCCCTTCGCATTAGTCCACAAGGAGCCCAGAGAGCCTCACTAACTGCACCCCACTTGCCATATATAAGCTGACCGCACAGCTCCAAGTTGTTGTCACCCTTTCTGAGGGCGCATCTCCCTGCATGCCCCTCCTGGCAGGCTTCTCTTCTTTGGAGTTGTTGGAGAGTTCTGCTTTTCCTTTATCAGAGAGTCATTGTGTTGTATCGGCCATCAAAAGGATTTTTACGTCTTACAAACAGTTGTTAACACAGATATGTCTCTTTAGGTTCCACAGTGGTACGTACCGCACATAATAGCAAACACTGATCGGGCATCTCTTTGCATTAGGGCCTGTACTCAATGTTTAGTGAAACAAGGCATGGATGGCAGGAATAATGCTTGAGTAAAAATGGCATATACATTAATGGTAATCTATTTATTTCTTATTTTTATTTTTTTCATATAATTCCTTTAAAAATATATTTTTTATTATTATGTTCAATTAGCCAACATACAATACATCATTAGTTTTTGATGTAGTGTTCAGTGATTCATTAGTTGCATATAACACCCAGTGCTCATCACCGCACATGCCCTCCATAATACGCATCATGCGGCTACCCCATCCCCGCACCCCCTCCCTTCTGTAACCCTCAGTTTGGTTCCCAGAGTCCAGAGTCTCTCATGGTTCATCTCCCTCTCTGGTTTCTTCCCATTCAGTTTTCCTCCCTTCCTCTGTGGTCCTCTGCGCTATTCCTTATGTTCCACATATGAGTGGAACCATATAATACTTGTCTTTCTCTGCTTGACTTACTTCACTAAGGTAATCTTCTGTTTAAATGTTAGACCTTATATCAGAGCCTTAAGGTGGGTGACAAAAGAATGGGGGAAAGAAAACATGTGCTAATATTCTTATTTGGGGGGTTATGTAATAGATGTTGTATTTTAATAGATATTGAATATTAGATAATTATGAATTTAAGATGGCGTTAAACCCTATTTCATGACTTTTACAATGATTACATATTACTTTTGTAATTATCAATGCCAATATTACTTAAATAAATTCCCCAAATAAGGCATTATTGTATTAAACTGGAAGAATTAAATATCTTAACAAGACATACAGTAGTCACATCTCTAATATTTCTGGTGTGCAGTGAATAAAAGAAAACATGATAAGTTCTGCTCTACCTACCCATCCTTGAATATAGAGTAGATTCTTATTTTTCACTCTTGAGTCCTCAAGCACGCCTTACTCTCTGACCTTTTCCCTGACTGTCCCTTCCCCATCTCTCCCCCACCACCCCCTTCTCCTGACAGAATAGAACCAGTGGTGTGTGTATTGGTGACTTGGCTGGGCTGGGAGTGGGGGCTGATTTGTAGAGTTTGCCAGTTTCTGTGGTTTAAATATCCCCACCATGGCCAGTTGCGAACATGGCTATATTTAACAATCAGCTTGCAAAATTCCCGAAAATTTAATTGCCTCTCATCCACTGTTGCCGGCCAGCTCCAGCTTTCCACAGAGGAGAGCTGTGTCTCCTCCATCATTTATTGTATTATTGATCCCTGCCCCTGCCTCACCATTAACATTGGTGCTTTACACATGCTTCTCAATGTCTGTTATTTCCATAAGGCTGTAAACACAGTGAGGATAGGGACTGTGCCTTGACCATCTGTATTTTCAGGCTTAATGCTGTACTTCTTTCTCTAGGAAGTCCGAACATGATCAGAAACCAAAGGTAGATTTCTAGTTCCACCACAGTGTGAACCATGATTGAAGGTTAAATCATTATCTAATCGGGTATGGGCAGTAAACCTGCTAGTTCCAAGTGTAGACATGAATGTCCACCTGTCAAATTAGGCACTTTTTTTTTTTTTTTAAGATTTTATTCATTTATTTGACAGAGAGAGAGGCAGCAAGAGAGGGAACACAAGCAGGGGAAGTGGGAGAGGGAGAAGCCGGCTTCCCGCTGAGCAGGGAGCCCAATGCGGGGCTTGATCCCAGAACTTTGAGATCACGCCCTGAGCTGGATGCAGACGCTTAACAAATGAGCCACCCAGGCGCCCCTAAGCACTTTAAATATTTGAGAAGTTGCTTGGTTCTCCCCAGTGTCAGGAAGTTATAATACCTAGAAATGAATACAGTTAACATAGGCTTCATCCATTTATACTAAATTCTTGTTTTTCTATATGATTTTACAATTAGGAGAAGTTTAATATTTTGGAAATTTGACTTTATTAAATTCCATCTGGGAATACAGTCTTATTGGCATCTCTGGTCCACTAACAGATTTTGAACTAATCTTTTGCCCATTTTCTTCTGTTTCTATTTGCATAAAAGGAGCTGGTGGCTGGTCTCCACTTGTGTCAAACAAATACCAGTGGTTGCAGATTGACCTTGGAGAGAGAATGGAGACCACTGCTGTGGCCACCCAGGGGGGTTACGGGAGCTCCAACTGGGTGACCAGCTACCTCCTGATGTTCAGTGACAGTGGCCGGAACTGGAAACAATATCGACAAGAAGACAGCATCTGGGTATGTTTCTTTGACAGAATACATAGTCTCTCAGGGAAAGAAGTAGAGTCATCCCTACATGTTGTTTACAAATCTCCTGACCTAAGTTGAGGAGCAGAATTTTTGGAATTGCTTAGGAAACATTTTTCAAGAAAAAATATGTTAATATTCATTTTTTAATACATTTCATGGTATAACTTATGAAAATACTGAAGGTAAATTTATCTCAGAGACCTCAGAAACTGGAAAAAAAATCTTACTTGTCCATTACATAGTGTGGAAATCTAAGAAATAAACAAAACCTGTAAAAAAAATTTTAAGCTTTGTCCAATAACAGTGGTTTTGCATGGTCTTCATTTAAAGCTTGGTTAAAAGAATTTGTTCCTTTTATTTCCTCTGTGACTCAGAGATTTCTGAATATTTCCCTCTCTCTCTAGTATATGGAGGTTTGTGTAAATATATTTGGAGTATTATATATGATATACACACACACACACACACGTATATACGATTTGTATATAAACCATTCTCTATTCTTTTAAAAGTGTGTAAAATGCTGTGTGTTATGGGCAGGGGCATAGCTCCTATAGGAGACTGACAAGGAGGCAGTTTATAATAGAGTAGGGTGGTATTTATAGTCAGTTGATTGTGTATGAACAGCTGGTGGAAGAAGGAAGCTATAGGCAGTTTGCTTGATGGTGAAGAAAGGACTTCTTTGCTCGTAGAAGAGTATTGGTTTGGATCTTATGTGGGCCAGGGACAACATCCTGCAAAGAACTTTCTTTCTTTCTTTTTTTTTCCTCCCCTCTGGCTGAGCCGCTGGAACCAGAGAAAATGAGTAACTTAATGAAGCATCATTCTTAGCACATAGATAATTTGGAAGCCTATTTGGGCACATAATGATAATTTTCTTTGATCAGTCAATTGCCTCTCTTTTGAAAGTTCCTAGAACTCGGTTATACATTATCAACTCATGGAAGAAATGGACTGTGATTTACTCACCTTTATATTTCCTTTTTTTTTTTTTTAAGATTTTATTTATTTATTTGACAGAGATAGAGACAGCCAGCGAGAGAGGGAACACAAGCAGGGGGGGTGGGAGAGGAAGAAGCAGGCTCATAGCGGAGGAGCCTGATATGGGGCTCGATCCCACAACGCCGGGATCACGCCCTGAGCCAAAGGCAGACGCTTAACCGCTGTGCCACCCAGGCGCCCCATCACCTTTATATTTCTAAAGCACTTGGTGGCCGTTCAACGCATGTTTATTGATGTAAATTGAATTGACAAGAGGTAGCCCTGCTCTTTCTCTAGAGAGAACAACAGTCAGGCTGGAAGAAGTTGTCTGTAAGCATTTTTAAGAAAAGCTGCCTTAAAATCCAAAGCAAGCCGACGTGTAGAAGAGCGAGGAAAACTGGATATTACGGTTGAATTAATTTCATGAGAACCATTCAAACTAGGGATAAAATAAACAGTAATTATGAACCAATAACAATGAAAGCTTAATGAGGTATTTATTTTAAGTAGGTGTTTGGATTATCTTTTACTCTTTTTCTAAATTAAGCATTGGATTTTAAACTAGATAAGTAGAGGCTAATTCATGGAAATATTTAGCTGTGTTAAGTAAAGTGTATGTTTTTGACATTTCTTAAAATGGTGGATCAACCATGAAAATTGTTTCTCTGTTCATTAAGCTTGGGGAAAGACAAACCTAGACCATGCCATTTGCCTTTTTTTGCTTATTCTTTTTTTTTTTTTTTTAAAGATTTTATTTATTTATTCGACAGAGATAGAGACAGCCAGCGAGAGAGGGAACATAAGCAGGGGGAGTGGGAGAGGAAGAAGCAGGCTCATAGTGGAAGAGCCTGATGTGGGGCTCGATCCCATAATGCCGGGATCACGCCCTGAGCCGAAGGCAGACGCCCAACCGCTGTGCCACCCAGGCGCCCCTTTTTTTGCTTATTCTTATTAAAGGTGAGGTGCTCAGATACTGGGGTGCCTTGGTGGCTCAGTCAGTTGGGTGTCCAACTCTTGGTTTAGGCTCAGGCCACCATCTCATGGGTCATGGGATTGAGCCCCACATTGCATTCTGCACTTAGCTAGGAGTCTGCTTGGGATTCTCTCCCTCTGCCCCTCCCCCCTCTAGCATGCATACACTCTCTCTCTTTGTCTCTCTCTCAATTAAATAAATTTTAAAAAAAAGTTGAGGTACTCAGTGTGAAATAGAGGCATAATGATATCCTTAACTAATCCAAACCAATCAATGCAAAGACAGATAGCATCTGTCACAATTAATTGTCAAGGTAATACTCTTTTTTAGACTATGGTATAATTTGTTGGTTTAGTCACTGTCTTCCTCTCTTGAGTGTGAACACCCTGAAAATAAAGGCTGTACCTTCCAACCTTTCATCTCAGCATCCCAAATCTTAAGAGCTCCTGGCATGTTAAACCATGAGAGACTCTTAACTATAGGAAACAAACTGCGGGTTGCTGGAGGGGAGGTGAGTAGGGGAAAGGGGTAACTGGGTGATGGGCATTAGGGAGGGCACTTGATGTAATGAGCATTGGGTGTTATATGCAACTGATGAATCACTAAATTAATCACTACCCCTGAAATTAATAATATACTATATGTTAACTAAATTGAATTTAAATTAAAAAAAAAGGGGGGGTTCCTGGCATGTTGAAGGCAAATACTAAGTGATTATTGAATGAATGAATGAATGAATGAATGAATGAATGAATGAAAACAATGCGCTGTATTGTAGGGACTCCTTCCTCCCATGATCAGCTCTGCCTTTTAGTGCATTTATGATATACCAGTTTAATATATTAAGAGTTAGGGTGGTACATTTCTCTCTCCCCTATAAGTTTTGAACTTTTTTATGGGGGAGGGTTTATCTTTTTCATCTTTCATTTCCAGCTTCAGTACCTAGTGTGGCTCATGGCTTTTGTTGAGCGTATTACAGAAAAAAATAAATGAATGAATGGATTTGAATACATTGATCTCCTAATCTGGGTCTAACTTTGTAGAAATAATCCTGGAAGGTATTAAAAGAGCTCATGTTAATGTCATCAAAGAGATAAAACACATCAGAACAAACCAAAAAATGATTCAGAGGAGCATGCAAGTATGGGATACAGACTTCTAGAGATTTGGAAATTGGTGGAATTTACAGATCATTGTAGACTGACTTTGTCCAAAAAGCTGGGCTCACATGGCTATTGAAAAAAGCAGGATAACTTAGATTATGTAAGGATTAAGGAAGCTATTCCATGTAGCTAGAAAAGGGTGAGCAAAACCATGGACGTTGGAGATTTCCAGAGATACAGTATAGCATGTAATAACCAGTAAGTCTACTGGTCAGAATGGACTGTCGAATTCGGGAAGGTCTGAATGACACTTGTGGTTATGGTAAAGAAAATTGATGGGTAACTTTGAATGTCAAGATCAAAATTAAGACTTGATGCAACAGGTACAGTGAGTACACATAAGGCAGGTGAAGTTATGGTGTAGGTACAACAACCCAAATCCTATACCACACACATATCTTCATGCTACCTGTTCATCCCAGGTAGGCTGCAAAGTTCACTTCTACCGCACTTACTCAGGTGCCACTCTGAGGGAAGCTCCCGCTCTGTGAATCTACAATTGCCCAAGCAGGAAAAATGAAACATAGTAAATTGTACCCAGTTCTTGACAGCTCACCTGGAATAACACAGATCACTTCAGTTTGGGTTGTTTTTTAGCCAAAGTTCAATTTTTAATTGATGTACATAGTAAGGAATTTAACCCTTTGTTGAATTTTACAAATATATCATTCCCGAATTCTTTTTCTTTATTTGGTATGTTTTTGTCCATTTTTAAAAAGGTACTCTGGGTGTATATGACTAAACAGAACATGGCAGTTTTCTTTAAGAGCTTCACATTCTGCCCCAGGTGACAGAAATAAATCTATGAAAGAGAGTTAGGAAACACATAAGCCATTATACAAGTGTGTGATGGAAAGAGGAGGAAAAGACAATTGTGAATTTAGAAACAAATAAAATAAAACCCATCAACTTGGATTGAAGTGCTGCTGTGGGGATCCTCACTCTCCCTTCATCTGATCCCACCTCGAGCACTGGGGGAAACAATGACTTCTGTATATCTGAAAGAATTAATAAAATGCCCTGCTGCCTCTTACAAAAAATCTTTAAAAAGAAAGACAATATATTTTATTTATTATCTATACAGGTCATGCACATATTTAATAGAACTGTAAGCTTGACAGATACATGGTATTTTGTAAAATTATGCATTAAAACATTTCTTTAGAAAAAATTTATAGTCCAAGCTCATAAATGTAATTTATACAAAGTACTCTAGTAGATGGCATATAAATATTTCACAAAAAATTAGAAAATGCAAGCCACTAAAATTGTTCCTCTCAAATTGAAGATAAAATCCCTCAACATCTATGATCAAAAGACTTTTCAGCCAGTTTATTGTAAGTGATTGAAAAAGTAAATGTAAGGTGTAATTTTCACTCATTTAAGAACAATTGCTGAAATATCATGAAAGTAACATCTTAGAAACTATTTTAAACAGATCAACATGTGCAGGAACTTTATAGCTACATTATCCAAATTGTCTCTGATACATGCCCAAGATTCTTTTACACTGAATACTATACAGGCAAAGAATGGGATGGTACCAATTTTACGAGATACTTAGGTAAATACGATACAGAATAGTTTGCTTTTTTTTTTTTTTAAATGGATTTCATCCAAACAAAAAACCTTTAGCATATTTCTAAAGTTAGAGTAGTTTTATTTTGTTTTTTAATTAGATGTGTTTAATGTCATGATTCTGAGTTTGGCTTGTGAAAAACCCAGGGCCCCTGTGACATTATAGTATATTCACAAAATACGCCATTCTCACTGTGAATGATTGAGTTGTCAACTCTCAAAGCCAGCCAGGGCAGAAAGACTACCTGCAAAGATTTTAACATATATTTGTTTCAAATCAAATAAATACGCGCCCGGGGGAGTTTAATAGAAAACCCGAGGAGGCAGGAATACAAGTGGGAGGGGTGCTATAAACTCAGTGGACTCCCTGCCTTGCAAGGCACAGCTTTTCTAGCCCTTTCCCTCTGTTGAACGCTTACTCCGGTGACTTAAGCCTGCAAAAATCATTTGTGGTGATACAAAGTACAACAGTACTAATGCCGTGTATGTCAACATGTCAAACCATCAAGCTTAATGCATCGCGAGACTAGCCTCAGTCCTTGGACGAACGTCTGGAGAATGCTTTAAGCTCCATCTGCCTTTCAAGACGGCCTCTACTTCAATGCCAAAAAGACATTGTTAATGAAAGTTGTCTGTATCCTCAGGAAATCTCCTGTTTGTATTCCAGTGATTAACCTAGTAATACATGATTAAAGGTGGCTGCGTTTGGGTTTTTAATGTGGCTTCAATCATGGATCAGAACAGTTAGTTTGCAAGCACCTTCTCTATCATGTAGTGTGGTTTCTTTTACCTCCTTGCAACTGTGGTCATTCTGTAATGTTCTATGTCAGTCCCTTCTCATAAACATCTTTGGACACACATATATTGGAATTTTATAGCCATATGTAATATATATATATATATATGTATGTATATACACGAACCCCTATGAACTGCAGGTACACATATACAACGAGATAAGATAAATGGTGTTGTTGTTTCACATTCTTCAAAATGATCTGTTTCTATGCAAGCAAAATAAAAATCATTTGAAGAAAGTGATTAGAGTTAGCAGGAGGTTGGATTTGGTTCCCTCTTCAGAGTGTGCACTCCCAACCAAAATCATTCTCAAATCATCAGCCGGGGAATAACATGTATTAAGTACACCTTCCAGTTGTATCTCACATTCTCCCATATGACCATTCAATGACAACAACATCACCTGCTTTTTCTCCGTTCCCTCTTGCCATTGCTGTGATGTGATGTAATAGATGTCTACTTCTGGCTTCTCTAGTTCCCCAATCTCAGGAGACTATGTTTGGAGTCCTTCTCTCTTGGAGTAATTCTGTCCCTTTGAAATGTTTCTTCGATCATTAAAACCTAGGCAACTGGGTCTTCTAGAAAACCAGCACATTAAGCTCTCTTTCCTATTTTGACTTTAAGTTACAAGGATTTTTTGGTCAGAGAAAGAGAAAAATATATAAAATGAGAAAGGAGGAGATAAGATTTGGCACTGATACAATGTAATCCTTAAAAATCTAAGAGGATTATTTTACTATTTTTAAGAAAATAATTCAATAATGTGCCTAACAATAAAATTAATTTTTTAAAATCAGTAATTTATCTTCCCACATATAAATAACAACATAGACAATATAAAAGGAATATATACTCCACCTAAAATAGAACCAAAGGTGAATACATATCAAGGAAAAAGCCTAAAAGAAA
The DNA here is from genome assembly GCF_017311325.1 of Ursus maritimus. NCBI lineage: Eukaryota > Metazoa > Chordata > Mammalia > Carnivora > Ursidae > Ursus > Ursus maritimus. Next base: position 29,679,719 of record NW_024424341.1, read on the forward strand.
ATGTACGAGATATATAAAAATAATATTTAGACTATTACCGAAGAACATAAAAGAAGAGGTGATTAAATGCATAGTCATATCTGTTTTGAAGTGGAAAACAGTATCATAAAGCTACTCATTCTACCTAAAATAACTCATAAAAGGGAAATTGTTCTGAATTTCATGTATAAAAAGTGTATATGAGAAAATACATAAGTTAGCAAAAAATAACAGTAGTAAGGAGAATTCTACATGTTAGGAAAATTTTATAAATCTGTATTAATTAAAACAGGTTGATAGTGGCACATTAAAGCATAGTGAAAGAGCAAAAGACATTACTAAGTCCAGACACATTTAGGGATTTGCCTGAGATAGACATAGCATTGAAAATATGTGAGGAAATTAGTCAATATGGAACTTAGTAGGCTGTGGTTTCTAGGAAAGCAAATAATATTTTTATATCAAAATAGATTCCAGATGAATTGAATATTTAAACTGATACAAATATAGAAAAAAAGTAATGAAAGAAAACACAGGACGATGAATAGATACACACATAATACTGGAAGGCACATGTCTTTTTAAGCAAGAGAACCAAATCCAGATGCTGTAGAGGAAAAGATGAAAAATGAGATAATATTAAGAAAGCTGCATGAAAAATAGCATAAACAACATTAAAAGAAATAATATAAATTGGAAATGATTTTTAGCCTTATGATGGCAATGCCCACTTTGATTTTACGTTGTCATATTCAGATTGACGAGGACTGAATAGACCATTCACCTGCAAGTTTACTTGAGTTAGAAAGGGATAAAGGGCAGGCAACAGCCCAGCATGTGCAGCAACAGCGTAATGGATGCTCAGTTATACTGAACAGCTTCTAAATATCCCAACAACTTGAATTGGTCACAACAGACGAGGTTGAGTGGTTGTGACTACCACAGATCAGGAAAGCCATCAGCTTCATGGGACCTTCAGCTTTTATACCTTGCCAATGATATAACTCCTCAGAGACCCTTGCCAACCCCTTTTTTGGGTGTACCTGTATCTCATCATTCCCAGGTTACTCACTGACTACAGGTTATATCTGTGGCTCCCAAATTTTGCTGCTTATTTGAATTCTAGTGCCCAGGCGGCAGCCTTGCCAATTAAATAATGTTTAGGCGTGGGAACCCACGTATTGGGATTTAAAAAAAATAGTACAAGTGATTCCAGTTTGCTTCAAAGTATGGGACCCATTGGATTACTCAAGAAACAAACTTGACAACCATGTATAGATTCTCAGTTTGGTTCAAAGCATAATCAGCGGATGCCAGTTTATCTTAGATCAAGTAAACTCCTGTGCATTCCTTAAGTATATGTTGCAAGAAGGATTTAGCTAAAGATCAATGCTAGGTAAAAAAAAAAAAAAAAAAAAAGCTATAAACCAGATGTTAACTCTGCCCTTCTAATGAGAAAGACCTTCTAATATGTTAGCCGCTAGCTATACAGGGCTAGTTAAGTTTAAAACTCAACTAAAATGAAATAAAAATAAAGTTTCTCAGTTGCACTATCCACTTTTTAAGTGCTCAATAGCTGTATTAAGCCAGTGGTTACTGTTTTAGTGCAGTTATAGAACATACCCATTATCACAGAATATTCTATTAGCACAGGTACAAAACACTCTTTAAAATTAAAAATAAAAAATAAAGCTTTGTTTTTACCTTTTATTTATTTTTTATTTATTTTTAAAGATTTTATTTTTGAGTAATCTCTACACCCAATGTGGGGGCTGAAACTCTCAACCCCAAGATCAGGAGTCACATGCTCTGTTGACTGAGCCTGCCAGGTGCCCCTCAAGCTTTATTTTTTTTTTAAAAAGAAGTAAAATATAAACAGGCAGTTCATAGAAAGGAAAAGATATGTAAATATGTGAAAGTGTCTTCAGCCTCATTCACTGTTGAAGAAATGCAAATTAAAACAGGTGTCAGGTAACACTTCCTGAAAGACTTAAACAAATAAGAATGTTGAAGCTGCAGTGTTATTTAAGACATAATTTGCCAAGTTGTTGTATATAACAAAATAATGTCTTCTTTAATTTTAATAGTTACACATTTAATGTGATGACTTTTCTTAAAAAAATTTTAACTACTATATCAAAACCATGGTGTTATGGATTCTACCATTTAACGCAAGAGGAAGCTAAAAATTAATTTTAAAGAAAAGCATTTATTTATTTATTTTTAAAGATCTTATTTACTTATTTGAGACAGAGTACAGAGGGAGAGGGAGAAGCAGACTCTCCGCTGAGCTAAGAGCCCGACGTGGGGCTCAGTCCCAAGACCCTGAGATCATGACTGGAGCCAAAGGCAGATGCTTAACCAACTGAGCCACCCAGGCACCCAAGAAGAAAAGCATTTAAAAAGCAAGAAGAATGAACACTTATTATGGCCCAAATCTTCTGTCTCTAGGTTTATAAATAATTTAAGTTAAAGTCCATAAATAAGGGAGGGATTATTTTCTTGAATAAAAAAAACTATATGCCAGACATTATTCTACATGCATTGTATATTTATCCAATTAATCTTCACAACTCAGTGAATTAGGAACTATGATAATGCCCAGCTTGTATATAAGAAAACAGGGATGGGGAGGTTATTTTCCCAAGGCCACACAGCTAGATGGGGCAAGATTGTGATCCTCAGGAACCTGGCTTAAGTATCCCCTATGCTATATGTTCAAGTACTGTGTGTATGAAATCAACATTTTGAAGGTGACCCAAATGATTTAAGACACAGAAAGTGTTGCCATGGGGCATCGGTAAAGAGGAACTCTCAAGCTCTGTTTGTGGCAGAATAAATAGGTAAAAACTCTTCAGAAAGAAATGAATATTTTTAGTGTATTGAAGGAAGGGATTCCAAAACGATGTTGCCTAGTACTTTAAATCTATCCAAATAATCTGCGCCAAAAAGGGACTCAGACTCTAGAGGTTTATCTGGTACATTGACTTTCACTGTGCATTTGAAATGTATGCAAGGACATTCATTGCAACATTGTCTGTAGCAGCAAAATAACACTGATCTAATCCACCAGCAGTAGATCAGTTGCCTAAGTAAATTACTGCACCTTCACACAATGGAATAATTTAAGGCCATCAAAAACAGATGATGCAGGAATATACTAGCCATTTCTGGAGTGAATTCCAAAGCTGATGTAAAATTTTGAAGTGAGCTGTCATTTGATACTAAAAAGTGAATATTAAGGACTGAAGAAGAAAAGATGGGGGGAGATGGGTGGAAAATATGTTTATTGAAGCACAGGTAAATAATAGATTTATATGAGCTTTCAAATAAAGTAATCTGGAAGTGGAAGAAGTAATAAAGGATGACAAATAGAGAATAGGTAGGAAATAATTCAATTATCAAATTTTTAAGAACAATAGATAGTGGATATTTCCTACTTGTTATATAATGTAATATTTATTGATAGCATTAAGCCTAAAGTTATCATTATTATAGTAGTAGTTTACAAAATATATAATGGTTTGGTGGTACCTCTACATGCGTATCATCTAATCTTTGATCATATTGTGACAGATTAAAAAATACCTTAGTTCTGATGCTAAATTGATCTCTGAATCAGTGTCCAATCAGAAAAACGATATTACTCGAGGCATCTGAAACTGTGAAGTCATCAGAGGAAATTGGTTACAGGTGACGGAAAAGCTGATCAGCCAGATGTGAGGTGGTGAGACAGCTCAGAGCTTAGCGACAGCAAGAAGATGCTGTCAACTCCAAGGGCTACAGGGAAAACAAGAAGGTTGTGTTTCCAGAGCTTAGAGGCTGACATTATCCATTAGTGGTAGAACCATGGCAGGAGCTGCCCAGTAGAGGATTATGGAACCAGGGGTGTCCTTTGGGAGCACAAGCCTTGTAAAAAACTCAGCCACTACCAAGAAGCTGCCCAGGCAGAGCAAGAGTGGGGAGAAGTTTCCTGGCTCCTCCCTGCCCTTCACCTGCCCTCTCTCTCTAGTGCTCAGCTGGAAGCTTGCTAAGCCAGAAGCCTAGGGTTCTCAGTCTGCATCACTCAACCCTCCTGTGCCTCCAAACAGAGCAGGGAAATGGTGATACATGGTTCTAAGTGAAACAAGCAAATGACCAGGACGGCGCTAAGAACAGCTCACCTCTATAAGCTTCTTTTCTTGACTTAGAGAACAAGGGGGCAGGTGGAATCCAGGTACTTACTAAGTGGTCTCTCATTTCCTTTCAGTTGCAAAATTGCATGCTTCCCCATCGACCGTAAAGAAAGTAGATCAATAATATTTTGATACTGAAGAAATGGAGATTTAAGCCAGTAAATTCTCACCTAAGTTCATGTTAACTAGTGCCACATTTATTAAGTTTTACATTTAGCTGTCTTCCTTCCTGCTAACATTGGTAAGTATGCAAAGCTAACAAAGAGCAGTATTGTGATATACCAAAAGAAGGGAACCCACAGTGAACATTAAATCATTGGTTTAGGGTCATTTTTTACACATAATATACTCTCAGGCATTAGAATGATGCTAATAGATTGTGGATTTAATCCGTTGTTGTTTCTCAAAATGTGTATTGTAGTTCAAAGTATAGATTTGCTTTCGATGTGGCAACAATAGCATTGGTCTGTTCCTCATGAAATATTTTGCAGATGAAGGCCAAGGCTCGCTGCAGAGGACTAAGTAGAAGGTATATATGTGGATTAATACACATCTTTTGTTGCCTCTGGGATAGGGTAATTGCCACAGTTGGTGTACAAAAATCAGCACACCACTATATATTACTGAAATGTTTTGCTTGGCTGGTGACCTGAGGGCCTGTCCAACCCCAAACCTGGTACATTTCATTGACAGCCTCCTTGTGTACCACAGCTCCAAAATCCCAGCCTCAGGCATCGCTCAGGACATGAACCAAGGTTCCTTGTGCTTTCACACTTCTCTTCTGGGTATGCTCTCCATTCATCTGAGGCGTGCTTGCCAAATATGCTCCAGTTCATCCTTCCAACTTCAGGCCTTCCAAACACTTCCTTTTTGGTCCCTCCTGCCCCATCACTTCTCCAGTATTCACTAACTCATCACCGGGGTCTTGTTTCCAGTGACATCTGTGATAGTGTTATTTCCAGGGAGTCCTTATGGATTACTTTGCATGGTTTGTATAACCTTAATCGACTGAATTTCAAACACATTCATGTAGTTTTCATTCTCTTTCACTGTACTTCATGTTTCCCTTAATTCCAAATTATACACTCGCCATAAATAAATACCCAAATGCTACTCGCTAAAATGCATACTATGTATACTGTCTTTATTAAAAAGTAAAACCATTTCTTAATTAAGGCTGTGAATTTCTAGGAGATAGGAACACCATGCTTTTTTGCTAATGAAGTTTAGAATACATATTAGTATTACTGTAATAGTAAAAGGAAACACTTTTGTGATTACTTACTTCAAATTCACAATACAATAATCTGGTGATGTGTCTGCTGGTATACAAGGCGGAGGTCTGTGTATGTGCTGAGATGAGGTATCCATATGATATTTTATATGAATATGTACAAGAAAAACTCTAAGAAGTAGGATGAACCAAATAGCTTTATCCATCCATATTCCCAATTGCCTTTATGAGTTATACCTCATTGTCTAAGTATTCTTTGTATATAATTAACTGCATCTTACTCCTTTCTGAAATGTTCACAAAGAATAATCCTTTGGTTGATTTAGAAGAGTCCTGCTTTAGAAAAGATTCAAATGTAAGGGCATTGTACAAAAGTAACTGTGAGTATGAACAGAGGAACAGAGGAAGCAAAAATACTAGAAAATATTCTACAGAGCTGTGTCTATAAATCAGAGAGATGCAGCTCAAAAGAAATCATATTTGATTTGTATTCTGCAAATGAAATTTTTATTTGGCTTTGAACTCCTATCTTCCATTCTCTATTTCTTATTGTTACTATTAATCTCTCATACCGAAAGGTTGTCTTCTCTTTGGAATCTTGAACATTTTAAATACTTAATAATAGGGTTCTTTTTCAATAAGAGAGAGAGAGAAGAGAAAAATTGCTGGAGCAGCGCAAAGAGATCCTCAGGGAGCAATGGCTTTATTACAATATGTCAGAGTCATCATGAGTTGGGGGTGGGCTGGGGAATAGCAGTTTCAGGAAAAAACTTGTATTTATTTTAGCAAGTTGGTGGAAGGTTGCAGAAAATTGTCCCAAGAGCTGCAAAGCTATTATGGTAATAGTGGTTCCATCTTTATGCTCTGAAATAGAAAGAGGTAAAAATTTTTTTTTTCACTATGTCACTTTGGAAATAGCTTTTCTGCCCTTAGATTAGAATAAATACATGAATTAATTAAGCTCACAGTAGCGTTTATGCTCTCTTTAAAAATCTGCATTTCAAAGATGACAGGTAAATACTGAAACTTCTCTAAATCAGAAATTGTTCTGTCCAGTCCCCTTTTCCCATAAAATCAAACCCCTGGGTACATGTGTACACAAATTGAATTTCCGTGGTATTGACCAGGAAAAGAATCCCCACATAGCGCTGGGAGCCCAGCTTAGGCTGGAGACCACAAATAGACTCCTCTGCTGCTATGCGTGCTCAGAGCAGGGGGTGTAGATTCGTAGCTTGACCCAGGGTTGAAATCTGCAAGGATGCTCTGGTGGCGGACGCCAGGACAAGGACACATGGGCTGACCAGAGTGCAGGGGAAGGAAGGTAGAGAGTTAGCACCATGAGGGGGAGGAAGTGAAGTCAAGGGGGCACTGGTGGAAGACTGTATTAGGATTCTCCAGAGAAATGGAACCAACAGGATGTACATAGATTTATTTTAAGGAATTGGCTTATGTGATTGCGGAGGTTTGACAAGTCCAAAATCTGCAAGGTGGCTGGCGGTCTAGAGACCCACGGAAGAATTGCAGTTTGAGTTCAAAGTATTCTACTGCCAGAATTCCCTCTTCCAGGTAAGTCGGGCATTTTTCTATTAAGGCCGTCCCCTGATTGGATGAGGCCCACCCACATTCTGGAGAGTAATCGATTTTATTCAGAAGTCTGCTGATTTATATGTTAATCTAATCTAAAAAAATACCTTTACAGAGACATCTAGAATATTGTTTGACCAAATGTCTAAGCTCTGTGACCTGGTCAAATCGACACATAAAATTAACCATCACAGAGATGGAAAGAGTCAGAGGAATAGTGGAGTTGTTGGAGCTGAAAAGCAAATAAGAATGGGAGGGGAAAAACATCTGGTGGTCTAGGATCAAAGGGGAGAGTCTAAGCACTTAGCATTTTAAAAGTGGTGCCATCATAGGAAATGATTAAGGACCAAGATGTGGGCAGGGAAATGTTAAAGAGGAGCATGCAAAGGTTGTTTACATCCATTTTTGTACAGCATCCAATGGATATGGAAGCAGAGAGTTGCTGAGAGATTGCCATGAACATGAGATGACCTGTAGTTTGGGGAGCACCCAAACTTAGGGGGGGCAGAATTTGCTATACCCCACTGACATTCACAAAAAGGAGAAAAAATGTGTTTCCTCTCTTTTTTTCTTTTGTTGGCTTATTTTCTTGAGGGAGAAGGAAAAAATTATATGAAATTGACAGGAGACTTATAAAAATAGTTACTGACTCCATGGAAATACAGCATTTGGGGAAAGTGTGCAAACTTCACGTTAGGTCCCAAAGTGAGAATTTGGATGTCATGGGACATGCCAGTCTCTTTGGGAAGCACCCTCACAGACACACCCCGAAATACCAGCTGTCTGGGCATCCATCCCTTAGCCAAGTCAAGTTGACACATAAAATTAACCATCACAGATGCCTTTTACTGTGCAATGTACCTCAGCCATTATAGGAGCCAATTAAATCTGAGCCCTAGTTTCTGGTCCTTAAGTCACTCCAATTCACAGAAAGACATGGGAAATAGGACAAAAGGATGCAAGGGGATCATGATTTTTGGAAGTGACTGTGGAAGGCATCCCAGGGAAGTTGATATATCCTAAAAGAGAATGAAATTAACAGAAACTCTTAATACTTTACTTCACTTCCCCGCAATGTAGAGGTTAGATAGTTTTCTTCCACCAGTCATCATTTTATTTATAATTTTCTTTTCCATTAAAAATTTAAGTTGTAGGGGCGCCTGGGTGGCACAGCGGTTAAGCGTCTGCCTTCGGCTCAGGGCGTGATCCCGGCGTTGTGGGATCGAGCCCCACATCGGGCTCCTCCGCTGGGAGCCTGCTTCTTCCTCTCCCACTCCCCCTGCTGTGTTCCCTCTCTCGCTGGCTGTCTCTCTCTGTCAAATAAATAAATAAAATCTTTAAAAAAATTTAAGTTGTAAAATTTATATTATCTTTTAAACTTTCTTTGGAGTTTGGAGTTGGTATTGGTTTTACTCTCTGTCTTTTTCCATTTTGGATTTTGGCTGAGTCATCTCCAAAATATGCCACTCTTCCTCTTACCGATTTTGTCTTTTTATTGCCACTCTACCCTATACGTTGCAGCCAGAGGTCACACTCTAATTACTCAGATGCTGTTTTATCATTCATGTGAGATGCATCTATTACTCATGCTTTTCCTCCCAGTGGAACTGGAGATTAACCAAGCAGTGGCAGTATCTTTTGAGTGACTTCTGGTACTCTACTTCTGATTTAGTAGTTATGTGCACACACATCAGTTTCAATCACTACTGACTGATCTGAGCTGGTTCTGACTAGGACAATGGTCCTCATCTTTTCTCTAAATTGATTCATGGACGTGTAATATTCTGACTTCTGTACTGTACTTGGGTTAATGATATGTGAAGGATTTCTCTATGTGTAGTTCAGATTTTAAAAGAGATGCTTAACATCTATATAATGGTGTACATCTTGATGACCTCAGGGTGTGAAGTCCTTGACTGAGTATATTTGTCTGTCTAGTTTAATGATATTCACTCAAATACTTGATGTAGGGAGTCAGAGTTACGTAGTGAATGTTCTGCATGTTTTTGAAGAAAAATATTCTCTCAACTGAAACTCTCAGGTTTACTGCAGTATCTCAAGACCTTCTAGGTCCATTATGTTCTGCTGGAAAATGGGTTCACAATGACCCTATGCATTTAGCGCTAGATATACACTATAATTTATTTTAATTTGAATAATATATAGTATCTAGAGGGTTTGTGGTTTGAGGGAAATCTGGTATGACTGAGGGTGGTAATGCTTTTGCTGAGGGAATCATATTGTTTCTGGCCTGAGCAAACAGGACCGGGATTTGTCTATGTTGACAAACTCCAGCCCTCTCTGTATCACATAACTGGTCTTGGTCTCATAGATGAAAAGAACATTAGAAACTAAACTGCCATGTTTCCTTTAGATTGCAGGATTACTTTGGGTTCAGTGTTACTATAGTTTAAAGGGCCATGTTGGGTTTAATTTTTATTCTCTAATTTTTTCTGCTGTCCTCCTGTTTTTTAAAAGCTCACAATTATGTGAATAGACTCAAGCAGAGTATAACAATGAGACAACTAAGAGATTAGCTTGAAACTAAATGTGATTAGGAGATTTTTTTTTCTTGAAAATATTCATCAATTGCTTGTTTGTAACTAGAGGTACTACTATGTAGCTGAAGAGCTGTTTTCTTACCAGTAGGCAATACTTGGCAAAGAACAATATGTACTTGAGCCATGCATAAATATTTAAAGGTTTTGATGATGTAGTAGTTACCAAGGATAGAGCCAATGTGTGCTCAGGAAGTCACATAGATAGAATGCTTCTTCCACACCACAAGCATCAATATGTGCCCCTTAGAATGCTCAGGAAAAATTATGACCCATCATGAACTCAGTTTCTTTAAGTTAGATGTCTGCTATTATAACTATTATTATACTCTTGTTAACTGCTGACTGCCCTGGACCTTGCCTTCTGTTACTCTCTTCTGTATACGTGCACCGCAACTTTCTGAAGTTTTTCTCCGTACCTTAGAGCCTCTTTTTTCTATTGCTTACTGTCCTTTACCCACGATTACTTGTTCCTAAAACTGAAGTTATCAGTACTTTCACACTGTCTTCCCCCTAAATGCATTTCAGAAGATGGGCTGAATTTTAAAATCTAATAATTTTCATGAAAGGAAACTTCTTTTGTGAGTTGACAGTCTCCAAATCCCAGCATTCCCTAGAGGCGTTAACATAGGGGCCACTGAAATCCCTTTGGACAGATTCCCCAAAGCTGACATTTGACATAAGATACAGTAGCCTCCCTGTCTCCCCTACCCAAGTCTTTTCCTAGCAGAGACTCTGAGAGATGTACAGCTGTCTCTGTGAGAAGCCAGAGTAATCATTCTGGCATCATTCTTGTGAAAGGGGAAGGCAGGTGGCCAGTGATACCTGAGGAGTTGGGCTGGCAAGGGCTCCAAAATTTGCTGTAGGATATCCTGGACTGTTTCCCCTTCCTTCATAGGGTTATCACTTTGATTTGGATAATGCTTCAAGGGTGGTGACCATTTAAAAAGGTTAACAGGTGGCTTACTCCTACCCCTCAGATTTGTTTAATTACCTTGAGAAAGACAAGGTGAAGAAAATGGGCACGGTCTACTAAACAGATTTTTTCTGTTCACTTTAAATAAAGTGAAAGAAATATATATATATTTTTTAAATAAATGTGAGCATAAGCTAGATATTTTTATAAAAACATACCTCTAAAAAGTATTTAAAAATTTAAAAAGCTACTTCTATGATAAATTATATGGGAAGAGATAGAGTAGGAATAGAAACCAGACTTTTCTGAATACACTTTGTTTTTTAGATTTGATTATAAAGTGGTATACACAATTTAATAATTGCATACCAAATTAAGTAAAAATTTAGAAGCTGTTTCTAAAAATTAAAAGTAAAGTGAAACAAATAAACCTTTATGTTGAGTTAAAGGCATAAACACAGAAAGGAATTATTTGAGTGACTTCAAAAGACAGCAGTTTGTGTGTCCTTACTGTTCTAGACCCCATTCACAAAAAAATCTTAAATTCCTTTCTGTAATCACATTTTTAAAAAATACTAGTCATATTTTATTTAAGATGTATTGTGATTCTAAAACTTATTCTGATAGAACAGTTAAGTGATTTTATTAATATCATTAGAAATCATAATCTCAGTATAAGAGAAAAGAGAAATCTGAAATTTGAAGAAGTAAATATCCTATAGTCCTGAGCCCCAAATTCCCCATGGCCCCAAATACCCACAAACCCCAAATTCCTGGGACCCAAATACCACCAATCCAAGAGGACCAAGGACTTCTTGTGGGGAATAACTGAATCCAGATCTGGGGTGTGAAATATACAAAATAAATGTGGGTTATCTTATGCAGAACACTGGGCTTTTATCAGACAATTGGAGTAATGTCAAAAAGACTCAGAAGCCAACTCAAAAAGGATTTCACTGGCCAAAATGAAACAATTAGAATAGTAATAAGAATAATACTAGAAATGGATTAAAACACCAAGTAAGTTAAACATTCATGAATTCATAATAATAAGAAAAGTTCCTTATTTGCCATCAGTGGAAGATGCTGGGGAATTAGCTCATTATTTTGAACATCAGTTCATAAAAAGAAAAATCAAATATTTTTCTACTTTTTCTGATTAAATTGCATCTCAGGGTAACCAAATATTCAACGTGAAGAAATTTCTTTTTACAGGAGTATTTGAGATTTTTAAAAAAATTTTGAGGAAATGATAGAATCAGGATATCACCATTTTATAACCTGTAATGAAATAGCTTATAACGTTATAAAAACAGAGACAACCAGGTATAAGACATCTCCTGATAGCCATATACAGTGTGTTCATTGAACAATTCTTGCTAGAAAGTCAAACCCAAGTCAAATCAAGTCTCAGAATCTTCCTAGCAATTTAGAGAGGAACAGAAGGACAGAGATGACACCAGACACAGGCAATCAGCAAACTGTGGGAAACAATGAGACAAATGGCCAGGGGTTTGTCAATAAACAGATGGAAAGAAGATGAAAGGGAGGTAGTTTATAAGTAAAAAGACATTTAAGAGAAGCATCACCAAATGCAGGGTATGGACATTTTTGGTGTTCTGGTTTGAACAATAGTGCATACACATGCATGCACACATGCACTTTCAAGAGCCGAGCGATCATCACAGGATGTTGGTATTACAGAATTATTGTCAACATTTTAGGTGCTGACATTAAATTGCAGTTTTGTTCCAAAAGGAATTCTCATCCTTTAGAGATATATTTTGAGATATTTATGTATGAAATAACAGGATGTCTGAGACAGAATTTAAAATAATCTCGTAGGTTGGGGCGCCTGGGTGGCACAGCGGTTAAGCGTCTGCCTTCGGCTCAGGGCGTGATCCCGGCGTTATGGGATCGAGCCCCACGTCAGGCTCCTCCGCTGGGAGCCTGCTTCTTCCTCTCCCACTCCCCCTGCTTGTGTTCCCTCTCTCGCTGGCTGTCTCTGTCTCTGTTGAATAAATAAATAAACTCTTTAAAAAAATAAATAAATTAAAATAAAATAAAATAATCTCGTAGGAAAGGTGATGTACTGGGAGGGTCATGGGTATAGGTGAAATAAAATTGGCCACGAGTTAGCAAATTTTTTAAGCCAGGTATATATGACTTTATTGTTCTATTCTCCCCGCTTGGGCATGTATTTGAAATCTTTAATGTCAGATACAGGTTTTTCTCCTCTTTAGATTTTTTGTAGCTGAAGTTTCCATTCTTGCACAATATAATTTTACTTGCGGTAAAACTGGCAACAATGAACACCATTAGGACCAAGTTGAAACAGGTTATTAAGATTCATGCGAATTTCTTTGTCTCAATTGAAGAAAGGAGGTGGTCCAGACCCCAGTGAGGCCAACCGGGGAAGGAGGAGACTAAGGTTTGCTGCCACCAAGAAACAGAAGGAATGAAGGCTGATCTGATGAGAGGAAACAGGAGAGAGACAGAGAAAAGAAGGGAAATAAGGGGGTTGCCATAGCTTCTCTTCCTTCTCGGGCCCTGCACTGCAGGTCAAGTGACACCTGAGCCCATGGGCCACGTGGCGTTGGTTGTGACTGACCTGCTTTTCACTTTCACACCCATGAGCACGGGCTAGAGAGGAGCTGATATGTGGATTGAACTCTCTGGTACCTTCACAGTGGGGTAGATTCTGTCACCCCTCTCACAGGGACACTCAAGGATGGTGACGGAAGCAGTCATGTCAGCAAGCCTTTATCAGAACCTCAAAATCACCTAATCGACATTTGTCTCGGTCCTTAAAAATAACTTCAAAAGTATAAAAGCATACGTGGTAACACATTTTTTGAACAGTTTTCTTTTATCATGATTAATGAGCATCCCTATTTTGTTAGGCTGTTTTTTCCTCCTGAAATACTGAATGTAAGGTAGAATTAGAAAATAACATCAACAGGGAAAGCATATAGTTTAACACATGAGCTACATTTGAAGTGTATTTAAAATGTTTAAAGATCAATGATTTCATTTATAGTCACTCTACATCCAGGTGCAGTATTTTTTAAGAAGAATAGTCTAAGGTATCAGTATAGTGAACAGACACACGTGGATGATTCTGACACCTGACAAATGCAATTCGTAGAGTTTGAAACAGTTTATATGTTAGAAGCATAGTTATAAATCTTTAAAGATTATTTTTTATGACATTATAAGGCATTTTGTTGATATGCCTTGATTCTTCCTCTGGATTTTTCTAGTCTACTTAAAGCAGTAAGTAGAGTTATACAATAAATAGAGTTAATTTTCATTATTTGTGATGGTTGTGTTTTGTAAGGTCTTTGTGAGTGTGGAATTCACAAATGCTGAGCTGCCGCTCCTGGGAGTAATCCAGGATTAGGTTTCTGTAAGCCTCTGGCCACCTTTACAGCAACCAGTCAACACATAATCTTATCTTATGTGTGTTTCTTTTTTTTTTTGTTTTTAATTTTATCTATTTATTTGACAGAGAGACAGCCAGCGAGAGAGGGAACACAGGCAGGGGGAGTGGGAGAGAAAGAAGCAGGCTCCCAGCGGATGAGCCTCATGTGGGGCTCGATCCCAGGACTCCGGGATCACGCCCTGAGCCGAAGGCAGACGCTTAATGACTGAGCCACCCAGGCGCCCCTATGTGTGTTTCTTTTTAAAGACACTTTATTTAATATGTATTGTTGATTCATTACCGTTGAACTCAGAGCCAACAACGCTGTATGTCATGCCTGGACGAAGCTTATCTTTCATATGTATTTTCTGCAGGAGGCACATCCCTGCCTCCTTGGGCTTAAGAAGACTACACAACACTTCAGCACTAATGCTTAGCTGATATTTTATTTTATTTTGTTTTTAAGATTTATTTATTTGAGAGAGAAAGAGTGTGGGGAGGAGGGGCAGAGGGAGAGAGAGACTTAAGCAGACTCCATGCAGAGCATGGAGCACCATGGTGGTGGGGGGGCTCGATCTCATGACTCTGAGATCACAACCTGAGCCGAAATCAAGAGTCAGGCACTCAACCGACTGTGCCACCCACATGCCCCTTAACCGATAGTTTAAACAGCAAAATCACCAACAAAAGTATACAAATGCAAAAATGTGACACTAAATAGATAATGAAAAAGACACTGGTTTATGGTATGAGAGCTGAAGCAAGAAAGCAGAGCATTGTCTCGTTTGAAATTAGTTGGAAACCTGCACCATGGCCAACCCAAATTTTTGCCACTCTGCTCATGTTCACATATGACCACAAAAGCACCATGGATATTGATTTTGGGATTACAGATAAATTTCAGTGAGTAGATGAATTTACAAATACAGAATCTTTGAATAATGAGGATTGGCTGTAATTTATTGTTTGCCTAAAAAATACAGTATGGGTCACTAGCTCTGGTTTATTCTTTCTATAACCTTTATAATGTTTATAGAACCAGCTTCAGGCCAAATATGAAGTATTTTTTTTTCTCTTGGGAATTGCCTTTTGCCTTTATTGTGGTACATTAAAAAAACAATAACAACACACATTCAATCTGTGTTTACTTTCAGTTAGGAATTAATAAGACTGAAATTCAAAATGCAAGGTCCCAAAGATAAAGATCATGTCTGTCTTGTTTACATTAATTTTCCAGAGCCTGACTTGGTGTTTGGAAACATAATAGGTGCTCAGGAAATATTTAGAAAAAAATAAAATAATGTGTGTCAGTTAATAATATACACCCTACTATGGTAAGCAGAATGGCTCTCCAAAGATGTTTACATCCTAAATCTTGGAATCTGTGAATGTTACATGAGGAGGAGACTTAAGGTTGGAGATGGAATTAAAGCTGATAATCTGCTGGTTGTAGAACAGGAAGATTACCTGGGATTGTATAGGTCAGCCCAGAGTCATCATAAGGGGCCTTAAAAATGAAAGGATGAAGCAGGAAAAGAGATTCAGAGCGAGGTTTTGGCTAAGGAAGGAGGCCGGAGTTATTCAGTGTGAAAAGGACTCATTTTGCTGTTGCTGGTTTTGAAAATGGAGAAAGGGGGCCGTGAGTGGAGGAATGTAGAAGGCCTCTAGAAGCTGGAAAAGGCAGGGAAATAGATTGTCCCCCAGAGCCTCCAAAAAGGAATGCAGCCCTGCCCACACTTTGATTTTAGCCCACTGACACCTGTGTCTGCTTTCTGCCCTACGAACTGTAAGATAATATATTTGTGTTTTAGGCCGTGAGATCTTTGACAGTGTGGTACACAGTCATGCCATAGAAGGGGCGCCAGGGTAGCTCAGTCAGTTAAACATCGTCGGACTCTTGATTTGGGCTCAGGTCACGGTCTCAGGGTTGTGAGATCAACTCCTGTGTCAGGCTTAGCACTCAGTGCAGAGTCTGCTGGAGATTCTTTCTCTCTCTCTCTCTGCCCCTCTCCCCACTCACATTCTCTCTCTCTAAATAAATAAATAAAATCTTCAAAAAAAAAAAAAAAGAAAATACACTCAGCAAGTGGCAATTATAGTCTAATAAGTTACATCACAAGTTTGAAAAGCCACCAAGACCCCACAATGAATATTTAGGTAACAATGTCACATGTCATGGTGAGAACTGGAACTGATATTTTCAGAGAAGCTCATTCCCGGTCTTCAAATATCACTATCTAGTTTGGCAGTTTCATAAAATTGATTGATTGATTTTGTAAATCCTTTGGAACCAATACTCTCTCTTGCTTTCTGGCTAAAATAATTGATTTTGTTATCTCACTATTTTGTCATTTTCAAGTGTGAGATAAGTTATTTTACGTATTTATAAATCATGTGCTAAGTAATACCTCTTTATTTCTAAAATTTTTATAATCAGGCTTTGGATAAAATAGGGTAAGATCAACTTCACAATACTCAAAAAAAAATTGCCCTCTGAAACTTCAGAATTAATGTTCAGAATTAATCTAGCAAAGAAGTAATGAAAATTAATGTTGTTTTAAAAACCATTGAACATGGACAAAATTTTGATTGCAGATTGTCAGCCAATATGATTTAATAGAGGTTTAGGTGAGGATGATTATGTTGTCAAGAGAATGAAATAGAATGATAGAGAGTCCTTATTTCTACGGCCTAATGTATAGGCTGTGCTCAGTAAATGTAAAGCTATTATTATTGTCTAGGATGCCTTTGTTATTATTATGTAAACATAGTATAGATATATCCCCCTCTTCCCTTGTTTTCTAGGCTTGTGAAAATATTTAATTAAAAATACATTAATTTTTCTGAAACCCAAAACGATATGTAAATATTAGTCATTAAGGTGTGTTTGCTGATCTATTTTATCCCAAAGTGAAGAGTTTTTTATTTTGCTATCAGTCACTGACTTGAGCGGATGCATAAAAATCACCCTCAAATGTGGGTGGGCAGCAATTCCTTTACACGTTCCCACTGTGTGGATGGAGCCAAGTCAGCACCTTGCAGCGTCAGGAACATTACTGAGACATTTACCCAGAGAGTTTGTTACAGTGTTGCTGTTGATTTCATCCGTCCTCAGAAAGGCAGCAGCACTGTGTACTGCGAGGAATTGGCTCTCCTAGAAAGTCAGCATTTTTTACACATTGGTATAATAATTGAAGTGGAAAAGCATACTTTCCCCTGCACAGCAAAACACCATTCTTTCTTATTTGGGGCAGTGATGAAGTGGTCCTGAAACCTTTAGAAATGTACATTTAGTAGACTACTGATGAAAAGGATTTGAAACAAATGAAGGAGGCACTATGGTTCTCGTGTTTTCGTATATTTGTCAGTTCACACAAGGTAAAGCAAACACAAGGTAGAAGGACACACTTGAGATACTCAGAGTTATTTCATGTGTAATACTGTGAGTTGTGATAATATCTCCTGTGTAAGAATATCACTTCCTGTGATATACAAATATATACCTAGTGATTTATTGCCTGTCTGTTCCAGATGTTTTAGACATTCGATATGTATCTGCATATTTCTCTTTGAAACCTACATTAACAGAAATATTATTTATTGACATTTTACATACAAGGAAACTGAAGTCAGAGGAATTAAATAACCTTGCCAAGTCTTACAAAATGACCAGTTAGTATCTGACACAAAGTACATGTCTGTCCCAGCATGCTCTGCTGCTAGTGCAGAATCGTTCATTTTGTGCTGCAAACTATAATATTTGATAAGTACTCCTGTGCCCTTATAGCTATTCTAGAAAAAATGGACGATAACTTTCTAAAAATTAAAAATTACATGTATGTAATGAATATTATACTTGTGAATATAAACCCAAATATTATATATTGACATAATGTAGAGAACACTGTCTAGTATGTAACAGAATATAAGTATGAACAAGAGTATTTTCACTGATGGAGAAAAAGAAAGTCGATCTTACCTGATACTAGAGAGACTCCGATGTTAGGAAATTAATGAGCAAAATAAGGCATGTGCGTGTGTGTGCACACAAGCGGGTAGTGCAGATGCTGTCATGTAGGCCACATGGTCGTCAGGGTGTGTCCTGACACGTACATACGCACATGTACACATTTCCGCTCAGGCCACTCAGCCTGGTTTGTGTTTGTGTTTCCTCTGAGACTGATCTCAGTGTCGTGGCAATTTTTTCTGTGGTGTTGCTTACAGCTGCTCTTCCCTCCATCCATCTATGGGAACCTCACAGCCTCCACACAGTGACCTGTTCTGCACTCAGTATTCTAATTCTTCTTTCTGATCTGTCTACCTGAACTAATGTGTTTTAGTTTGGGTTCCCCCCTGCAGAATTGGAGTACAAGTTATTTATCTGGGAGGTGACCCCAAGAAACAATAGTAGGAGAGCAGGAAGTGAGACGGAGAACTGAAAGCAATGAATAGAAGAATAAAAGAACAGTTTAAACTGGAACTTAATCCCAGAAGGAATTCTAGGAACCAGCGCACTTCATGTCTCAGTGTCATCCACCCAAAGGGCAAGCTCTCCACTCTCTCTGGTCAGTCATTGGTTGAGGGCTCATCCTTCCTCCCTGGGGGACATATAAAGCCCTCAGATAAACTTGCAGTGCTGGAAGCTGGGATTTAGCAAGACATGTGGAAGCAAAGGCCTCAGGTGTATGGTGGGTTATTGACATTTCTTGCTACAGCAGTCCTACCTTATCTGTTAGAGCTGATCTTTTAAAGTCATCACGTTCTTTTTCATCTTTGCATTTGAGGCCTGTTGGACTGGACCACACTCTGAAGACCAGAGTCTGGACTGTATCCCTTTGCCAGGACTCTTGCCTCCTCCTTAAAACCTCCATGTATGGTTACTTCCCTAAGAGACACTCAGTGTTCCTTCCTTCATTAGGCTTCCATAGCAGAGGCTCTGTTCATGGACTGGAGCTCAACACTCTATCTTCTGGCCCCATAAATAATAGACACTAAAAAACTGTCCGTGTTCTAAGCAGCCATCATTCCTTCTCATCAGTGCATTACCAACGGCAACCCAAATCGAAAGCCTAGGGTGTGGCCTGAGACCAAGATTATCCTTGTAGCCCTACTCTGTACCAAAATCTGTATTAGTGGGTTCTCCAGAGACTCAGAACCAATTTTAGATATGCACATATATAAAGAGATGTACAATAAGGTGTTGGCTCAGGTGATTATGGAGGCTTAGAAGTCCCACCACCTACAAGCTAGAAACCCAGGAAACTGGTGGTGTAGGTCAAAGGCCTGAGAGCCAGAGGGCTGATGGAGTGGATTCCAGTCTGAGTCTGAAGGCCTGAGAACCAGGAGTACTGAGCCAAGAGAGAGCCAGTTCATA
The DNA here is from genome assembly GCF_017311325.1 of Ursus maritimus. Classification (NCBI taxonomy): domain Eukaryota; kingdom Metazoa; phylum Chordata; class Mammalia; order Carnivora; family Ursidae; genus Ursus; species Ursus maritimus. The sequence continues at coordinate 29,698,963 of NW_024424341.1, forward strand.
GTGAGGCAGAGGGAGCATGAATCTAAACTTCCTCCACCTTTCGTTCTATTCAGGCTCTCAACAGATTGGATGGTGGTCATCCACAGTGGGAAGGGCTATCTGCTTTCCTGAGTCCACCAATTCAAATGCTAAGTTCTTCCAGAAACACCCTCAAAGAGGCAGCCAGAAACAATGCTTAGTCAGATATCTGGACATCGTCCCAGTCAAGTTGATAAAAAGTTAACCACCACATACTGCTTATCAACTTGTCCATCCTTACTCCTCCTTGGCTCTCTTAGCTAAATTAAATTCTTTTATCACTGTTGAATCGAACTATATGAAGTTTGGAAAGTCTAGAATATGGTATTTCTTTGAGTTCCCATGAACACTTTTGTCTATTGACGTGAACAGGAAGTAATGCTGACTTTTGGTGGAAGTGTAAAGATTACTGCCAACCCCCTTGCATGTAAGAATTAGATGTGGTAAACATTTCCAACATAAATGACCTCAAGTGTTATTTTATTTCTCATCTCTTATTATTTTCAGCTGAAAAAGTCAACCCGCCTCCAATTTTCTTTCCCACCAGTGGCAGTCTTTCCAATTTGTACCTGACTTGTAGAAATTGCTTTTTTATGGGAGGAGTGTTCTGGAGCACACTAATGCTTATTTATCTAAAATTTCCGTTATGACAAAACTGGCCTCGTGAGGGTCAGACTGGCATTTTTTGGCTCAACTAGATTCCTTTATATGACAGTCAAAGTCCGATTTACTAATGAGCAGTATGTGCAGCTCATAAGAGCTTGTGAGGAATGGGAGACTCCACCCCAGACCTACGCAACCAGAACCTCTGGGGAGGGGGTCGAGGAATGTGTTTTAACAATCCCTCCATATAATGTCACACACGCCAAGCTTGAGTAGTTCAGCTGTAGGCTTTGCTAGTCCAAATGGGGTTGTGGGACCAGCAGCAGCAGAGCCATCCTCGAGGAGAGCTCACTAGAAATGCTCACTCGGGCGCCGCTCCGGGGCTGCTGAGCCATCATCTGCGTGTTACCGGGAGCCCCAGGAGATGAATGCGCAATCCGAGTTTCAGCAGCACTGTTCCTCAGGACTCAGCTCTGCATTTTCAGTGTCAGTAAGTGGTGAGACGTGTCAAATGGTTCGATAAAATTAGCATTCGAAAATGCTATTTTAAAAGAATATATTTTAAAAGGAGAGTTATGTTAAGGAAATATTCCTAAACATAACTCACTCAAAAGGAGAACCAATATTAACTCTGAAATCAAAGTTCTTCTTGGAAAGCCATGAACTAGGATATTAAATATCTCTAATATGAGTCCTATAAAAAGCGAGCTACTAGAGAAAGAAGGTAGAGAAAGTCATACTGCAGACCTACTTTCTACTTTACTACTTTTTTTTTTTTTAAACAAGACACTATAAGTCTACTCGAAATGATTGGAACACATCCTTGAGGAAATCGGGGGAAAATGTCTTCTCTCAATGCATAGTGCAGAGATTTATTTTCTCGCAAACACTGCCAGCTCTTCTCTGGCACATACTGTCATTCGGGAAATGTGCCTCCATCAAACACAAAGAAAAAATAAATTTTTTTTTTTTGAGTATTGAGTCCTTAGGAAAGAACTCTTATTTGAAATAACAAATCGACATGGAATTTGAATTTTTAAAGCTTGCACGTGTATGCGGATACCTGGGCACAGATTCATTCCCCTTGCACGGATGCTCCTGGGTCCCGTGCTTGGAGGGACTGTAGCTGCCACAGCAGGGCGGCTGACTGTTCGGGCAGCAGCACTAGGGGGAAGGAAGCCAGAGCCTCTGACCAGCGTCTGCTTCGTCCCTTGCCACGTCACGATCACTTCACCTTCTTGCCGCGCCTGAGAAATGGGTTCTTAGCATAATAGGCTTACCAATTTTATCACAAAGACTTTAATATCTATAAGCCTGTGAAGTGGCTATAATGGGAATGATGGTCTAAATCTCATTTTGATATGGAGCTCTTCTTCATTCTTTTGTTCCAGACTCATCACATTCAAAGAGTCTCTGCCAAATTCACTCTCTTCACGAACTATCTTACTACCTTTTTTCCACTAGGGTAAAAAGATAACCTATAAATGGATACATTTCTATAGCTATGGTATTCTGTGTGATGAATTGATCGATAAAGCTCAGGGGTCATATTGCTCATATCCCCAAATGAGGGGGGGTGTCACCAAATCAACCCTACTTGATACCATATCCCTCATTTCGCACCCTTATTTGTCCCAGTGACAATGCTAGTAAGCGTTGGGCTGTCACTCAGGGATTCATGTGTCCGTTCAGTCAGCATGGACTGAACACAGGGCACCTGTTCTGTGCTGCTGGATGTATAAAGATAAGTGACACAGAGTCCTGGGCCCCAAAGTGGGCCCAGCCTGGGGGTGGTTTTGAGAAGCCCCCAGACAACTAGGAGCAATGCGATGCAGCACAGAGAGTACCCCGACTGTGGGGTCAGGAAAGGCTTTAGGAAGGGGCTTGAGGGCAGTGAGGGAAGAGCCTGTGAATTCAGGCAACAGAGAGATGCTCATAAGGGAGTGGAGGGTGCATTGCGGGAGCCAGGAGGGATGGCAACCGGGTGGTTTTCAGGCTGAGCTGAGTCCCCAGCCTGCCTCCCTGGGGAGAGACTTCAGCCCTCTGTGCTGAGACCCCGCTAAAACTTCGTGGTCCTTGCTGCCTCTGCAGAGAAGCGCTGGATCTATCAAGTAGCTATAAAATAACTTAAACATTAGGGCTTAAATGAAGTCAGAGAAAAATATAGTCAATACAAATGACTTACTTCATTTTTTTTCTAACAGAAACAAACTCTATTAGACTGTGAGCACGTTAGTGTGTCTAATATTTCCCCTGATTGTTTTTCCTCTGGATATACTTCTTCATGGGGATGAACAGGCATGCCGAAGGAAAAAACTCAAATGGAGCAGGGAGGAAAGTTACCCCTATATATTATGGCACGCTCTGGCCTCTACAACATCTAAAAATTCATGAGAAAATGTGTGCCTTTTAAGATTCATCTCATCATTTGACATTCATCATGAGAAGCTCTGATCCTAGTGGTAGAATAGAGCTGGTCAGGAATGTGTACTTGTTTTGCAGGTTGACCTTGAGCAAGTTATTTAAATAGTGTCTATTTAAATGGAGTTTATTCTGTAAATCACAGATGCTGTGTCCTTTGCTGTCATTGAGAGTAGGAAGGTTGGATTTGCAAGTGCACACACATGTACACACGTCATAGTATTTGGAACGTGTGGAAAGAGCTCCTGTGTCTTCCATATGCTAATTAGCTATAATAAAAATGAGCAATATTATATTTACTGGTGCTAAATTACAATTTTAAAATTATTTAATAGTAAGACTATAACTATAAACAAATAGCAAGAGGAGATGACCTAATTTTCTGCTAATTTTGAGAGTGATGAGATTGAGTAGGAATTTTCTTCTTTTCTCCTTTCCCCCCAAATTCTAGAACAACATATTTAAATTACTTTTGTAATGAAAGTTTTCATATTTTCAACATAAATTATACTTTCAAATAAAACAGTTTTATTGAAATTAAATTTAAACACTCTCAGTGTCTACTTAAATATTTATTTAGTTCAATCGAAATGTTATTATCAAAGGAGCCCTAGGCGATGCCAGTGAACAAATGTGGGAAACACTGTCGCGAGCGATGCATCATTCACACCTTCCTGCCATGGAAAGTGCCTAGTGTTGAAATCCTCCTTTCATGTCTTCTCCCCCAGTCAATACAAACAGGTTGTTGGCCCCATTTACTTAGGGCCACAGTTACTCACCTTTTCCCAGAGTGATAGCTGGATAACATGATGAATAAATTTCTGCTAGTTAGTAGAACAACTGGGAAATCCGTTAGACCAGAGGCCCCAGGCATTCTTCTTTTTTTAAAAGACAGTTGTATGTTGAAATGGTTTACTTCTGATGACAACATATGACTCTCCTGGAGGAATGACCACAATAACAATGAATGAAGGCCAATTGGAAAGCACTAAGGTCTGGCTTTAGGGAGATCATGACCTATTGAAATTATTTAAATCGGATTCTTAGAGGGCATTGGGGGACTTGACATTACTAATTTTTTTCACCTCACTATTCATTTTTCAGGCTGAAGGTAATTAAAATAGAGTGTGATAAATTATTTCATTTAAAGAGAAATTTTATTTTGAAAATATCTTCAGTAAAAATGAATGTATGAGGAGAACCTTCTGGCGGTTTTCTATCTTGGTCACCCAAACTGGTAATAGGCACCAGCAACACTGTGGCCTCCTGAAAAGATCTTTGTTTTTTTATTAACCCAAACAATGGTTAAAATAAAATAATCTTGATCACAAATAAGGAAAGAGCTCAACATCGACTAAAAATAAGGTATATTTATAAATGACTGTAATGTGGAATTCACTTGCAATTCTGCTTCCTTAAAGTTTGAATACTAACTTCTTAGGCATTCATACATCTAAAAGATCAGGAGGGATGATTTTACATCCCTTGAAACCCACATCGTTGCTAGCCATTTAATTCAACAAATAATAGGCACATACTGACCTCAATAATAGCTACCATTGCTGGCCCCCAGCCAGACACCACCGGCAACAGACCTGTGGGCAAACAAGATCGGGCTATTTCCTGTTACAACAAGGGAGAAGGTGCACCGTATTTGCCTCTCTGAATGTTCATTGGGAAGGTGGAGGAATGGGACAGAGCTAAAACTGTAGTTGGTAAAGGAGGAGGAATTAATCATGCTAGCCAACGAGGTGGGCGTTGGGTCACTGCTGTGCTTTAGACCTTGTTTGAGTTCGGGGATGCATTCAGACAGGATTACAGAGTGCTCTCATGTTCATCTCACTCCGTCACAGGCACAGAGTGGCCTTGTGGGATGTTGGTGTCTTGTGAAATTAGGCCGAATAGTGAAACACCAGTCTGGCTCCCCACTGATGTCTCAGGGCTGCTTTGGTCTTTCTCACTGTGCTTCCCCTCACGAGTACTGTGTATTGGTCAGCACCACTAGACCCATACACAAGTCACTCGTGACTCTTCAGAACCACCCTGTGATAATAGGAGGCATCATTTCCCCCAGTTTACACATAAAATATCTGAATCTCCTGGAAGTCCAGGGGCTTTCCCAAGGACACACAGTGAAGAACTGAAGCTATTTATTATAAAAACATGATTAGGTCAGTGAGTAAACACACAAGAAACAGTGAGAAGTTTCAAAGGAAGCAGATACCCAAGTGGTCAAGGGGAACCTGAAAGTCTTGTGACACTGGGGCATTTGGGGTGTAGTTTAAGTAGTGAAAGAAACTCAGAAAGAATGTTCCTGGGTGGGTAGTGTCTGGGACTCATCCAGGTCCACTGTGAGCAAAGGCAGAGGGGAGGAAGAGTGAGAGCCCAGGAGCAGCACAGCGGGAGTGGAAGCCGGTGGGGAGAGAGAGGGAGGGGGAATGAATGCAGCAGTCAGGAGCAGAGGACGACAACTTCTCTCAGTCCTCGTGATTTGTTTATTGGTCTTCCACTGCCCTTCCCCCAGCATCGTCCATGGACTCTCTGCCCGAAAACTGCCCTGTTCCCTTTGGACCTTCCCTCATGCCCAAGAAAGGTTTGTTGTTCCTTCTCTGTAGGCCCTTGGGTCTCCGTTCACATGTTCACTAAAACAGAAGCTGGATTATAAAGTACTATTTGAATGTCCGGTTGTGATATCCTCTAAAGAAAGGAAAGTGTCATATCCATGATTGATTCCCCTGAATGTATCTCGTTGCCTAAAGCACAACACTCAGTAAGCACTTGCTGAATAAGTAAATTTGATACTAAGCTCAGTAGATGTTCGTTCTTAGTGCATACGCCATGCCCAATTGGGAATAACCTTTAGCCCCGGGTCAAAAACAGGAGTGACGAATTCAGCACACCCTTCTCCAGCCTCTGCTGTTCCAGTCCTACCCCAGCCTTGCCCACCCGTCCTCTGCTCCTGACTGCTGCATTCATTCCCCCTCCCTCTCTCTCCCCACCGGCTTCCACTCCCGCTGTGCTGCTCCTGGGCTCTCACTCTTCTCCCCTCTGCCTTTGCTCACAGTGGACCTGGATGAGTCCCAGACACTACCCACCCAGGAACATTCTTTCTGAGTTTCTTTCACTACTTAAACTACACCCCAAATGCCCCAGTGTCACAAGACTTTCTGACTTTTGTGAGCCTTTCAAGCACAGAGTGGTATCTCATTTCTCATTGTTTTTATAAATAGTAATATTGAGCATCTGTTCGTAAATTTGGTTTTTCTACCTTAACTTGCTAACTGCGTGATTTTGGATGTCACCTCACCTTTCTAAGTTCTCTCTTCTATAAAATAAGGAAAAGTAAAACTCTCTCGTAGGAAGGCCACAAAATGAGGTAATGCATAGAAAGTGATTTATACTAGGTCTCAAAGTAGTAAGCTCTCCCAAGAAGTTATCTATATTTGTTGTTATTCTTGGATTTTAAAGAAAATATGATTTATCAAAAGGCAAATTTAGAAAATCTTTAAGCAATTGGTTATTAGAAAATTGCCAATAATCATAATTCAGTTAGAGGATATTCTCCTGAGGTCCCTGGAACCCACAGTGAGAAGAGATCAAGAGAGACTATACAGCTGATAATGTCCAGGTAATTGATAATGTCCAGGGAATAACAAGGGAATTTTGGTGAAGGGAAGAGATTAACAGTAGGTTGAAAAAAAGGATAATATATTTTACCCTTCCTTTTTTTGGTTTACATTTCTATATGTAAGTATTCTAATCACATCATTAAAACTTGCCACATGGAAGAAGTTAAAAAAAAGAAATCCATGAGTTTATTACTTAATAAAACCCCTATTAAAACTTTGATGTATCATCTTTATTCTTATTATGCTTAACTCTGAATTAACTTACAAGTATGCTGATCACACAATCATGTATCATACTTAAGTAATGAAGAGAGCATACTAATTTTTCAATAGTCTGCAAAAATCACCATTTTAATTGCTTCATAATATTCCATCAAGTGCACGTGCCAGGGTAATTATATTTTAGTGCTCGGGACTTGAAAGTAATTTAGTATCCTCAAAAATGTATAGTATAAATTACAAATTATTTTAATCAAATGGATTTAGATGTGCTAACATATCTTAGTGTAAGTCAATGTGCTTAAAAATACCTATATCTGTACAGCCCCATAGAAAGTAAACACTTTTAGTAATATGATTTTCAAGCAGCACTGTGATCTGGGCAATCCGGGTATCATTACTGTGTCAGAGATGAAAGAACCAACCAAGGCTCTGTGTTTAAGAATGTGCCTTAGATCCGACCTTTGCAAGACCCCCTCCAGGGATTCCGTTCCCCAGGGCACTTCCTTAGTACAACATCATTCTACTTAATCGGAACAGCTCAAAGTTAACTGAGAGACGGAATTAGAATCTCTAGTGCACGTGGGTGTTTGGAAAGCTTGAGTAATCTTTCTCCAGTCTCTCAATACATGGTTGTAAGGCTCTGTCAAGATTTTTGTGAGTGTCAAACAAATATGTGAAATTGCTTAGCACTGTGAATAGACATACGAGAAATTTAAGATTTGCAGAACATGTGATATAAACACTCATATTTTGAGTACTTCAGAATTTATGACAGTGACATTATGGAAACAAATTTGTGATAAATGTATGACAAAAGCATGTATTTCAAATAAGGAAATAATTTAACTTCTTGAACTCCGAATGGAAAATGACACAGAATTAGTAGATGGAGCATATGCTTTTGTTAGCAAGCTTGTCATCAACAGAATTGTGTTTTTTCAGTATCTCTCAGTATCTTAGCCTCACTAGCAAAGGTAACATTAGGTTACATTATTTTAGAGACTACCCTAAAACGCCAGGAGAATTGCAATTGCTCCTTCCCTGTGGTCATTTAGAACGGACCAGTATAACTGCTGAGCAAAATAAAATGGAGAATTGCAACTTTCAGTATCGCCAATTTCTAAATGAATTATATTGGAAACATAATGTATAGCATGTAAATGGCCCCCAGAATACACCTTTTGACATAGCAAAAGAGTATAATGTATGGAAGCTGAGAATTTTATCAAACATAATCAGTCTTGATTACTAAATAAAATTATTTTTAGTGGTGCATTGAGAACTTTTAATGTGACTAGATACATTAAAATAGTAAGTTTCTTGTGTGTCAGTTAGGAAACTTACCAAATATATATCTATGATAAGTAGAAAGTTATAAAGGGAAATACTAGCTTGTAAATAGATTAGGCTTCTTATATACACCAATTCATTTAATCCTTACAACAATCGCTGCCTACATTTACTCCATACACACAAGTAAACAGAATGGCAAAATGAATACCTTTTTTTTTTTTTTAAAGATTTTATTTATTTATTTGACATAGAGACAGCCAGCGAGAGAGGGAACACAAGCAGGGGGAGTGGGAGAGGAAGAAGCAGGCTCCCAGCGGAGGAGCCCGATGTGGGACTCGATCCCGGAACGCCGGGATCACGCCCTGAGCTGAAGGCAGACGCTTAACGACTGCGCTACCCAGGCGCCCCAAAATGAATACCTTTGTACACATTCCCCAGCCTCAACCCGTGGCCAATCCTGTCCCATCCATCCCCCCTCCACCCCCCGTGTTGTCTCCTGTAACATTATTTTGAAACAAATAACAAGCATTCTAATCTTTCATCCTTAACTATTTCAGTATGAATCTCTGAAGGCAAAAGCTTTTCTTAAAGCAGAACCTAAAAAAATGTAACAATAATTCATTTACATCAATGAATATCTAGTCGGTTTTCAAATTTCCAACAGTAAACTGAAAAATGCGTTTCATTTTGCCAGTGTACGAATAAAGACTATCCCTTTTCAAAGACCTGAACCTAATAAGAAATAAGGACTTGTATTAAGGACTGTTGATGCCAGAGCCTGTTCTCTGCATATGTACTCCGTGGAGTATTGCCTCATTTACTATCTGTTACTCAGTTGAGATGTGGGTCCCCGGGGAATTGCTGAACATGTACGTGTTCAGAGCAGATACTTATTCCTATTCTTACGGAGCCGTGACTTTCATACCCGAGAGAACAGTCAGAATAGGTCACGGTGTCTGTCATTCCTTTATTCATAAATGTTACATTTGTGGCCTAAGATTTGCAACTGTTCTGCATTCAAAGGAAAATTTGAGTGTATAGAACAGTAAACTCTACACTACGTATTGCATGGAGAGAAACATTATTTATGTGTACAATAATAAGCCCCAATACCATATCACTGGGATTCTGGTAGAGTTTGCCCTCAGATTTATTCATTTTAGTTTTTTTATCGATGGAGACGGAGGCATTTTATCGGTTTCTTAAGGAAATAATTATGGTTATTCTATAGTATATTATATACAATGTAGTTTCTTAAAATTCAAATAAGCAGAATTGAATAGCTATACAATATCACGAAAACTACATGCATTATGTCTAATAAACTGAGTTTGAGGATGCATACAAATATCTCTGAAAGTTATGTATGTTTATGTTACATACTTTTGAAATCTTTTTTAAATGTTCATCGACTAATCTCAGTTGCATTGAAGCAAATAAAATGGGCATTTAGGAACCTCTTATTGCTGCACGGTACAATTACACTGTCTGCAGTATAATTTCCAAAATGTATATTCAAATGCAAATGAGTTAAAAAAGAAAACTTTGCATTCAAGAAATTAAAACTATTTTTGTTTCAGTCACTTTTCTGGGAAGTATTTTCTTGGTATTTTTTGTCTTGAGGTTAAAAATACTGCCAGCTACACCCAAATAAGTATTTGGCTTTATTTCCTAAATGGGATTGTCGCTATGATCAGAGGACATTCAGAGGAGTGGCTGTTTCTCTTTTGACTGTTTAGACTCAGGTGTTAAACCCAAATAAGGCCGTGCGGTCAGCCTGCGGAGCTGTGAGTGACAGTGGGCCACACCACAGCAACCACAACTGTACTTACTCGGTTCTTATAAGCCAGGCAGATAGTAATCTCTTATTATTTTACTTAATTTGTAGTTCGAACTTTGGAATTAATTATTTCTATCCCCAATTTATAGAGGAAGAAACTGAGGCTTCATTTCTCTGGCTAATGAGTGACAGATCCCTAACCATCTGTAATTGTGTGCCCTTTTCCAGGGCAAACTAAGGTCTCCAGGTCAAAGGTTTGGGTGGGCGTTCTTGATTTCTCTTTATGGAGAGGGAGTGGAGGCATTATTAATATTTCAGTTGTTGTTGGAATAACAGTTATTGGGACTTGAAAAGAGTTGTCTACAGAGCTAAAAGCTGTATTTGTTTGAACATGAACTAAATGAGTTTGTATTGGCTGTGTTGAGTGGAGGAAATACTTTCCAAATCTCAGACATCCTAGCATTAAAAATGGAGCACATGCATTAAGGCATTTAAGTTCTCTGTGTTCTTTGTTCCATTTATCTATATCAAGGTACCCATGGGTATGGGAGCCATTTACTGGTTTGTTGTTTTGTTACATCTGGCAGTGTTTCAAAAGGCAATGCAGGTAGGCAGGTGTTATTATTGATTGAAATAAAAACACTTTTGTGCCAGACTCTCTAACCCGGTGTCTGCTGCATGCATTTATTCGCCCTCTGTTCCCAGAGGGCAGACGAGCATGTCTCTGGTGAAGAATAGGTTAAGAGAGTCTGCACGTGTTTGCTCCCTGATTACGTTATTACTAAATAAAGTAGGCTTTTCTTTGACTGTGTGTGTAATGAAACTTTAATTGTGCGACCAAATAATACAGAGTCTGAAGGTCAAGCAACCCAAAATATACCACATTGTATTTTAGTCTTTGTGTTCTAAAAATATTTGATAAAATTTAAAGTCCGCACCAACTTTAAAAAGAATGCTTCAGGGGCCATTAATCTTTGTATCTGCTAAGACTAAGTGTTGCAGTTAGACACACCTCAGGTTACTTAGCTCCTGGGTGACAAGTTTCTGTGAAAGTTTAGGTTTTGATCTAAGTGAGGATACAGTGTTCACCAGTTAAATAAATACTGTACATAGTATTTAATGTACATCACAATGTACAGTACAATATACATAAGTGTATATATAGTATACATTAGTACTATAATATTTAATGTATGTTAAATAATGAATGGCTTCAGAGGCCAAAATGAGAGTGTAAGGCTATAAGGAACCGTAAGGGCTGATTGTACTCTATCCAAGCTTTTAAACAGTTCAGTTTTTCAGATTAAACATAATAAAGTGGATATTTTGTTTTGTTCTGCTGGAAAGATTGGTTGATTTTTCAAGTCTCCTTCTAAAACACATATTTAAATTTGTACTTGGAAAAATGATTAGCAATCATTTAATAAATAAATGGCATTTTGAAGCACTCTGAAGACTAATCAATATATTAGAAAGATTGTATAGAAACATTAATAGAATGCAGAGGTGAGGAATGATTTACTTTGAATTTTATAATATCTCTAATAGAGGACTCAGTTTTCTTTCATCAGTGAACAATAGTTATTTTAATGGGAATGGTCGTAAGAATGCCATTATTCTTTGTAATATTAATGGTAAAAGGAAAGATGTTAATGGAGCTCTTTATGGTATAATGCATGAAAAATTATATGATATCTAAAATCTGAAGCTGAAAGGTACTTCTCATGGTGTTCTTAATGATCTATAGAAAAGCACAAAAGTGAAAAATACAATTTTAATGAAGTATTCTTCAAAGTCTTCTCTTTTTGCTTTTGGATAAATACATGCAGATTTAAATCTTGATTGTCTTCACCGAACTATTTTTTAAAGCATTAAATACTTATTTCTTTTACAAAGTTAGCGTAATTATTTTCGTTTAACTTTTCTTTTTTTCATGTAGGCTCCACACCGAGTGTGGAGCCCACCACAGGACTTGAACTCATGACCCTGAGATCAAGACCTGAGCTGAGATCAAGAGTCAGATGCTTAATTGACTGAGCCACCCACGTGCCCCTCATTTAACTTTTTATTTTTTATTTTTATTTTTTTAAAGATTTTATTTATTTATTTGACAGAGAGAGAGAGAGACAGCCAGTGAGAGAGGGAACACATGCAGGGGGAGTGGGAGAGGAAGAAGCAGGCTTCCTGCTGAGCAAGGTGCCTGATGCGGGGCTCGATCCCAGAACCCCGGAATCATGCCCTGAGCCGAAGGCAGATGCTTAACGACTGAGCCACTCAGGCACCCCATCATTTAACTTTTTATATTGAAATACAACACAATCAAAAAAATAAAAGGTATAGACACACACAGCTCATTGAATTATCAAAAAGTGAAAACACCTATGTAAATATTACCTAGGCCAAGAATATTACAGTATCTCAAACACCTGCTTTCATCTCTTTCCTGATCACTACTACCTCTCTCTTCTCCCAAAGTTATCACTATCATGATTGTTAATGCCTGTTTTGAATTATACTCAAAAGAAATCGTGCAATATATACTTTTTTTTTTATATGTGGCTACCTGGGTTAGCATTATGTTTGAGAAACGTATCCATATTGTTGTGTATAGGTATAACTGATTTATTTTCATTGTTTTACAGCATCTCGTTACACGAGTGTATCTGAATGTTTATCCATTCTACAAATGGACGTGTGAGTTGGATTTGGGGACTATTCTGAATAATACTTCAGGAGCATTCATGTGCTCATGTACACAGTACTGCTTTCCTGTTGGGTACACTCTTGAGAGGGGAATTGCTGGCTCACAAAATAAGTGTATGTTTAACTTTACTGCAATATGTGAAAGATTTTTTGTAGAGATCGTGTTCATTTATACTCTCAACCGCAGTGTTTGAAAATGCCATTTCTTCCACATTCTTGACAACACTTGGTATTGTCAGTATTCTTTTAATTTTAGCTTTTTATTGTTTCCCTCAAATTTAGCTATTCTGGTTGGCATGCAGAACTTTCACACTGTGGATTGAATTTACAGTGTCCTGTGCCTAATGAGGCTGGACACCATTGCATAGGTCTGCTAGTCATTTAGGTATTTCTTTGTCCCGTTTTTTCTTATTGCTTTGTAGTTCTATAAATCCTGAACACAAATATACTGAAAAATAGGTCCTTCCATTCTGTGGCTTCTCTTTTCACTATCTTAACATCTGTAAATGAACAGAGTTATTAAGTTTAGTATATTCTGATTTGTCAGCCTTTCCTTTTATGTCTCGCCCTTTCCTTTTGTGTCATGTTTAAGACAACTTTGCCCTCCTCCAGGTTGTGAAGATATCTAGCACCAGGTTGTGAAGATATCCAGCTGTGCTATCTTCTAGCACATCTGCTATCTCTATTCACATTTAGCTTTACAGTCTTTCTGCCCATGATTTAAGGGAGTGATCAACCTTCCTTTTTTTTTTTTTTTTTTTTTTTTTTTTTTTTTTCGTTCTCCTCTCTCCCCTAGTGTGGATATTTGATCTACCCAGCACCAGGCATTTAAAAGAGGTGGTTTATTGTTTGTTGTTGTTTTTTTTTTTTTAACTGATTTGCATTGCAAAGGTAGTCAGAAATCCATTCCCCATTTATGTTGAGTCTGTTTCTGGATTCTCTATTCCGTTCCATTGGTCTGTTTGAGTAATCTTCTGCCAATATGACATTCTGTTATTTTTGTAACATTCGGAGACTTGATACCCAGTCAAGAAAATCCTCCAACTTTGTTTTTCTTCAAGGGTGTCTTGGTGATTCCTGTCCCTTTATATTTTCACTAACAATGTATGAGAGTTCTTGTTGCTCCACATCCTCATCAGTACTGGTGTTGTCAGTGTTGTGGATTTGGGCCATTCAAATAGGTGTGTAAATTCAATCCATATCAGTATATAGACTTTCATTCAGCAGATTTGCTGAACACATGCTATAAAGTAAAGAAACTTCTGCATAAACAATCATGCAACCTATGAATGACAGCAGGCTTTTTTCTTTCTTTCCAATCCATATTTACCTGTTAAATATTTTTCTTACCCTTATTAGAATGTTCACTTCATGTTGAATGAAAGGGTCTATAGAGAACATACTTTGATTCCCGAACTCAAAGCTGATCTCAGCATTTCTTCTAACATGTGACGGGTTGCTGTAAGATTTTTGTAGATGTCCTTTACAGATTTAGAAATTCCCTTTTTGGCTAAAAGTTTTAATCACATTTAGATGTTGCATTTAATCAAATGCTCTTTCTACATCTGTTTGGAAGATAATATTTTCTTCAGTTTGATTAATTACCTTGAAAGATTTTTAAATATTAAGCAATCCTTATGTTCCTGGAAGAAACTTGATTCAGTTATGATCTATGAAACTTTTTCTTTATTTCTTTATTCTATAATAATTTTGCAACTATTTTTAAAGGATAGTTGGATCTATGTTTATGAATAAGATTGGCTTTTATTTTCCTTCTTGAAAGTTCCTTGTCAGATTTTGATATCAAAGTTATGCTAGCCTCACAAAACAAGTTGGAGAAGCATTCCGGTTTTCTACATTTTGAAGGTGTTTGTGTAAGATCAGTGTCATTTTGTCCTTAGATGTTTAGAAAAATTCACAAGGGAATAGATCAGGGCCTGGAATTTTCCATGTGTGAACATTCTTAAATTATGGATATAACTTTGCCAACAGAGATAGGCAATTCAGATTTTCCTGTTTTTCATCTGTTTTGGCAAGCTGCTGTCTGTTTAGAACTTGCTCACTTAATTTTCAAAAACTATTCAGAGTAGCCTCTTATGATCATTGTAACTTGTCTGGGATCAGTAGGATGCTCTTTTGAATTCCTGATATTGGTTATTTCTGTCTGTTCTTTTTTTCTTTTCCTTGACCAGTTTAGCTAGGCTTTCATTAATTTCAGTGTCCTTTCACAGCCTTATTTTTATCATTTACTTTGTGTTTCATTCTTGGTTTTAATCTACTGTATTTTTTCCCTAGTGTCTTAACATCCATCCTTAACACATTAATCTCTGTCTTTTTTCTTTTAATGTCCATGTGCTCAGCACCGGTGACTTCTCTTCTACTTGTGACATTGGTAGTTTGGGTCTTTCTCTCTTATTTTTCCTTGGACAGCATGAGTGGGGATCTATCAATTTCAGTGAACTTTTCAAAGAAAGAGCTTTTGATTTTGTTAATTTTCTCTAATTTTTTGTTTTCAGTTTCACTTATTTGTGCTCTAATTTTTATTATTTCTTTTCTTCTGATTATTTTAGATTTATATTGCCCTACATTCTCTAGTTTCATAGGATGGAAACTGAGATTATTTATTTAGGTCTTTGGGTTTTTTTTCCCCTAAGGTATGTGTTTAATGCTACAAATGCTGCTGTATCTCACAGATTTTGATAAATTATATTTTTATTTTCATTTAGATTAATTTTTAAAAATTTCACTTGAGACATCTGCCTTAGCTCTTGGGTTATTTCCAAATATTTTTAGGCTTTCTAGCTATCATTCTGTTACTTAGTTTAATCCTATTGTGGTTTGAGAGCATACTTTGTATAGTTTACAGTTTCTATAAAATTTGTGAGGGTGTTTTGGGGCCCATAATCCAGTCTGTCTTTGTGCATGTTTCATATGATCTTGAGAGGACTGTTTCTACTGCTGTTGGGTAGAATATTCTAAAATGTCAATTTGATCCAGTTGACTAATACTGATATACAGGTCTTCTATATTCTTACTGTTTTTCTGTCTTTTTGATGTATCAACTACTCCAACTATAATAATGGATTTGTCTATTTCTCCCTGCAGTTCTATCAGTATTTGCCTCATGTATTTTGACCCTTTGCTGTTATGTGTTACACATAGAGGATTGTTATGCCATGTTGTAAAATCAATTGCTTTGCCATTATGCAATGTGCCTGTTTATCCCCGATAATCTTTCTTGTTCTGCAGGCTGCTTTGTTTGAAATTAATATGGCCAGTCCAGCTTTTTTTAGATCAGTGTTAATGTTAGGCTAAAATACAAAATGAAAACCAAACTCGAAGATTCCCTGAGCAGACGAAACCATTTAAGCCCCATAAGCAAAACTAAATCTAGCTTATTTCGTGAACGTAAGTGAAACGTAAGTCATCTTCTGAAAAATGGTATAAGATAACCACTTTTAATCAATCCCCTGCCATCTGGAAACCCCCATTGTAATAACCAATAACTGTAAAGGTTAAACACCTTCCTCATTTTCACGTTATAAGCCATCCTGTAATGTCACACCTCTAAGCTTCAAAGCAGTTTTGATTTGAAAACTCCCAATTCTTGAACTGCTCTTATATGCACAATAAACTCTCACTAATTACTATCTTATTGATCTGGTGCTGTTTTTGGATTTTTGCTATATTTGGATTTTTGACATTAGCAGAGTATATCTTTCTCTGTTCTTTTACTTTTAATGTATTTTAGTCTTTATATTGAAAGTGGATTGCTTGTAGATAACATATAGTTGGGTCTCATCATTCTTTATACGCCTACAATCTGTCTTTTAATGTTGTATTTAAAGTGATTATTGATATGTTTGGATTAATATCTGCCATGTTTGTAACTATTTTCTATTTGTTGCATTTGTCTTTTGTTTCTTGCTTCCCCCTTTTTGATGTTTTTTATCTGAATTTGAGCATTTTGTATTATTCAGTTTTATCTCTTTCCATATTGACATACAAAAAAATTTTAGTGACTGTCCTTACCTATCAAAGACCATCTTCAGATAACATTATGCTACTTAATAAGTAGCGTAGGTACCTTAGAGTATTCCCAGTCCCTCCCTCTCATCCCTTGCAACATTGCTGCCATTCATTTAATTTATCCATATGCTGTAATCACCCAAGACATTTTTAGTATTATTTCTTTAAACAGTTATCTTATAACTAAGAATAAGAAAAATTATTTTATTGTACCTTCTGTTATTCCTTCTCAAATGCTCGTCTTTTCTTTGCAAGTTCCTGACTTATATCATTTAACTTTTGTCTAAAGAACTTTCTTTAAATACCTCTTGCAAAGCAGGTCTAGTAGCAATGACTTTTATTGGTTTTTGTCTGAGAAAGTTTTTATTTTTTCTTTTCTTTTGAGAGATAATTTCTCAGGTGTAGAATTTTAAGTTTATTTTTACTTCTTTCAACACTTTGAATATTTTGCTCCACTCTCTTCCTGTTTGTGTGTTTTCTGATGAGAAGTCCAATATACTTCTTACCCTCATTCCTCTATAGGTAAGGCATTTGTTTTTCTCAGCTTCTTTCCAAAGATTCTCTTTATCTTTGGTTTTCTGCAGTTTGATTATGTTATAACTCAGTATAGAGTTTATTTTGATTTCTTTTTTTAATAATTTTTTATTATGTTATGTTAGTCACCATACAGTATATCCTTAGTTTTTGATGTAATGTTCCATGATTCATTATTTGCATATAACACCCAGCGCACCATGCAATATGTGCCCTCCGTAATACCCATTACCAGCCTATCCCAGTCCCTCACCCCCATCCCCTCTGAAGCCCTCAGTTTGATTTCTAACCTGTTTGTTACTCTTTGAAATTCCTGGGTCTACTTTGTTGTCTGTCATTAATTTTGGAAAGTCCATTGGCCATTATTCAAATATTTCTTCCACTTCATTCTCTCTTTCTTTACCTTCTGGTATTCCACTTATGCATATGTTACAACTTTTACAGTTATCCCCAGTTCTTGGATATTCTCTTCTGCATGTTTCTTTTGCATTATAGTTTAGGAAGTTTGCATTTTCTTATCTTTAATCTCACTGATTTTTTCCATAGTTGTGTTGAATTTATCGATGTGCCTATCAAAGACAGTCTCCATTTCTGTCAATGTTTTTGATTTCTGCTATTTCTCTTGGGTTCTTTCTTAGAGTTTTCATCTCCCTGTTTATCTTACCCATCTTTCTTGCATGCTGTCCGCTTGTCCCATTAGAACCCTTATCATATTAATCATAGTTGTTTTAAATTCCTAGTCTGATAATTCCAACATCTGAGACATATATAAGACTGGTTCCAGTGGTTGTTTTGTCTCTGCAGAATGTGTTTTTTCTTGTCTTTTGGCATGCCTTGCAATTTCTCGCTGAAATCTGGACATGTTGCATCTAGTAGTGGGAACCAAAATGAATAGGTCTTTTTGTGTGAGGATTTATATTAATCTGGCAAGGAATTGGGCTGTACTTAATGTTTGCTCTAGGTGTTGTAGGTGCCAGGGGCTTCAAATTCATCTAGGACTCTTGTTTTGGCCTCTCCTCTTGACTTTGAGGTCATCTTCCGAGGTAGTCTGTGTTTGTAGTTCTTTCAGCTATTATCCAATATTACTATACAGGGTTCTTTTGGTATGATGATATGATGTGAGGATAATATTCCTCATATTCCAACTAAATATTCCTATAATATTCCAACTAAATGTCAGTGTTTTTAGTGGGTCTCTGTCTTGGGACTGTGACCTTCACTAGTGTTTCTCTAGTGGTGTGGCTTGTTTCCCTCTGCCCCTTACTTCTTTTCCTGGCTACTAACTCCTGAGGACTGTTTGTTCCCTTAGGTGGGGCAGGGAGCATAGGGAAACCAGAATGGGAGGAATGTTCTTTTCTAATTGGGATGAGGCTCTGGCAAAGTCTTTTCCCTTGGACAGTAGGCCTTTGGTGTACAGAACACTCTGGGCATAGTTTGCAATGATTACCTTCTCCTCTCCCAGCCAGAGCCGGGAGGGAATCTTTTTCTGAATCTTCAGAAAGAGCATGGAAAGTTTCCTGGAAGTCAAGTTCACAGAAAAGTGGGGCCCTCTAAGACTGTGGTCCTCAAGAGTTTCTGTTTCTCGTGCCAGTCCACCCTCAGCCTCTGTCGATATATCAGTAGTACCACATAAGCAGCCCTACCAGTTTATGGCATCGGTGGCTTCTACTCTAGGTGGACAGATCTTTGCTCTGACTCTTTGGATGGTCTTGTCTTTCCAGATATCAAGGTGGTAGTTTGCCATATGTTTTATTCAGCTTAGGCTGCTGTCACAAAATACTGTAGACTGGGTGGCTTAAACAACCGACATTTATTTCTCACAGTTGTGGAATTTGAAAAGTCCAAAATCAAGTTGCTGGCTGATTCAGTTTCCTGGTGAGAGCCTGCTTCCTGGCTTGTAGGTACCAGCCTTCTCACCGTGTCCTCATCTGGCTGTGGTCTCTCTTCTCATCCTTATGACACTAATCCCATCATGGGGGCCCCATCCTCATGACTTCATCTAAACCTAATTACTTCCCAAAGGCCCTACTTTCAAATACCTTCATGTTGGGATTAGGGCCTCAGCATGAATTTTGGAGGGACACAATCCAGTCCATAGTGCATGTAACCTCAGTGTTCTGATAGGTCTAAGAAAGGTCATTGATTTTAAATTTGTCCAGCTTTCTTGTTGTTTAGAGAATAAGAATGATGTCTAAGCTCTTTAAATACAGAGCTGATGCTTTTCCTATTTACTAATGTATGTGTCTGTGTATCCAAGACTCTGAATTTCCCTTTAAAAAAAAAGATTTATTTATTTATTTACTTATTTGAGAGAGAGAGAGAGAGCAAGAGAGCATGAGTGGGATCATCAGAGGGAGAGGGGAGAGAGAATCCCATGCCGAGCATGGGCTCGATCACAGCACTGAGGTCATGACCTGAGTCAAGACCAAAAGTCAGACACTTAACTGACTTCGCCACCTCCTTGCCCCATCTCTCCGAATTTCCATTTAAGAACAGATTTCGCTGCTGCTTTATTACTTTCTTTGTGTATAGGACATCCTGTTTGAAGAACGAACAATTTGCAACCTATTAGGATATCTTTCTACAGAGTGTAACTACATTTGTTTCTGGAGGTAGAAATGAGCACTAGTGGGACACCTGGGTGGCTCAGTTGGTTAAGCTCCTGCCTTCAGCTCAGGTCATATTCCCAGAGTCCTGGGATCAAGTCCCACATTGGGCTCCCTGCTCAATGGGGAGCCTGCTTCTCCCTCTGTCTGCTACTCTCCCTGCTTGTGCTCTCTCTCTCTCTCTCTCTGACAAATAAATAAATAAAATCTTAAAAAAAAAAAAAAAGAAATGAGCATTAGACATCTCTGATCATCTTAATATTATTGTGAAGATAGAGGCTAAATTTTGGTCCCTGTAAGGAGTTGTCTGTCTCTGACTTACCCTGTATCCTAAGCTGTAGGGAGCTTACAGGATATTCTCATCCTTGGGGGACCTAGAACTAAAATTCTGTCTTTAACCCTATGTGGTTGTAAAAAGATCTGGTCAGGTGCTTCGTATCTCAGGTTCTCTTCAGGAATCCTAGACAGAGTAAAAGGTCTCAAAAGTAGGGCTCGCTTTCTTAGGTTTTCTTCTTCTCCCAGATCTTGGACATTTAATGTTTTATTGTCTTTTAGCACTTCATTCCCTGGTTTTCATTTTGTACAGCTTTTCTAGCAGGAGGCTTGTTCAGAATTTCCTGGTCTACCAACCAGAGTATGATTATTTTTTTTAAGCTAGAAGTTATTTTTCATCTCATTTAATAAAACCTTAGTCTTCCACAAAACTGGACATATATTACCCTAGTATAAATTTAAGCATAATGACCTGTCCACGTATCTTCCATAAAACAATTTATTGCTATCTCTGAACAATAGTTACGAACTACAGCCAAGGTTGCATCTTTCATGTGCTTTTTCACTCTTGCCACTTGATCTTGCCATCTTGAGAACTGAAACATTTCTATGCTAAAATGGCTGAAACAGTGTATTTTACAACTTGGTGTCTCCACAGATTCTAATAAAATGGCCAAAGCATGGGACCTTACTGAAATATTGCTAACAATTTGGTATCCCTTCAAATAAATATTTTAAAGATAGTGAATATTTTCAGAGAGGGGTGGTAGGAACAAATTTTATATTAATAAAATTCTATAGTCTTATTTCGAAATTTGAGATTTATCATATACACAGGACAAAACTTAGCTTTCTAATTTGCTTTCTGTACCCTCATTGCTATTTCTCTATTACAGTAAATGAATGACATTCACACACGAGAGAATCCGTGTTTATACATACAGTTACAATAGTCTTGTTCAACATACGTTTAAAAGTTATTCTTATCTAGGTTTATGTTAGCAAGTTCCCTGCTTTTCAGGAGTTCTTATTTTTTTCTTTGCTTTTCTTTTGCATTTTTTGGTTTTTAGACAAGACAACCTCTTGGGAGGCACACTGGCACACTTGGTAAATATTTATAACCAACATCATAAAACAAAGGGCTGACTTCCATTAGACAGCATGTTGTTATGATGCATTTCGTGTCTGCATGTCAGCTGACTGTGTCAAAACGAGTTGTACTTGGAAATAGGTCATATGTAAGTCACATGAATTCTCACAACAGGAGAGGTCAGGGGATTTGCATGTTTGCCTGCTTGTCATGTTGAATTTATATTAGTATTGCTGTTTATTTTGGTGGGAGTGAAACCACTTTTTATGTAATTACATAGCCTGCTGTAGAACTACATGTAAGTGGTCCCATGCTTCTGGTTTATTACAGCAGTGTTTGGATCCCCTTATGAACTGCCATATGGGTTTTTCCCTTTATGCATCTTGACTTTCATAGATGAGTTGCTCAGTTAATATTGATAAAATAGATTAATGCTATTACACCTCTTCATAAACTTTAGAATCATTATGGAAATACTTAAAATCTTGTGAAAACTTTAATTCATTAACTCCATAAATTATCTTGGTTAGAGTACATTTTTAAACCATATACGAATACCTCATTGAGTTTGAAATCATCAAGCCTCAAAGAAAAGAAAAATACAATTAAGGCCTTTTGATTTTTGTCACATTAGACACATCACCTTACTTCTGTTTGTAGATATCTCATATATTTGATGAAATACTGGCATATTCTTTTACATTCCATATCTACTAGGTTATCACTTTATGCATGAGTCCTATTGATTATTGAACATTTGTCTTTTATTTTTATTCTACTCCAATAATTTTGAGCAAATGTAAAGTTTATAGAACAATCCTTTTGTCTATAAAAGTTAACTGGTAGAGCTATGTTCAGCAATCATCTAAGTTGCATTACTCTCAATGTGTCAAAGATTTTAAATGTAAATTATGAGAAAAAGTGAAGGGAGCCTCCAATAAAATATCAAGCTTCCTCTAGGGTGGGTTGTTTGCTTTCATGTTCTGGTAGAGTGAGGCCTACTGATAGCTTAGCTAAATTATGTGCTGTGGCATCAAGAAAAGCCTGGGATTAAATCTTTACTCTGCCACTTCCTAGCTGTGTGGCTTTAGGCACACAGCCTCTGTAATTTTCATTATCTTCTGCTTTAAAGTGGGTACAAAAATGACTACTTTACAGGGTTGATGGAAACATTACAGGTACATAATATATTTCTTCTGCACCTGATGCTGAGACACAGAGTTGCACACTGAAGACCTTTAGACTGATAGCACAGAACACATTTGCTACTTATTTCTCTCTTTGGAAGTTAACCCGGGTGAACCCTTCTCCTAAAATCGTTTCCTTCTCTAAAAAGTCTTGTAGTAATGTAGGGAGGGGAAAAACATGGTTTATCCACAAGCCAGAAAAAATTTCAAAGCCAGCTAAAGACCAAAAGCACAAATTGGCTTGGTATGCATTAGAAATGCAGATTCCAGGGCCCCACTCACAGACTTAGCACAGGAGGCTCAGGATCTAGAAATTGCATTTTTAAACGGCTTCTCAAGTAATTCTGACAGACACCAAAATTCTGAATCTATAATCAAAGGGAAGACAAACATCCACATAGTAAGATTGTATTTTTAAAAGAGTAATTTAAATCCTTGTGTTCTTTTATTTCTTTTTAATTTATTTTATTTTTGTTAAAGATTTATTCATTTTGTTTAGAGAGAAAGCATGAGTGGGGGGGAGGGCCAAAGGGAGAGGGTGAGAGAGTATCCCAAGCAGATTCCACACCGAGTGTGGAACCTGATGTGGGGCTCGATCCCACAACCCAGAGATCAAGACCTGAGCCAAAATCAAGAGTCCAATGCTTAACCAATTGAGCCACCCAGGTGCCCTAAATCCGTGTGTTCTTTTATGAATTGTGATGGTATGAAAAAAATCTTCATAGCAATTTGAGGAATATCTCTTAGGCAAAGAAAATACATTTGGAACCTGATAGTATGCCTAGAATTTTTCATTTATAAGGTAATGTAACATCAAACCCATGCCTCATTCACTAACATTCTGAAAAAATGCCCATTAAATACAGAATTCCACAGCAAATTCTTTGTTGTTATCCTTTGTATTGAAAAAATTTCAACATGGAGAGCACGACAAGACAAATATTACTGTTCAGTTAAATAATATTTAATTAATGGTGCATATTCCCCCAATGATGTTGATACTAGGAAGTTAAATTTAAGGTACTCAGAGCATAACAAAATAATGTTCTGCCTACTCTGTCACCGTATACACACACTTTCTGTGTCTACGTCTTACTTCATTTTACTAATTAATTATAAAATTAATACATGGTCACTTTAAAAAACCCAGATATGACTGGAATGTGCTAAAAATACCATACCCTCCACCTCACAATTTCCCTTGCCCTTTGTAAGAAAAACCTACTTAAAATTTTGAAGGTGCCAAGATATTTTTATTACATACACAAGGTAAGTACCTTATATATCTTCTTTATGTTCTTAAAATTTAAATAACTCATAAATCGATCAGGTAAAATGTGAAAGATTGCCATTTGCAGACCTCCCCATTCCACTTACCTGTCTGTTGCCCCTGCCTTTTCTCCTAATCCCTTAAGATGTTGGGATCATCATAGCGGCATCTATCTAAATCTGTGAACGTACATTAATGTTGGAAAAATATGAGATCTTTTGGAGGGTTATCTGATTCATCATCCAGCTGTTCACTGAAAGAAATCAAAATTGTATTAGCCTGCCAGTGGCAGCCAGGAAAATCGGATTGAAGTGTAAGAGGGTGTGATTAGGATTGAATGTCGATGGACCAGGGCCTCAACCCTGGATGCACATTACCCTGGTTTGGAGAGCCTATAAACACACACACACACACACACACACACACACACACACACCAATGCCCAGAGTATAAAATTTGACTAGTGGGAAGAATGGGGCTTTCCAGAAGGGTCTGGCTATCAGAGTTAAAATATCTGTGGGTTTAAACAGTATTCTCCTATTGGTGTTATAGGAAACAGTAGCCAGGAATGTGGGCCTAATAGTTGAAAACATACTGGATAACTATCTTGGTCATGGTAGATAGAGTGCACATTTGCACATTCATGTTGGACATGCTCTGAAAGGTTCTGTAATCGAGAAACCTGTTGAACTTCGTTTTGTTTTTAAGCCAATCTTTCCCCAATGTACACATCCGACAAATCTTTATTGTGAACCTCTTCAAGCCAAGCCATGTTCTAGGTACTATGGATGAATGCCACTGAAGGTCCTTGCTTTAATGAAGCTAGTCTTCTAGTGGGATAAGATAAACAAATAAACAATAATCAAACAGAAGAAGACCCCAAATAATGAGTAATATGAGGAAAATAAAATAGGAAGATAAGATGCAGGGGTATGCCAGGTGCACTGCTTTTGAAGGTATTATTAGAAAGGGTCTGACTTAGGTGGTAATATTTTGACCAAGGCCTGAAATGGCAAAAGGAGCTGGTTCCAGAGAAGTTTCAGAGTAATGTGGACAGCTGGTGCAAAGGTCCTAAGCAGGACTGAGCTTGGTTGTTCTACAGGGTACAGTGTGGTGAAAGCATAATGGAGGGTATTGTCAGAGACTATATATTTGATAATGAGTTCGGATTTTGTTCTAAGTGGTAAATGAAGCAAGGGAGGGGTGGTGGTGACACAGTTTAGTTTACCTTTAAAAATATTCCTGACTGCTCAAAGGGGAAGAGATTAAGGCTGTGGATGGGGATGGTGACAGGGGACGGGAGAACCAAAAAGGAGGAGAGGTCACTGAGGTAGTTCGGGTGAGGCAGTGCTTTGTGGAACTGGGTGGACATAGCTGAGATGAAGACAGATGCCCAGATTTTGAATATCATGTGGAGGTGTCATCACAGAAGGCCTATGGTGTGTGAGCCTGAGAGTTGGGTGTATGGAGTATTGGTGAGGTGGTGGCAGGAGGTAGAGAATTGATTGATAAGGGGAGTCAAATCAAATTAATTTGACTATGGACCACCAAACATTTTTTAAAAAAATGTTTTGGTAAGTGCTGATAAAGAGATATTTGTAAACTAGAACAAAAAGCGGGTAAATGAGCAGAGTCCCTGTGTATTGGTGTTCCGAATGTATTCATCTCTGCCTCGTGCAGCCTACATGAAGTTGACCTTCTATGCCGATCCGGTCATGGTCAGCAGACCTACCAGCCTGAGTAGATCGCTAATTTTGTCCCAGCATATGCTGATTGTTACAGTATGGAAAAAACAAAAAACAAAAAAAGCCAGGGGGAGGAGGAGAAGGAGAAAGAGAAGTAGGAGGAAGGGAAGATGGGTAGCAGAGTAGGAGAAGAAGAAATAAAACATATAAATTATTGAGAACAGCTTCTGCTTCCCTCTAACATTTCCACATATGAAACCTCACCATTTGTCAGGAAGGTGAAAATAAAAGCTGCTCCATGTCAGGTGCTGTAGTGCGTGGGTTTTGCTATGTGTTACGCAGATGCACCCTGATACGGCGGAAGGAAGGTAGCTCTTGGTCTCACCTTACAACAATTGTACAAACACCAGAAGGTTATCTTCTACCTTTTTTTTTTTTTTACAGATTTTATTTATTTATTTGAGAGGGAGAAGCAGGCTTCCTGCTGAGTAGGAAGCCCACGGGGCCACATCCCAGGGTCCTGGGATCAGGACTGGAGCTGAAGCTTCAGCAGATGCTTAACCGACTACACCACCCAGATGCCCCTATTTTCTACCTTTCTGACCTTTAATTTCCTCATTTGCACTTTGTGTTAGCTTAGCATCATTCTCAAGGTCTTTCTAGCTTTCAAATTCTAGCGTCTGTAAGTATAATTATAGGTCTTTCCAAATTATTATTGCTTCCAATTTCCCTTAACATTTTTTTAATACTGGTGCTTCTGTTTTATTATTGTTTTATTAAATAACTTTGACATGTAGCAATTCTTACTGTGCGTATCCAGCAGTGCCGTGAAGTTGAACAGCCTGTTATCAGACTGTTCGGAATGGAGTGTTAGGAGATACTTTTGTTTATGTTAGTAAGAGGAGAAAATGAAACAACAGAAACATGTCCTAAGTTTTATCATTCATCAGTGATGCCAGCAACTTCTTTGCTGAATCAGATCCTACTTTCTGAATACTGAAAGAGGATTTTCTCAATTTTTTTTTTTGTGTTGTTCGCAATGTTAATACCTTTTATGTTGAATCTAAACTCTATAGAAACAAAGTTTATTGAGGGTATCATGGTTGAAAGCTGGCTTAATGGGGAAGGTAGAATTTCAACTACTCTCAGTATAAAGAAAAGCCTGGGCAATCGTACCTTCTGTGGATGGAGGGACATTACTGTGTAACTGGTAATATGATTTTCTTGAAGAAGGTAGCCATTTTTACAGTAAAAAAGCAAGTCAGACATTGTTCATTGACGTTCTAGGTCACAGGGTGAAACGGATATTCTCCGGATGCATTGATTTTCTTCTTTCCCCTTTCTTCTAGGGCTTTTCAGGAAATGCAAATGCAGACAGTGTTGTGTACTATAGACTCCAGCCTTCTATCAAAGCCCGATTTCTGCGCTTCATCCCTTTAGAGTGGAACCCCAGGGGCAGAATTGGAATGCGGATCGAGGTGTTCGGGTGTGCCTACAGTAAGTGTTTGTTTATCTAACACACTGGCATAGATTTCAAAAGAGATGTTTTGAAAGCCAACCTGCATGCTGAAATTGACTTTATAGCTATGTAAAGAGATATAAAAACAGGAATGATTTTTGTGGAAAGCTTTTTTTGTGCCCATACATGGCAATATTGACTTTAGTGTTTGGCTTTATATTTTAAATCAGAAATGGAAGCATTTTATAGATAGATCAATCCATACAGAGATAAATAGATACAGATACCTGTTTATTAACACATGTGAATCCATTTAGCCGAATCTCATATTATTAACTAGACCCTGGCTTTCAAATATTAGAGTTTTCTCCCCATGGACTATATTTGATGATGTTTCACTTAGGCACCCTGAATTTAATAAAAGATACAGTGTTCCATTTAGTATAACCAGTCAAATGTCAGGACACCAAAGAATGTTTGTCTCTCCAGCCTAAAAATAATATGCCACATAACTCATTTATAAACGTGCTGTGCCTTTGGCATAAATTCATAGAAAAGGTAAAGACCTCTGCCAAAATATAAAACGTGTTTGAAATACTTTCACATAAAAAATGATAGAAACCACAGATTTCACTTAGTCTCCTCTTAATGAAACATTTTATTATATCTTTTTGTGGGGTAGGGGCCTAAGAGTTATTGATAGCCTACCTCAAGCCACACCATCCTGTTAGATGCTCTTTTATTATAGAACAATGAGTTAGTTAATATGATCTACAATTATCAGATGAGCAGTCTGAGGTTTGGAGAGAGTCCGTAATCTGTCCAGCATCTCACACCTAGCACACAGAAGAATCCGGAAAAGAGCCCGGGACTGTTCAGTTCCTCTTTATCACTGTTCCTCTAGTGAACCTTTATTTTTTAGCCACAAAAGGTTTTTTCACACATATTTTTCACTTTTTGATGTAAGTCAGGTTAGGTTCTGGTTCACTTTATTTGCAGGAAGGGAAGGCATATCATGCAGGGGGCAGGCAACTTGTTGACGTTGTCTGAACTGTGTCAGGCAAACGAACCATGGTGTACAGACTGCAGGTCTCCTTGCACTGGTTGGTGATGTTCCTGGCACCTCAATCCCCCACCATCGAAGGTAACTGACCAGGCTTTTGTTCCCACTGGGGTCTACAGAATAGTGATCACAGTATGAATATTAATAGGAATAATAATAATAGCAATAATACTAATATTGATAGTATTATTTTTTAAAGATTTTATTTATTTGAGAGAGAGAGGGAGAACACAAGAGTGAGAGTGAGAGAGAGAAGCAGACTCCCCATTTGAGCAGGGAGCCCGATGTAGGGCTTGATCCCAGGACCTTGGGATCATGATCTGAGCTGAAGGAAGATACTTAACCGACTAAGCCACCCAGGAATCCCCCCCTTTTCTTTTAAGATTTTACTTATTTATTTGTCAGAGAGAGAGCACAAGCAGGGGGAGCAGCAGGCAGAGTGAGGAGCCTGATGCCGGACTCTCTTCCAGGACCCTGGGATCATGACCTGAGCTGAAGGCAGACACTTAACCAACTGAGCCACCCAGGCATCCTCCAATAGTATTAATTTTTTAATGCTAGAAATAGCAACATTTTCTTGAGGGCTTATTATATGTCTAGCATTATATTAACAGTTTATAGTTTTTTTTTAAAGTCTGGGGTAAATATTATAAGATAACTATTCTATTCTCCAACTTTGCAAATGAGGTTGGCCTAAAAGCTCAGGGAGGATGGCTTGCTCAAGCCACACTGATGGGAAGTGACTGAGCTGGGTTCGCAGCCAGGTCTGCTGCACCCCAGAACCCAAGTGCAGGCTCAGGCTCCGTCCAGCTTTTAAATCCCAGAGATGAGCCTGGGCAGCTTACTTCTCACTGTCTGCCCACTTAATCTCTTGGCTTCAGCAGTTCAGCTTAGCCGCTCCTATTATGTGTTAGCTCCTCCTTTGCAATGATCCATTTGAATAAAATCATCCTTTAAAAGAATATCCCACCCCAAATTGCAATTCTGGAACACAGAACCCAGACAGCCAGTCTTATTTGTCTTTGGATCATGGAGTTAGCAAAGCCCATGCTACGCAATGGATAATTCAGCAAAACAAATTTCAAATGCTTCATATTTATACTTGCATTCTCTACTTACTCCGAGTATCCACCTTGCAAAATATTTATTTATCGCAGTATAAAAATAGCTAACAGTTCTTGAGCACTTACTCTCTGTCAGGTGTAGTTTTTATAGGCATTCTAACATAATCCTAAAAATCACCCATCTAATAGAGCCTTAGAAATATGAAGCAATTTTCCCCATCGTACACACTTAATACACAGTCAGTCTAGGATGTAAATTCAACATCAGTTGAATAAGACTATTGACCCTCCTTTTCTAAGACTAAAGCACCCCTCATGATGTCCCCATAGACATGACTGCTGAGAAGCAGCTTCCTTTGAGTTCTCTCTGCCACATGCTCCACGATGACTCAAGTCTCCCTCCACTTTCATCGATCTGCAACCCTACGGAACAGTCTTTTTCCTGCCACTTCAGTTGCTGTTTCTTGCAGCAAGTGCATTGTCCATGCATTTAATCAGCCTCCTCTTCTCACTGACCCGCTGCTGAAGTAGCAGTACCAAGGGCCAATAAGATTTTAAATTCAAACATAAACACCTGTGGTTAAAGGGTATGATAGGCTCTGTTGTATAATTTAGAATAAGAGAAAAACATATAAATAATGGAAAAGTATTCTCATAGATAACCTAAACTAACCTCCAGATGGGTTGGATGTGAGTGCCTTAAGGGAGGGTCTTTGATCAAATGGACTTTAATTCTTGGATTACACTTCTATTCTCTACCTGTTCATAGTATCAGCCTTGCAGAATATGAATTTACTAAAGCATGATTCTATGTAACTATCATTTATTAAATAGTTAATATGTATCAGATATTTTCTTTCTAGGCATTTTCTGATTTAGTCCTAACAACACAGTGAAATAGGGGCTTGAATATTACCATTTTATGCAAGACTAAGAGGAGAGGAACAGAATTGTCCACTGAGTGAGCCCTGTGGCTTGCTCTGGGCTGCCTGTACAGAAATAGGTGGGACTATCAGCTCCCCTTGTCCTCAGAAGGAAGAGGTGCAGGTGCTATCAGCCCAAGAACACAGCTGCAAGATTTTGTCTGCAACTCCCCTGAGTAGCCCAGATCCAAGATCAGCCTGGATTTTCTTCAGATATATAAGGCCATTCTCCTACAGTCCCTATAAAAAGGAGAAGTGGTATTGGGGCGTGGTCACAGGATACCTGCCCATGCTGGCAGTTAAGTGAGCCTTTTGTGAAGGCCTGGAGGACTGCATGCACCTGCTGGCCTGTGTGTCCATGTTGCTTGCACCAAGTTAATGTGAGTCTTTTTTGGGCTTTGCCTGAGCCACTCACTCAAGAGCAGTGTATACCAGGGTGCTTCAAGTCTCCTGACGTGGGAGAAAGTGAAACTTAGAGAAATCAAGAACTTTGTTCAGGATTACATAGACTGCTTGTGTTAGATCTAAGATTTAAATTCACATCCATTACTTTCTTAAAGCCTGTGCTCTTGACAACTATATGAATCATACATGCATTTACCTTTTAAATATTTATTGACACTTGTTGAAAGAGAACTCTACTAGGTAGTGGGTATAGGGATAAATTTTAAATAATGTATATATCCTAATAAATGGAAATTATTACTATATGTAACATATTTTGCATTCTAACCCTAGGTTTATTCAATACAGTCCTTTCTCTCTGTACAACAAAGCACAAACGCAACATTATCTAAAATGCTACAGTTAAAAAACTCAAAACAAAATTTATAGTACTTGTACAATAAAAGCCAAAAAAGGAATGTGCGTGTTGCCAAGGTAACCTGTAAGAACACCATGTATGACAGCTGTAGCAGGGGTCTGTGATGACCCTCCAGAGCTTGCTGTCAACTTGCTTATTAATTTCAGTGAGAGAAAGGGAGTTGTGGGGTGAGGGAGTATGTGCCTGAGTACATGTAAAAACAGAACCATTTACAGCAACTAATATGGGGTGTTTGACCCCAGAGATCAGAAGAGGCAATGTCATAAAAATTATAAAAACTCAGTGTAAAATATTGTAGCATGAGTGTAGGATGTGAGGAATGAAGTGATTGATGAATTGAGATTAGTATAAGAACGTTTATAGCAAGAGGTTTGAAACTAAAATGCAGATCTTTTCACATGGGAGCCTGGGAGGACAGACCAAATAGGAGAAGGGACATACCCTAGTTGAGCACAGAGACAGAGACGAGAATTGGTCAAAGGATTGGTTTGTATTTGAGAATGGTCATTCAGGCTGAAGGAAATGGCGCACAGAGCAGCTCGGTTAGGAGGCTTCTGATCTCATGTGTGCAGTGACCGTGGAACCTCAAACCAGAGGACCAGTGATCAGGAGAGAGGGTTCTCTTGACTCAGATCAGACTCAAATGTACCAAGGATGTTGAATTAAGAGAGCTTAGTGATTGCATGGGAGGGTCCCTGAGTTATCGGATTGGAACAAGCATCTGGAAATTGGTGCCATGCTGGGAGGGCCAGTGGAGAATGAACGAGCTCTGAAAGGGCACAGGGGAGATCGTTAATTCCATTGTTGACTCCTTGAATGCAACCCTGGGGAACACAGAAGGTTGGAACTCTAAATGCTCTCAGTCGAAGGTATATAATTGAAACCTATATTAATATCGTTGTTATTAAATCATAGCTTTCCACTTACTGCATTACTGTTAAGAATAAAAGTATAAAGTGCTGTGTTTGGACAGCTGCTTATGTCTTTGAAAAGGAGAGATGCATTTCTATCATAATTAAAGTGGATCCTCTATGCTGTTTCTCAGGTAGCATGTGTTTTTATGCCAGGCCCCCCACCCTGTGCCTCCTGCACGTGTTCACTGAAGTTATAGATACAAGCTGCTCCTATGAATACTGCAGGGACCGTGGCTATTGTGAGAGCCACACATAATTTTATTACCCTCTGTCCGGGTGAGTTAGGGCAGTAACTTGTTATGAAGGAACATCAAGTGAATGGAAAATCCATATCAAAGAGCATGTTCTACTTTTATGTTGGAAAACTTGAAGTTGTTTCCTGAGTAATGAGAGAAGGAGAAGCTAAATTTTATGGGTTCAAAGAGAAAGTATAAATTTCAGATGTCTTGGCCATAGCAGCCGTGAACATGTTTATAGAGCTAGACAAGAGATGTGGGTAAGGAAATAACTTGTGGAAGAAGGAAAAAGAAGAGAAAATGTTTGACAGTAAAGAAATACCACTCTACAAAGTGTCCTGAAGGGAAGTAACCAATGGATAAACAAAGGCAGAGAAAGGAAACAAAACTGAGTAGAAGTGAACGTGTCTGAGATGTCCTGAGGGAGTGGCAGTGAAGCCACAGGAGATGATATTCTTTAATTGTGGATGCATTGCTGCGACAATTGCCCTTAGTGTAAATCCCAAGTTCCTCTTCTCTAGGTGTGTAGACATCCTCATTTTGCAGCCCGTGAACTTCCTTTCCTCATCCTCAACAGAGTAAGAGCCTCCAGCTGTCCAGCCATTCTGAACCACTTCCATTTCTTCAACCTGCCACTATTTCATGATTTTTCTAGACCTGGGATCTTTGCACGGTGCCCGGGGCAATCACCGCACATGCAGCCTTCATTTCTCGACGGAGATAAGTCTTTCACCTATTGCCTTTTCTCAGCAGAGGAATCACAGTCTCTGACAACTTCTCTGACACCTCACTTTTGGGTCAGAGGACACTTCCACCTGTTCCTGGAACAGCCGTTCTCCCGGTGGTCATACTAGGCGCACCGATACTGTATGGTAGTCAGATGTTCCTTCTTTGGTATGAATCTTCTGGTAGGTGAATGAATGAAGGGGAACAGGGTCGGTGAGCCTCAGGAGGGCTTTTCCCCTGCCAACCTGGCTGCATGTGTGGTCTGTGGAAGACCAGACACAGAACACGGGAACAACTGAGAAGCCCGGAAGAGAAGAGATCTATAGAAGTTGAGGAACGACATACAATATAGAAACTATTGTGTTTATTTGCTTAAATCCAGACTGTTTAAGAGAAAATTATGGATTCTATTTAACAAATGGAAGCAAGTTATCAATTACATAGCTCATGTCAACTTAAAAGAATAAAAATATGCATTTTATAATGTAAAAACTGTTGAAAGCTGGAGTGACTTCAATCAGTAGATTTCAGTTTGGAAAACATTATTAAAAGGAATGCAAGAAAGTAGCCTGAGAAGTGCCAGCTACTGACACTGAGAACTGAATCATTGTCTTCTGTCTCCGCTCACCACACGTCCGGTTAGGGGGAGAAATGAAAAGCAGTAAACTTTTTGGATTTACTCTAAAGAATAGTGATAATTGAATTCAATGCATGTTTATGAAGCAGCTCCCACATGTTAACTGCTAAATACTTGACCAAGGTGAATTAAATACAGCCCCTGCAGTCTAATTGTTTATTAGCTAATACCGTAGCTGAGGAATCCTATTTTATGCCAAAGATTAAAGAGAAGTTAGATTCTGGTCAGCCTAAAATCAAGGAGGATAAATCCTAATTCTTTGCAAAATTTATAGTCTTTAAGATTTTAATCTTATGATAAGTGAGGTTATAGTAAAATTAAAGTAAGGTTAGCTTAGCTATTTTAATGCCAGAAAAAAAGAAACTATGACACCTGCTGGGATTATGTCACAAGAACTCAGAGACAACTGAGCAGGCTCTCATGGACCGAAAAGGGAAATATCATAGTGTCAGGAAGGATAGTAACTGCAGTTTTGCAACATATTAAGTATGTTTAAGTGAATGGGTTCATGACAGTACTAAAAAATGAAAATCTAATTGGTTACCTATGAGAGATATGAAGGAACCAACTCATTATTTTGAAAATTAATAAATGAAGGGAAACGTCAAGAATTTATCTTGCTTTTCCTGTGTTATCTGTACTTCAAGGTAACCAAATAGAAGACGAGGGAGAATTTCTCTGTAAAGGTATATTCCAGGTAATAAATAAAGTGGGAATAATAGAATTAGCATATTCCCACTTCTCAATCCTAGATAAATGAATAGACCAAGTCAATGATTAAAAAATTCACAAAAAGATGATTTGCTTTTTAGTACCAGTCCTAGCAGAGTTGTTTTTATTGGGTTATCTTGCCGTAGTTGTAATCGCTGGATACAAAATATACTTTAAAAAAAACAAAACCCTTCTGGTCTCTGAGGTTCAACTCAAAGCAGGATGGAAGTTGACAAGATTTGATTCTTGAAAGAAGGAAAGCAAACTCCGGGAGATCCACATTTAACTGACTTTTTCCTGAAAACACATCCCAGTTTGCAGACATCATAATGCTCAAGCAGAAAGTAGCCAGATTTTACCGGGCTAAGGAGGCAGAGTTCAGAGTTCAAGGTTGCCAGAGTGGCTGGAAATTGAGGGTGGAATCCTAAAAAGGAGGGGGTCAGAGAAGGAGGGCCTCACCTCAACTCCTGCATAGAAATTCTCCTTCAGTCCTTGGCTGATTCTGGAACCACACATCCCCAAGATGAGATACCAAGGAACCCAGGCAAAAGCAAGATGGGAGGGGTCAGGTGCCAGAAACTTCAGCATCTGCCTAATGCCTGGAGGAGCACCTTTGGAAAAAATCAATCCTGCCAGTCTAGAAGGACTTGTTAAACATCGTGGGCTTTTAACTGAAAAGCCAAAGGGTGTTGCTTTAGGAGTAAAGACCAGTCTGAGGATCAGTTGTTATGTCCTAGGGCGAAGGACAAAACCAAAATAGACCTGTCCCAACAAAACCTGGAACCACGTTTTCACAGGGTCACGGTGATCTGTGGACCTCTCCCATCTCCTTCCTGCTACCATCACCCCGCCCTCGCCAGTCTCCATCCTCCCACCTCTCCTTGCCCTCTCTCAGACTCATAACCCCCCTTTCCCAGCTCCTGCTTCCCTCCTGATCCTAGACATTTACAAAGGTGGGCGTCTACTCAGAGTATGTTTCATTTCCTCAAAGATGTGGTCCCCAATCAACGGCCTAATTTAGATCGCCCCTTTCAAACTGCCGTACAATCTGCCCTTTCCCTTCATGCTCCGCTTAGAGTTTGTAAATATATCTGTCCATGTGGGATGAGTGGCTGGATGTCTTTCTTTTCCTTCAGATTGGGGGATCCATGAGATCAGAACGTGTTCACTGTTGCAACACCAGCTCCTACTGTAGGACGTGGCACAGTAAACATTCAGTAACTATTTGCTAAATGAACAAACTAAGAAAAACATCCAGTTAACCATGATAAAAACTGAAAAATGGATAAAGGTATAAAAGCCACACATGTGTTACACTCCTACAGTAGCAAGTTGATTAAAGAACTGTGAGACGACCATAGGAGATTTTGAATGTTAGTTATTATTAAAATGATAATAATAGCGTACAAAATATGTAATAAATGGGGCTTTTTGATACTTGCATTTGAAACCCACAGCTTTTGTGTGGTATGAGAAATTGGAATTTTTCTCCATATGTTCCAAATAAGGAAATTGAGACTCAGCATTTAAGTGACTTCTGTGGCATTCATTACAAAAGTTGCAAATAAATATTAGAAACAGAAATACAGCTTATGTCCTCCAGTGACACACTCAGGTGTCCGTGATGTGGTAGATTTACCCATTTCAAACCTACTGAAAAGGCTAATTTAAACTGATATTTAAGTGGCAGTGATCTGGCTTGTTCCTATAACCTCCTGGAGTGTTATCACTGATCTTAATTCAGTCTATTTAAAACCATCATAGTAAAGTCACCTTTTCTCTGCGGTTAGATGCAGCACTTGATCCTGTACCTTCTTCCTTTTTATTGTATTAATTTTGGTTGTTTTAAACTTAAGAGTCCCTTAAATCATTCTGTGTTCCTTGATGCTACTTTGCAAAAATAGTACAACCCATTTCCTGTTGATTTCTCAAGTGCTTGGTCTCTCCTCGCCATCTCTTCAAAACCCAGTTCAGTAATGCAGATCTCAAGTGCCAATACATCATGCTGTTGCTTTCATATTTCACCATACAGTAGTTTAACGGTGACTCAGTCTGATTTATGTTTCTTAGAAGTCAAAATTGGACCTCTGTTTGTTTAGAAATTCACAGGTAGTAATTTTCAAGTAAAGAAACAGTGTGCTCGGTACTGGTGACTGACTTCTTGTTTAGCCCAGAAGAGTTTTGGTCCATTGTTCTTTCTCCACTTAGAGCACTTTTTTCTCTATATTTTTGAGGTGCTTCCCACAGAATTAATAGAAGGCTCTCTTGTCTTTTTTAGGAACTCTTTCTTGACCTTTGAAAAAGTCAGCTTTCTATTATTCAAGGATTTGTTTTCCAGCTCATGCATTTTCTATTCCAATTTGTCTCTCTTAACGTTTCTTAGCCAACTGACCTCATCAGTGATGCGATGATTCACAGTTGAATTCACAGAACCAATTTCTCCCCAAAACACCTTTCAGGAACAAGCTGCTACCACCTCCACAAAAATTTCTGCAAGTATCACCTACAGTATAGATAAACATGTTCGTTTTCCATGGTACAATTCAGTGTGCAATGAGTTTACTCATTTTCAGGGAAAAGGTTCTTTTTTTAACCTTCTTGTCCTTGTCAGATAATCATAATGCTGTCATCTGCTCAGGGTCACTCAGGAACCTGTTTTCCTGGGTGTGGCTCTCAGAGCTCCTAACCTGGTGGTTATCAGGCAGAGCCCAGGATGTTGAGTGCTTATGGAAACACCCAGAGATTTTCCTCAGTTGATTCTAACGTGACTGACCACGGAGCTTAGTTTAAGAAAGCATGCTGTTGGCTGTTGTATAGGTTTTTCTCAGTCATCCATTTAGGGAGGGGGGAGGGCATCACTTTTTCAGATAGCAACCTCACATTTTGCAAAGTCTCAAACTTCTGGAGCAGGGGTAGGATGTAGGTGTGAGGGAAGGATACCAAGTCAAGTGGAAGAAATGACGACGAGGAGTGTGTTTATGTGACATATGCAGAGGTGGAAAAACAATTTGCTGCTCACAGAGGTACATCTGCAATTTGGTTGACATCCTTCTCTGAGGCTGAGAGATCAACTCCTCCTGCACCTGTTAGAAATCATTCGGACCCAGCCCCGAAGCAGAAAGCAAAGGTCCAAGCACCAGCGTGAAAAATCACATCTCGGGGAGGTGCGTCCTTCCCACTAAAATGGAAACTCTGTGACAAAAAATGTGCTTTGTATTTATGCATTGCCGTGTCTTCCGCTGTTCACAGGGAGCTCGCCATAAATACGTGCTGACAGAAAGGAGCACAGAATACACATTTCAGCAACGCCACTTCTGACACAACTCCCTGAACGAAATTTGAATATTTTGTATCGGAAAACTCTTCATTCCACTGAGATTGTATTTCTGAATCATGCAAATAAATCAGTCTATACCTCTTTCCTGGGTCGCAGGGAGAATTGATATGAGAGTAGGGCCTACAGTCTTTCTGAGTCTCTTCTTTCCTTGATGCCTGCCGTAAATGAGAAGATTTGAGATGGAGGTGTTCACTGAGGAGGATTCAGGTCACCGACAATCGCCATGGTGAGTCAGCTCAGGCATTAGCTGACGGACAGAGAAAGCCACAGAACCCACAGATGGCTCGAAATCATTCTTGCTGCATAACCTGGCCGTGACATTGATAATTGAGCACTTCTCGTGCTCTTCAAAAATTCATTACTTTTTGAAGAGTTTACTTTTGAAAATAAATACACCAAATGTATTTATTAAACTATTTTTGCTGTGCCTGTTTCCCTGCCCAATGTTCTGACAATAAATAATAGCATTAGCATTAGTAATAATGTTTATTGAGTTGTAGTTATGTGCCCTCAATTCTTCCAAAAATTATGCAGATATACATTCCTACAACAATCCTATGAAGAGTATACTCTTATTATTCCCGTGTTACAGAGAGGAAATGGGCAAAGGGGTTAAGTACCTTGTGTCATAGAAGGAGTAATGCCCTGTTACCTGTGACTATGTTACCTTATATGGCATAGGCACTTACAGGTGTGATTAAATTAAGGATCTTGAGATAGGGAGAGTAGTCTGGATTATCCAGGTGGGCCCAGTGTCATCACAAGGGTCTTTATGAGAGGGAGGTAAGAGCATCAGTCAGAGAAGGAGAGCAGAAACAAGGTGGGGGAGTTGAAGACGCTATGATCCTACTCTTGTACGTGAAGAAAAGAGTCATGACCCAGGGAATGTGGACGGTCTCTAGAAGCTAGGAAAGGGGAAGAAAGGGATTATCTTCCAGAGACTTCAGAAGGAAAGCAGCTCCTGCCACCACCTTGATTTTAGGACTTTTGAATTCCAAAACTAGAAGATAATAAATTTGTGTTGTTTCACGTGACCAAGTTTGTGGTAATTTGTTACCTTAATAATAGGAAACTCATACACTTGCCCAGGGTAGAGTGAAGATGCAAACCCGTGCAGACTTGTTGTCTTAACCTCTAGGCTACACTGTAATTTAAAAAAACTATTAAAAATGGTTCAGAAGGGGTGCCTAAGTGGTTCAGTTGGTTGCACATCTGCCTTCAGCTCAGGTCATGTTCCCAGGCTTGGGATCGAGCTCTGTGTTGGGCTCCCTGCTCAGCGAGGAGTCTGCTTCTCCCTCTGCCCCTACCCCTGCTCATGCCCTCTCTCAAGTAAATAAATAAAATCTTTTAAAAAAATGATACAGAAGGGGACTAGCCCAAGGGGGATAAATATGTCAGAACAATTTGCAACTCGTTACTAGAAAATTAAAGTTTATGTCCTCCCTATGGTGAACAGGGCCACATTATTAATATCTATAGTAATTCAATCATTAAAAATATAACCTCAGTTATAAACCTCCTAATGAACTGATTTACCATTAGAAACATTATTCTTTCAGTCAAGTAACATGTCTCCTCCTAATCTTTGGACTATAGGTCTTTTACTGTTACACATTTGGTTAACTTCTGATTTCTAGTTTTTCTTATAGTCAGTTTTCTAATATCTCTACTTTTCCTGTTTATACATTTCAACCGTGTACAAAAGATTCTTTTTCTGAAAGTGACAAAAGATGGGCATAAGTGTGATTCTGTTAATTGATACATGAATATTACTTTGGATGCCTATTTTACTGTTTCTAAACAAATAGATATTGAGTTAAATTACTTTTATTAATGGCCTACTCTCATCAAATCTTTCATAAGTTAGTTTCAATGTAAAGAAGTATGTTACGAATCATCTGAACTTTTCTTCTGTGAGAATGTATTTGCATGGTAGTGTCCTTTGTGGAATAGTGAAAATAAATTTGCCTTGAATGTTACTGGTGATGGCTGAAATGTGGAAATGTTGCTTTCCCAGGGGCACCTGGGTGGCTCAATCAGTTAAGTGTCTGCTTTTGGCTCAGGTCATGATCCCAGGGTCCTGGGATTGAGCCCTGCTTTGGGCTCACTGCTCAGCAGGGAGCTTGCTTCTCCCTCTCCCTCTGCCTGCCACTCTGCCTACATGTGATCTCTCTCTCTCTCTGTCAAATAAATAAATAGAATTAAAAAAAAAAAAGAAATGTTGCTTGCCAGTCAATGATACGAAGCCCAGGTTGTCCTTTTTAAGTTAGTAATGTTGAAAGTAAAATTTTCAAAAGCAAAAAAACCATGACTTTCATTCAAATACAGAATAAACACATATGAAAGATGTGATTGATTAATTAATTAAAGAAGGAATCAGAAGGATGGTAAAGCTGGTTGAAAGAAGATTCGAGAGACTGAGTGTACATAGGAATCCAAGAAAGAATGCTGGATTACTATCACAAGGTTAGGTACATAAATGATTAATGTCCAACAGGGCAATAAAACCATAACTGTAGGGCCATTTGTATTTCTACTGGGGGAAAAAAATCTACAAATTAACATGTAACTTAACAAAGTCTGATCCTAATCTGTAATAAATAGTAAAATCAGACATTTATTAATTTACCTAGAATTAAATAATCTTTAGGTGGGTCTGTGAAGAAATGGTCCAATATGACATTGAAAGGATGTGAAGTTATTCGTTTGGATTATATCCAGTTTTCCCAATTTTTCTTAACAGTGGGTAAGACCACTTTCAAGAGAAACTACAGACCTCTGTCTCCTACCAGCATCCTTGGAGAGCTAGATTCTGATAATGAGTTCAAATTCATTTTCACTCTGTCTTCCTCTCTCTCTCTCTCTCTGTCTTTCTGTCTCAAGACTTTTTTTCATATAATTCCAGATTTTTGTATCATTAGCTGTATGTGCCATAACACAGTGTTTTGTGATTATTGTTTAAAATTATATGCTTTTTATATATCAGATATGTTGTGTAGATAGCTTTTTATAATAGTGACTTATATTAGACTCATTATAAGTTGAGTCTTTTATCTAAAGTAATACTGTTAGGAATCATCCTGAAATTTTTTTAATGAAAATTCTTTTACGTATATTGCACATACATAAGTTAAAGTTTTCCTATGCTGACATTGTACTCACATTCTGAATTATATTTAGCTTTTTTCCCTGAAGGTATTGTTCAAACCCATGTGAAGTCTGTTTATCCTTCTCCTACTTACTACTTTCTCACTTTCAGACCCATTTTCAAGGCAAGCCCTGCTCACTCTTCTTCCTCTTCTGAGAGTTGAATCGCTGACTATCACCATAGTTCTCGACAATCCTCAGAGCTTCCTTTCATGAAAGTGAAGAAGAGAAAGTGTTGGGAGAATGTCTAGGTTTGGGGGAATTTAATGTCCTAAGAGTAATTCGAAAAGTTTATGGGGACACGTATAGGACTTGAAGACTGTGGGGAGTAGTAGGAACATTAGTGGTGACGTTTCTAGATCAGAGAGCTGAGTTTCCCCAACTACCTTAAGAGACCCAGTCTTCTGTTAGGCTTGATCAGTCCGTCATGGCTGTTCACTGGCTCTGCCGTGTCCCTCTTCACGGAATGTCAGCTCCCTGAGGGCAGGAGCCATGCTTCTGTCTATTATTCTCTTTATCTCAGCTTCCATCCCAGGGCCTCACAAATGATGTGCTAAATGCATACTTGCTGAACGAATGTCTCACATTAGGTATTATCTGTGGAGTAAGAAGAAAATAGGTAAGAGTGAAAGAAAGTGGCAAGTGGCTTCAGTTTAAGAGAGGGAGCAATACACCATTGTTTCAGGCATCAGTCGTCTGATACGTTGTTCACTATCCTGTTTTTGCTGATGGAAATATTGTAGGCACAAAAGCTTTAGGTGCCATGAAGGGCGAGTATGACCATTGTAATATGATAACAATAGCAAAGAAGAGAAAAAAAAGAAATAGTAGGCTGAAGTCACACAGGTTGAACCTTTATTGGAAAAAAAAATTCTCCTGGTAGCTAATTCCAAAAATAGACTTTATCTAAAATAAAATCATTATTATGATGGTTGCCTTTAAGCAATACATTAACTCCGAGATAACTGCATGGCTCCAAATGTGTCAGCATTTAAAGTCTGTCTTATTGGAATTTTTCTTAATTTATTGTAATCTAATAATCATAGAAGACATTATTTGTATTTGACACAGAGTTATGTCTTTACCGTGCACATTCATTCAGCTATATAACACGGAATAATTGTTCAGTTAACGTTATTCTTTCTACAGAATGCAATGTTTATTCATGTGCACGTGGTGAATGAATTCTTTATAAGCACATTAACAAGATGTAGAAAAATCAAACCTCTGAATTTTCAAAAGATAGCTGCATAAAATAGTTGAAAAAAATTTCAGGGGGTGGTGAGTATAAATGGTTCACATTAAATATGATGGATAATCTGAATGAAATGTATATTTGGGCATACAAGTAGCTGTAATAATTTTGTCAAATGAAACAAGATGAGTAAACTTTAATGTCATTTCATTGACTGGGAAGAGTCGGCTAACCAGTTGAAAAATAGCTTCATTGGGTTTCCCTAACCTCTTCATTTATTACATAAATGTACTCTCAAGGGTAATTGCCTTAAAAAAAATCTTTGAATTGCGAAATACGGAAAACACTGCTAGGCTTTCCCAGTATTATCAGTTCTATTTTTTGTCTGTTGTTCAGGGTGCAACTGATTTTGACAGATGTGCTGTTACGTTACTGGTATAACATGACATCTTTTTTCAGATGAACTGAATAAAAGTGATCTTGACAGTGAGTAGATAAGACACTGTCAGAAAGCTGAAAAAACATGTCAGTGTCACGGTTTTGACACAAATGCAGCAGAACAGCCCTTATAATATCATTAAGTGAAAGTCTTCCCAACAGTGTCCTCTAGAACACAGAATGTAGCATTACTCTTAAGTACTATTAGCCACAAAAATAATAAATAAAACAAAGCACAAAGGTCAGCTTAATATATACTTGAGGAGGCATTTGATGTGTC
The DNA here is from genome assembly GCF_017311325.1 of Ursus maritimus. Lineage (NCBI taxonomy): Eukaryota > Metazoa > Chordata > Mammalia > Carnivora > Ursidae > Ursus > Ursus maritimus. The sequence continues at coordinate 29,741,259 of NW_024424341.1, forward strand.
TGACGTATGTGTGTGTATTTGTATGCAGATCTCTTTTCTACAGCATGTGTGAGAGATCTGTGAGACAGCGAACCATTTTTTCAGGAGCTCAAAACAGTTTCACTTCAACACTTCAGGAACATCATTAAAAATACTGATTGTGAAATATGCAGAGTGGTTTATGGATATTGATCATAACCCTTTTCCTGATTTTCTTTTTTTTATTGGATGAAGAGAAATAGCTTTCAGTAATATGAGAAAATTAGGAATACAGTTTAAGATGTATTTCTAGATCATGATTTTGTAAATAGGTTAGTAAAGACTAAAATGGAATCAATCCCAGGCATCAGGAGGGAATTACTTTATTTTCCCTTATGACTGGCTTGGGACTGAACTACACATGTGAGTGTGTATGCACAATAAACAACGCCTTATATGTATCATATGTATATATGCACACATTTAAATGCTTTAATAAAAAGCATATTTATCCTTTAGGATGACTTTTAATGTCTTTGTCTCTAGGATCAGAGGTGGTTGATCTTGATGGAAAAAGTTCCCTTCTCTACAGATTTGATCAAAACTCTCTGAGCCCAGTAAAGGATATTATTTCTTTGAAATTTAAAACTATGCAGAGTGATGGCATTCTGCTCCACCGGGAAGGCCAAAATGGAGATCACATCACACTGGAATTAAGGAGAGGAAGACTCTTTTTACTTATTAATTCAGGTAAAATTATTCGGCGAAGTGCTTGAAAATCTGACCATTTAGATACCACTTCAGTAACTTTATACTTTTATAGCTTCTGTTGTAATAATTAAGGTGCCGTATGTCCATATCCAAGGGCTTACATGTACACCAATATTCCACTTTCACCTACAAGTGGTTCATATTTTGCAAATTGTACAAGACCTTCATTTGAAATTTTTTACAAAGTGCCAGCAGAACTATCTAGCTGTTTTCAAACATCATGAAGAAAGGAATGGGTCATTGAAAAATATTGAGGTAGTAAAAGTAATGAGGTTGTAGCAAAGATAAAATTTACATTGCAAATGAGCATGTGATGGGAAATACTAATAAAAAGCATTAACAGTGGAGGAAATTGCAACAAGGTTGAGAGGATATTATATTCAAACTTCAGGTAGATCCACTCTAGTGTTTGGATGGAATGCAAGGAAGGAGATTGCAGTAATTATGAGAGATGCCGGTCCACGAGGGGAAACTTTTTTTCTAGACTGGGAATAATGGTGCTGTTATTTTTTCTCTTCTCAGGTGAAGCCAAACTGCCCTCCACTCACACGCTCATCAGTCTCACCCTGGGCAGCCTGCTGGACGACCAGCACTGGCACTCCGTGCTCATCCAGCGCATGGGCCAACAAGTCAACTTCACAGTGGATGAGCACAGGCACCGTTTCCACGCCCAGGGAGAATTCAGTTACCTGGACCTCGATTATGAGGTGTGATAGTTATGTATCAATTAATACAGATTTTTATGATGTGGATGTTGGGTGGCCATGCAAAAGAAAATACACTGTAGAGAGCTCCCCTCCCCTTTTTCAGAGTAACTCCAAGTGACCTAACTCACAATATCAGATTTGGGCAGACACTACTGACGCTTCATCTTTCTGCCAATATGTTAATCTACTCTTATACAGAGAGATTTTCTTTTTTACCTGAAATGTATAGTCACAAATTATCACATGTAAGAAATCTCCAAGGGATCGTATTACCACAAGTGAATACAGAATGTGTTGCATGTTTTGTTTTTTTGTGTGTGCTGTAGGGCATCCTTGAGCAGTGTAGATTTATGGAGAAGTTGTAGTACTGAATAGATTATCAATCGATTCAAATGCACAAATAACCAATATGCGCCGGAAATGTCTATAAAACAAAATGCCATTATAACCAGTTATGTTATTAAACAGAGGCTTACCGTGGATATAAAGTTGCATTTTTATTCATCAACCAATAAACATCAACTCCAGATTTGATTAGTAACTTGTAAGAATAATCAAGTTCTCGTGTAAATGAAAACTGAATGCATGTAAATTTGTTTTTAAATCTGCATTTTAATTTAAAAAAATATCCATATGAAATTAGCAACATGGCAGTGTAGAGTGATGAAAAATTGATTTATCTGTGATGATTAAAGCTATAGCTGTTAGTCATAATTATTTAAGCAGATTATCAGAAAATCACTAAACAATATTATTGATGCCATTTTTCTTTCTAAGATCAGCTTTGGAGGGATTCCAGCACCTGGAAAATCAGTGTCATTCGCCCATAAGAATTTTCATGGGTGTCTAGAAAACCTCTACTATAATGGAGTAGATATCATTGATTTGGCCAAGCGACAAAAACCAGAGATCACCACTATGGTAAGACGTGATAGGATGTTTTAGAGATTACGCTTTTAAAAATTTTCTCTCCTTGGCAATATGCATGTAAAGGATTAATCCAATCTAAAGGAATTATAATGCACAGGGCATGATTATTTTATTTGTATATGACATAAAGCTTTTTTTTTTTTTTTACAGTTGATAATTTAATTTTGTGATGTTATTACTCCAGGGGCCTAATTTCTTTGCTGTGTAATAATAAGATATTCCCTGACAAACTCCCTAAATAAGCGTACCAAGTTCCTGGAATCAGATAACATCCATGTATATTAGAGAGGCATTTGAAAAACTGTATTTTGCTATGGTCATTCATAACAAATAAAAGAAACAAATAGGCTGTTACAAGACTGCATCTGCCAGTCTGTCCCAATAGCAGTGTTGGTCAGGCTGCATTATATTCTAATTCTGTGGAAATGCAGCAGATTTTAAATAGGACTGTACTGGTCAGGGTTCAGTCAGGGAAGCAGCACCACTATGACTTTTATGAACAAGGGATCTATTTTAGGACTTGGATCTTAACAATTGTCAGAGGAACTGGAATGTGGAGGCCCGCTGTCAGAAGAAGAGACTGTGCAGAGTGAAGGAGAGCCAGGACAAACTGGAACAAACCAGCTCCTCTGTGATCACCCTTCACTGGGCTTTGTCATAGAAAAAAGTCTTGTGGAAGGAAATGGCTGGCATTTCACTTTTGACTCAAATACCACAGAAGCTCCGTTTTGGGCTAACTTTTCACCAAAACCAGCTGTGGAAGGGGATTCTGGGAAACATGGTTTCCAGTTTAACCGGCTTCATGATAGAAACTCAGACACACAGATGCATTTCAGTACATTTTTGTAATTGTTCAAAATTCAGGATGTATCCATTTAAACTGGTGCTGTGTCAGCCAATCCCAAAGCACATCATGGGAATATTTATTGTTTGCAAAAGATTTTATTCCTGATTCTCTGTGTGAATTGGTGGTATTTGGAGGAGTATACCATCCAGAAAGATTTTTAGTTATTTTTTTTTTTAATAAAAGGGTAGATGATTTATAGGAAAAAAAATACTGTGGATAGATGTGTGTGTTTCATTGGCAAATGAGTTTCCAGAAACTGCTCATGCAGCTAACACCCACTTTTCACTGGCAAGAGGATTTGTGGCTTGCAGGGTGGTAGCAGGCAGCTGTCCAAATGGAGCATGGGACCAAACTGCAGCTGGTAAAATGTTTCCAGTTTTACGAGGTTTGTTAGTTTCTAATTGCCTTTACATTGTGGGTCAGTGTAGTTTACTTTCCCGCTGTTGTTATTTCATTCACTGGGACAAGGTATTTGTCCACAATGAGAGCTAATGCACTTTTAACAGAGTCACAGTATAGCCAAATATTTTTGTTTAACCAAGACCAAATGGTTTAATTCCAATGTGTATCCTTCTGAATAAAGTCAATTTCACTGAGTTTTCAAATCTCTATTTGGAAAACATGTTAACGATTACTTTCAGGAAAAATAAATATGTTTATCTTCATTTCTGAAGCCTGTTAAGGAATATGCTTAATTATTTCTAAATAATTCAGACCTTGAAGTTTTTTGAAATCCTTAAATATCTATTTTACTTTACTAGCAGAATAATTTATATACATATATAGTATTTTAATGAAAACTTATGCAATTCTAAGGTATCTTGAAGATCTATTATAAAACCATTAGATGCAAAATAATACATGTAAATCTGATGATATGGGCCTAATGATAAGAAAAAGCCAAAAATATTTTTTAAATTAAAGGGATGTTGGGGCCTGGCTGACTCATTCAGTGGAGCACGCAGCTCTTGACCTTGGGGTTTTGAGTTCAAACCCCATGTTGTGTATAGAGATTACTTAAAAATAAAATCTTAAAAAAAATAAAGGAATGTAAGTAGTGCATTATGCATCGTAGTGTCCAATGTAAAACACAAAAGGAAAAATGTGCTAAGGATATAAACAGACCACTCTGAGGAAAGCTAGTCCAAAAGAGCCACAAACGCATGAAAAATGCTCAGATTCACTGTTGGTCAGGTAAACGCAAGACAAATAAAAATGATATATCATGTTGGCATTTTGTCATTGAACTTGTGCAGATTTAAAAGATCTATAATACCTATTCCTGCCAAGGATGTGGGGACAAGGATATCCTTGTATATTACCAGTAGAAATGTGGAGTATTTTAACTTCTTTTTGGAAAAGAAGCTGGCGATATTTATTAAGACATACAGGTATATACAATTCTGTATTTAGAACTCTCTTCTGTCGAACTGAAAATACACATTGGAGCATGCAGAGTTATTTATCATAGCATTGCTGGGAGAGGCAAACCTGGAAACAAAGCACATGCACATTAACAGGAAAACAATTGAGTAAAAGCTGGGATATTCACATAATAGAGTATTATGCAATCAACAAAAAGAAGGAACTAGGCTTACGCCAGATAACTCAAAAGGATTTCCATAAGGTATTTATTAGTGATAGAACATAGCTCCTATTTTTGTAAAATAAATAATGCTTAGTGTGTAGGTATATCGTCAACGTATATCTAAGTGTGTGCTTATGTACATGTAACTGAATATAAACCTGAAACTATATATATATGTTATATATAATATATATTATATATAAATCAGAGATCCAACGGGAAAAGAGAAAAATATGAAAAAATACAGAAGGAAAAACAATAGCTCGGTAATATTGGGTATGTTATGGGGTGGATTAGAACCAAACGCATCAAAAGATGAAAGAGAAAAGGATTTCACCCAGAGCCCAGGGAATGGAAAACCAAGAAAAGGTAAAAAACAAAGAACTGGCTTAAATAAATTTTTACTGACTTCAATGGCATTGAGTTAGATGCCTTTATAGAAGTTGAAAACTGGGGAAAAACGGATTTCACCAAGAACCCGGGGAAAGATTGACCTGACCATACTATCACGGGATTTGAAGAACCTTTAAGATATATGGCAAGGATTTGAATTTTCATGTTGATAGCAGTTTGTTGCTGTTTTAAACCAAGGATAATTTCAGATCCGTAAACGGCCTTTGTGAATACTTCCATTTCTATTACTAAAGTGATGCGAGCCATTCTTAAAGCTTTTTCTTTTGCTTTCTTGTCAGGGAAATGTGTCGTTTTCCTGTTCACAGTCACAGTCTGTGCCTGTGACTTTTCTCAGCCCCAGAAGTTACTTAGCCCTGCCAGGCTTTTCCGGGGAGGACAAGCTTTCTGCCACCTTTCAATTTCGAACCTGGAATAAGGCAGGACTTCTCCTGTTCAGCGAACTTCAGCTGGTTTCAGGGGGTCTCCTCCTCTTTCTTAATGATGGAAAACTTAAGCTGAATCTCCACCAGCCAGGAAAATTACCCAGTGACATCACAGCAGGTAATAAGTGTGTTCCTGCAGGCAAAGCATATGGGTTTGAAAGATTTCATTATCTCTCGATCCCTTTTCCTTAACATTTTATGCATAACCAAAAAATTAGTGTTTGTTTAATAAATGAATACTTGAGTTAATAAGATTATCAGTGCTCTGCCTTACAGGACCTTGACGCCAATTTCCTTTTAAATATGGCTTCACCACTAGCAGTTCTTATTAACCGAATGATAGTTACGGAGGAATAGAAAAGTCCTTTCATGACCCTCTTGCGCACTCCAGATAAGTGACTATATTCTGAGGAAATGTGTTTTGGGGAAAAATGCGAAAGACTTTGAAGTGGACCCAAAGTTTACTGGGCATCTTCAGTGGAAGACTAGACTCTTGTCTAACACAGCTATTAGCCTTATCTGGTCCGTGAGAGAAAAGGAGAGGCCCTTCTTGGATCTTATCTCTATTTCTGTATTTGTGTGTGTGGTAAAACCGAAACCCTTAGTCAAAATAACTTCACTTGCCGACGTGTTCTGTACAGAGTTGGATATATTTGGGGAGGATGAAAAGATTCATGCAAAGTTCTTCATTTGGACACCAAATGGGATTCTCTCCACTTCTAGGCAATACGGTATCATAATGATTTGAAGTACTATAATTAAGAAGACTATATGAGTATCTGGAAAATTAATGTCTAATTTAGGTCAGTGCTTTGGGTGAGGGATATTTTTGTCTCTTCATTAAAATTATATAGTTCTTGACAAGGGATCTCCATCACATTTTCATATATGTGGAATAACACCCAAGCCAAGCAACTAGAGGTCACATTGAGGTAAATTACCACATCAGTTTAATAAATGATCTTTAAAAAAAAATTAAAGATGCCATTGTACTACTCCTCTATATTAACTATGACCAAAATTAATAGAATATGACTGAGAGAGGAAAAATCAGATTACAGTCAGAAACTAAATATAGAAAGAACAAGTATACAAATGGACTCACAAATGCATAGTCTTTATGTATCTTTTTCATTGTTCAGTGTATCACTGCAGTTTGTGGGAGCTAAAAGTTCAATGTTAATTATAATTTTTAACAGTCACTATGTTGTGACTTTTTAATGTAATGCTCAAAATGTGGTAGATTTGCAGGCTTGACAAAAGGAAATAAATTAATCAGTGCCATATGAATAATTAATAGGCTCCCTAAAATGAGGGCCTAAAAATGTAAGCTTGTCATTAATGTGTAGTTTATTGTGATTTATTTGACATCCTAAGAAGTGGTTATATTCATAGCCTTCTTTCAACATCTTAAAGAAACTGCTTCAGTACAATGTTACTATAGTGAGCCCCATGAAGCTAGTCCTTTTCTAAACACATTACAGGCATGAATATTTATTAAATTACTAGGCATAAGTTATATAGAATACTCTGAATGATTTAAAAATCTCTAAATTAATGTTTAAATTTATTAAATTTAATTATTAAATTTAAATAATTTAAATAATTAAATTTAATTATTAAATTATCTCTAAATTAATGTTTAAATTTATTAAATTTATTAAATGTAATCCATTGTGGCATCAGAGGACTCAGTGTGATTGTTTCCATAGCTAATAACAAGGAGCCTCAACTATGGATGAATGCCAAGGTAGGAAAAATCGTTACACTTCAGATCACACAAGTAGGCCTTGACTTACCAACTCCCCCACTCCCATTTTTCCAGTTCCTTGAAAAATATTAATTTTGGCCAGTTTCAGTGAGGCAAGCACCTTTTGCACTTGAAAACAGAGTATATAAATGGTAGCTGGGTGGGTGGTTCACTGGTCCCCTCCTGAGGGAAGGTTTTCACATGTACAATGCTCAAGAATTAAGTCCTTTGTCAGGATGTATTATAATGACTCTTTAAAGGGAATCAAATACTTATTGATGGATTTGTATCATATTATGTTAAAGCTTTCCATTCTGTAAGTAAGGGTGGTTCAATTTTTCTTAACTGCTGAAGATATAAATTAGTAATCTTAATATGTTTTAAAGAATCAAAATTTTTCTATCTTTTGCAGTGGAATAAAAATTAAATTGTGTTGAGAAAGAGCCGCGTTGTTCAAATCTTTGAATTAGCAGGATAAATTTTTAATGTGATACACAGTTTGGCAAATTGTCACTTGGAATTCTTTGAAAATACTGTCAGCCTGTATCATTTTTGAAATATTAAAGATATTAGTCTAAATTATAAAAGATATTAGCAGTATTACAGACTCCTTCATGACACAAAATATTTTCAGTCGTTGTCACTTTTATAGATGTCAAAGCAAACACTGTTCAGATGGCATCAAGGACCCAATGAACAGCGTGGCTATGTTTTCCTATTTAAAGCAAATTCATTATTGTAGGATTTGAGATTTCTGCTATGATTTAGCATTTCTTTTTTTTTTTTTTTTTTTAAAGATTTTATTTATTTATGTGACAGAGAGACAGCCAGAGAGAGAGGGAACACAGCAGGCGAGTGAGAGAGGAAGAAACAGGCTCCCAGCAGAGGAGCCTGATGTGGGACTCGATCCCGGAACGCCGGGATCACGCCCTGAGCCGAAGGCAGACGCTTTAACGACTGCGCTACCCAGGCGCCCCTGATTTAGCATTTCTGCTGCTGCTTTTGCCTGAAGGTGAAAATCAGGCCTATAAACCAGCTTCTTGCTGTCATGGGCAGGGCCTGGAGACATGGGCTTGCAGAATAAGAGACGTTTCTGGCATTTTTCATTTACTAGACCTTCACGATCCTTGTGGCCCTAGCAGAGGAGCAGCCCTCTGGATTTGCCTAACTGAGGAGAGCCTTGTTTTATCCCACCTTCTTCCCTCTCATTGTTGGAATAGTCCTACCTCCCAGATTGTAAACCTGTCACTTCCCGAAACTCCCTTTCTCCTAAAGTGATTGGCACCAGTGATCTCCATATTTTCGTCTTGACAAGATCTATCTGGTGGCCTGGAACTTTAGTTCTGGCTGCTGAATATAGTTAGTGGATATAGGAATTTCTGACACTGTTTCAGAGCTCTTAAAGATATTTAAAAACAGGAAAAACCCTTCAGTTCCTCCTTGAGCAATAGCCTAGGTATAACCACCTTTTGTACCTTTGCAAAGAACCTACCCTGTACAGCAGGCTTTTTTCTTTATATATCTTATTTCATGGATGCCTAGTATGGTCTTAAGAGAGAGTGATGGTGGCTAAGCTGTCACAGTTCCTTTGTAGCAATTAGGATTGGTACCAGAAGACTGTATGTGAGAAGCAGATGTAAATCGGTTTCCTCCTTCTGCATTTTGTGTGTTTATGTGGTTGGACCTCAGAGGGTGAGAAAAAGAGAGAGGGGGAGAGACAGAGACAGAGAAAGAAAGAGGAGGGGGGAAGAGGAAGGGAGAAGAGAAAAGAGGGAGAGAGTTCTGGAAAACAGTCATGTTCTCCCCTACTATCTATAATCACAAACACTTCTATTTATTTTTCTATTATTTCATTATTCCATTTAGAGTTTTCAATGCTTTCCACCCAAAGTCCACAGTGAACACACCTGTATTCAAACAAGTTGGGTTTATTGCTTATTGCGGCAAGGAGAACACACATCCTGGGGAGCCACAGGCATGTCTTAATGTAAAGGTGTTAAGGATGATTTATTCTAAGATTTTGGGTTGTTAGTTTATTTGGGGAGGAGGTTTTGAGGAAGTGGAAAATTGCTCTGGATTAAATGCTGCTAGGAAGTAAGGGTAATTGTGTGTTGAGGTTATCTTTGTAAATCTTATCTAGGATGGAGGAATGAAATAAGGCCAAAGCTGTAATTGGTATAAAAAAAATAAAATCAGTTGTCATTCATATTATCCAGAAGAGGAAGTTTGGTATTTTTGTGGTTTTCACAGTAGCCTTGTTATTGTCTGGGCTTACACAACATTATAAAGTAGTTTGACTTTTTCTTTTTCTTTTTTTTTTTTGGTTCAGTTTCACTGTAGTCACAGAGTTACCTTGACTAATATTGGTGTTCTGTGAGATTGTGTTCAGCAGGAGAGCACCAATGCCTAGCCCTAAGTGCCCGCCAACTTCTCATACCGCCAAGGTCTTGCTCAGAGTGCCAGGCTACTTCCTAGCTGTTTGGGAGCTGCTTTTTGGTTTCTCAAATTTATTATTTACAAGAGCAAAAAAAATAAAGGGACCGCCTATCCTGCAGGCAGAGTATGGGTTTTGGAATCAGCTTACCAGCTGGACATGACCTTGGATAATTTGTTGTTCTTACTTGAGCCTGGTTTTCCCCATATTTAAAATGAATACTATCAGTGTTGAAGATTAAATACACAATGCACGTTAAGCACACAATACCTGCTATGAAATCCATAAAAACTGTTGTTATTAATTATTTTTTTATTATACCAACAACATGCCCCCCTCCCAGACTCAAAACTTATGAGTGGTGGGAGCAGTCGTCTAATTAGCATTTACTTACTTAATGTCATGAACAAGATAAAGGACAAATTCGGTGATTCCTCTCCTGCCCTTCATTTACAGTGTTGTGGTCTTCTAAGGGGCTCCCTCTCACCAGACCTAAAAGCGGGAAGGAGTTGTACACTTAAAAAAAAAAAAAATAGAACCTAATTTTAAAATTATCCTTTTATTATGTCAAGTTAAGAGAAAGGAATTAATTGGACTTTTCATTGTTTAATTTACATGGTAAATCCCACGGATGGTAACAAGCCTCCTCCTCATAAGTCAGTGGTGTCTGTTATAAATGAGGCTTGGGGAGAGCTTTCCGGTGGTTCCCCCACAAACACAGCACAGCTTCAGTACATGCTAGCTGGGCACGTGGGTGACTTAACTGTGTCAGATGACTGAGCAGCTGTCCTAGCAGTCTTTTGTTCTTAATCTAAATTGGCTTCTGTGTTGACAGAAGAAATTCCCGAGCTTTGACTTTAATCCCGCAGCATGCGTCACCCAGCCCATACCTGAAGCACTGCTACTCAGTGTGGTCCCTGGACTAACACCCATTCAGTGAAATATTTGTTTCCAAGAGGAGCATAAAACTTGGCATTAAGTTCTAAGAACCTGTGAGAGCAATAAGATCTTGCTGTGCCATCCAAGCACATGGGCGCTGGGCTTGTATCTTATGTCTTCTTTATTTAATTTTTACTGACTTTCCCTCAATTTTATGAAAGTATCGGTCTGCTCTAGGCCAGGAAAGAAAATGTTCATCACCACAGGTAGTTTGAGAAGCACTATCCTGGACCTGTAAAAAGCCTAAGATAAGAGGGGCTCCTGGGTGGCACAGCGGTTAAGCGTCTGCCTTCGGCTCAGGGCGTGATCCCGACGTTATGGGATCCAGCCCCACATCAGGCTCCTCCACTATGAGCCTGCTTCTTCCTCTCCCACTCCCCTTGCTTGTGTTCCCTCTCTCACTGGCTGTCTCTATCTCTGTCGAATAAATAAATAAAATCTTTAAAAAAAAGAAAAGCCTAAGATAAGATAACAGAAGCGGAATCATGTTTACAGGGCCGTCCAACCTTTGAGAGAGCCGATAGGAGGCACGTGTGACGCAAAGCTCAGTACAAGGACTTTCACTCTAAATGTATCCTCTTAAAGGAAGCTCTAGATGACAAATCTGGGGCATTTGATTTATTTTAGTCCAATCTCATACTGTCCGGGATTACATAACTCTTCAGTCGTCTATTTCCAGAGCCCACTCTTAGAAAATGTGTCTAAAAGTATCTAACCTACATTTTTCATTTTTCATTTTTCAGGTTTTTCTCATTACCTTTCACAAACCAAGCCAGTTGGGTCTTTGAAAATCTTTTTTGCTTCCTGGATGTAGTATAAAAATGAGCTTCAGTGCCCAGGATGGAATTTGCGTTATACTAAATAAATCCAGGGCAAAGAGCTTAATCGCCTAAGAGAGCTTCTACACATTTTCTCTCTGAAAGCCTGTGGTCAAAAATAGCTAGGGAAGTGAAGAAATTGTGCATTGTACATAATACCAGAAAAGAGGCCCTGACCTTTGCGTTTTATAGAGTACTCCTATTTTAGTTTACTAATTTGATATACAAAATCATACAGCATTGAGTATTCAATGGATATAAACCTTACTGGTAAATCCACAATAGAGATGCTTAGATTCCACCTGTCTGCTGATATTCAGACACAGAGCCTTTGTAGACTCAATTCCCTTTAAGAAGGAAAGGGCTAACTCATCTCATGGATTCATGAAACTAGAGCTGCCTTGGGAGGGATGGGAGATTGTTTTTAAGAAGTGAAGAGAATACTTTGATTTTGGATTAATGCAATTTTTGGTTATATATATATAATCTTGAAAAATTGGGGGAAAATATAAAAATGAATAAAAACCACAGTTTTTCATTATGCAAAAATTACCGCTTTGTATATAGGGATATTTCCTTTCAGCCCTTCCCCATATTTATACAAAAAGTAGGAATATCATTAGAACTGTATATATGTAGTTGATTCTCATTATTTGCAGTAGTTATGTTGTGTAAAGTGATCGTGAACATTGAATTAGCAAATATTGAACTACCACTCCTAGGGGAATTGTGGGGTTAGGTTCCTGTGACCTTCTGGTAACAACATTTTTGTCAGCCAGTCAATATATAACCTTGCTTTATATATGATTCTGTTTAAAGACACCTTATTTAATATATATTGTTGATCCATTAACATTGAACTCGTGGCCAGCCGCACCATAACCAATGCCTGAGTGAAGTTCATATAACATGTATATTTTCTCTGTGAGGCACTATCACTGCCTCCTTGCATTTAGGAACACCAGACAATACCCTATCACTAGGCCTGGGGTCTTTTAAATGGCAAAATCACCAACCAAAAGCACAAAAATGTGGGAAACGTGTTTACATATGAGAGCTGAAACAAGCGTTTCCTTGTGTAACCTCAGTTGGAAACACGTGTGTCGGTCAACACAATTTATTCACTGCTCTGTGCATGTCTGTGAATGATTCCAAAGATGCCCTGAGTATTGATTTTGGGGTTACAAATAAATTATGGTGAGTACATGAATTTGCGAGTATGGAATCTGCACGCCATCAGGATCGACTATGTAAATGCGGTTGTACACACTGCTTTATTTTTTAACTTCATATTATATGGGAAAACTTTGAATATTCATTATAGTAATTTTTCTAATGATTGACTTGATATACATTGCTAAATATGTAATATTATAAAAGATGACTACACAAAAATGTAAAAAAGCAGATAAATCATTTTATTGGGTCTAACCTAGAATTTTGGAAAATATCTGTACTCTTCCCAAACCCCTCCCTGTAAAAGGTAAAGTACATGATGGAAGCTGAAAACTGTCCATGCCAAACATTTGAAGGATTTTAACCACTTAGGACTTCTTCCAGAGTTGGGGATTTTGTTCTTTATATTGAGGCCCTAAGAAAAGAATAACACACCATTTTCCACAAGACAGTACCCACTTGCCTCCTTTTCCTGTCTTTCTGTTTCTTTTTTTTTTTTTTTTTTAAAGATTTTATTTATTTATTCGACAGAGATAGAGACAGCCAGCGAGAGAGAGGGAACACAAGCAGGGGGAGTGGGAGAGGAAGAAGCAGGCTCATAGCAGAAGAGCCTGATGTGGGGCTCGATCCCAGATCGCCGGGATCACGCCCTGAGCCGAAGGCAGACGCTTAACCGCTGTGCCACCCAGGCGCCCCTGTCTTTCTGTTTCCTTTTATTATACTGAGTGCCGTGCTTGTTTGGGTGATGTATATTTTGTTTCTAACTAACTGCTTATGCTGTTCACTGTTGAGAGAGATTTCTTTTAACTGATTTTGTCTCCCCCAGGTGTTGGATTAAATGACGGACAGTGGCATTCCATCTCCTTATCTGCCAAACGGAATCACTTGAGTGTGGTGGTAGATGGCCAAGTGGCCTCTGCTGCTTCTTCCCTGGGGCCCGAGCAGATTTATTCCGGTGGTACCTATTATTTTGGAGGTAAGAGAAAGAGATCAGGCCGTACAGGCAATTGACCCATATTTGCACTTACTCCCCACTGTGTCTTCGAGATGTCATTATGTTTTAACCAATTCAATAGTATGGAATAATTTCTCACTTTCATTGAACATGGACGTGTTGAGTGAATCAAGATGACCAACTATGACCTAAAATGCATTTCTTAGAGGTGGATTTACTTATGTTTACAATTTCTACAATGATAATGCTTGCAAATAGACAACGCTCTTCAGTTCTTACTTTCAAACTTTGTTATATTTTCCTAGTGTTAAATGGTTCTTATATGGCTTTTTCAGATTTTATGGGCTGATTTTATTGCAGTATTTTCCTTCACATGGCTCTTAGCTCCTCTGGAGCATCCTTATTGCTTTCCTACTGCCCAATGCAGAAGGGCAATATTATGCCAGTGGCAAATAATCTAACCTAATTAGCCATAGAAACCTCTGTTCATTGCTAAATAATAATGCACTGATACATTTGATGAAATTAGGGCATCAACCTTCAACACTGGGCCATCTCTCTAAAAGAACAAAAACAAATGAAGCATTTACCTGCCTGGATGTTTGTTTGAACTAAAAGCTTGGAAAAGAAAACCTTGGAAATGGAAATGAGTCTTTACCACTGGAAAATGAAAATAAAATGTGATTTGCCATTAGAAAGGCAAAGTTGTAAAACTGGTAGTAGTAAGACCTATTTCTAATCATGACTTGGTGTGTTTCTTATTGCTGTTATTTTGAATTTTGATAGTCACCTGTCTAGAATCCCTTTTGAATTTGGTGGTGGTGGCCCAATCTTTATTATTCATCAGTAAAATACAAATTCCTTCCTAAGAATTGACAGTAAGCACACAGACCATGCATCGTTCATCTGATACTAAGAACAAACGAACACTTTCCGTGCTACCCATGGAGGGGTCCATGTCCTAACTGAAAGGGAAATTTTCACAATGTCTGGAGCCCTCGATGTCCTCCAGATGAAAGAGGAGGATGTCCTCAGATTCCCCACAGCAGGAACCCACTTGGGTGGCACCAACCTTGACTTCCATATGGAACAACAGTACATCTACAGAAGGAGAGGTGATGGAGTCTACCTCATGACTCTGAGGAGAACCTGGAAGAAAATTCCGCTGGCGGCTCCTGCCATCATTGCTGTTGAAAACCTGGCCAATGTCAGTGGCCTGTCATCCAGAAATCGTGGCCAGTGCGCTGGGCTGAAGTGTGCTGCTACCCCTGGAGCCACTGCTGCTGCCGGCGCCTCACCCCTGGAACCTCCACTAACCAGATCCACGCAGCCTTCCGAGAGCCGAGACTCTGGTGGTGACTGAGCCCAGAGCTGACCACCAGCCTCTCACAGAACGCTCCTGTGCGCTGTGTGGACATCGCCATCCCTTGCTCCCTCAGGGCGTCTTATGTGGCTGCTGGCCCAGGATGTTCTGCGCATGCGTGGCACCATTTCCCGCGACCGCCGGTGCGGGATCTGTGCTTGCAGAGTTCCTGAAGGGATGGAAGAGGAAGAGCCCCCCACTGGTGAGACCGAAAAGGAAGAGCAGACCGCTGCTGGAAAGGCTGGGACCAAGGAGGAGGGAATGGACTGCCCCAGCTCCTGAGTTCACTGCTCCGCGAGCCGAAGTGGCAGGCTGCTCTGGAAGGCGGCCAGGCGCCCTCTGGGCCCGTTCCCTGCTGAAGACTGGAGCGCTCGGCCGGCCACTGGAGACCGGTCCGCAGCGGCCGCTGCTCCGGCCGCGGAATGGGTACGAACAACCCCCGAGTGGTCTTCAGCTGCTCTCCCATAAGGGCAAACAAAATGGAAATAAGGTCGATGGAAAAGAAACCGTTTCTAAAAAAAAAAAAAAAAAAAAAAGAACCAACAAAACCCCTGCATCATCCGTTACTGTGAATGGCAGCATAGCGGCAACAATCTTAAAAGATGTAATTGCCGCCGTTAGTGAGGTTTGTTCATTCCTGAACCAAGTTGTTTATTAAACCTCATGGAATATATGATTGATTTTATGGCAATCCATAGGAACACATTCCCTTAATAAATGGTAAGATATGGAGAACAAATTAAGAGCTTTCACTTAAAAGGAAAAGATTTAGAAGCACTAGAAGAGATTTTAAAAACAGGCATATTGTTAAATGTGAAAAAAAAAAGAGTAGATAAAATGAATAGGCTGGATAAAAGTGTAAATCATGAAAATAGAACCCTCATTCTTAAAGTATTTTTCATCCCTCATGTTCGTATTTAACGATGCTTACCAGTTTTTTGCAGAAAATTTTTATTGCTATTATTCATTCTGTCATATTTTGTGGTGAAATATATCACACGTGCACTCTGTAATTTTGCTTGTTTTTATTATGTTACAAACGATATGCACTATTTTATTTAAATAAACTTTTAATCTTTGAATAGTTTTAGATTTATGCAAAAGTTGCAAAGATAGAGAGTTCCCGTATTCCCTGCACCCAGTGTCTTTGGTAGTTCACCTCTTACATCATATGTGCATTTTAAAGAATACTAATCAGAATACTATGCATATCTACATGTGCATTTCCCAGCTTAGAAAGATAATATTATCAACTTTCTTTTGCCCCTCCAGGGTACTATCTCTTCATCTCCCCAGGTAAACACTGTCTTGAATTTGGGGCTTATTCTCCCTCTCATGTTCTTTATAATTTGACGTCTATTAAGGTGTCCGAGTTCCTAACCAATATACTGTGGAAGCTTCCATAATAAAATTCAAACTTCAGGACTTAAAAAAAAAAATCACGATCGCCCGTTTACTTAGGTATCTCTGTTTAGTCAATCATCTCAGTTGGTGTCCTTCAGTTCCAGAAGGGCATGAGATTCTACTGATCAATGAACACACACCCTGCACACTCTAAGGCACCCTAACATTTCCAGGGCTAGAAACAAAAAGCCAAAAGAAAGCAGGAGGCCTTCTCCTGCCCTGCTCTTCCCTCCTCTTCCCAGGCTTGTGATCCAGAGACTGGTAGAGGAGGTCCATCCTTCTGGAAGCCCACTTAGGGCTTTGGGCTGGCAATTCTGGATTTGGGGACTGGACTGGAGGAGAGTGGGGTGACCAACTCTTCCCAGTTTTAGTACTGGACACCCTGAGTCCCAAGGCACACTGTCATAGTTGTTGGCCCTAGAAGACCTTCTGCTCTGTGTGCATGAGAGCCTCCTGTAATACGAGGATCCGTATTATCTAATTGGAAGGCTCTTCTTAAGTTGTTCATTCTTCAGCCAGTTTATCTTCAAGTAAATAAATATCCCATGTTCTAAGATACTTCCCATCAGTTCTCTTCCACAACTCTCTCAATTCAGCTGCAGCTTTCCAGTGATCTTATCAGCCTATAATCGGCCTAACATGGCTGCAGTCTATTCCACCAACCTGCACTGCACCTCCGTTCCAGGCTGCTCTTGAGAGCGACACTCATGTCGGGAGAGGGTGCGGCTCAGAAATCACAGCATTCCACATATGCCATGCCAGAGCCCATTATTGTCCATCGCTTTCTGCTTTTTCTCCCTCCAGCCGAGTGCTTTTCAAAAATTCGGACTGCACTGTGGTGCATTGTGCTCGGCTTTTTTTATTTGTAAATTGTAAATTTTAAATCTGGGTTCTCCAGATTAAGGACAGATAAATGTCTAATTCCTGCAATATTCCCCCATGTGATCTTTGTGCTCTTGATAACACACTGTGCAGCACAGACTGGAGGCACTAGACCTTGTGCAGAATTCTCACACCCCCACTTGGGTAAATCAAACATCATCCATCCAGTGAACGGGCTAGACCACCATGAAGTCAAAGCCGACATCTTCTGGTGCGGTGACATCGAGTGATAATTTATCTGTCATCCTCAGAGGTGCTTCACATGCCAACTGCCTCCAGTAATGGATCCATCCATTAATTCAGCATTAAGTATTCCCCAGAAATCTTCGTATTTTAGAACTTCCATCTCAAACAGGTTCAGTGCTGAACTTCTCTGTGCTATTGCAATATATTAACTTGTGGTTGCCTGTTATCGTAGACTAATGAGACGAACCTGGCTTGAACCCTTCTTTATTCTAAAATCTCTTGCTTATTAAACATTGTGGCTAGGAATATGAAGTGCCTAATGATATGATGATGTGCTTTCTGTAAAGTTCCGTAATCTTTCTTTGTCACTGCATTTGCTTAGTTTTATTCCCTACAGGCATATTGCACAATTTATTTTATTCTGAAATGGTTTGAAATGTGTCAGGAAACACTACCTGGAGAAAAGGAGATTAGCAGAGCTGTTTATATTCCTGGCATATTGTAGTCGCCCCCAAATATTATTGAACTATTATCCTCTCAGTTTTTACTTTAACATTCTTAATTGGTTAATAAGTCATCTAGAAAACATATCAAGGTTATAATAACCATACCCTACACCACAGAAGAATTTTAAGCACTGAAAATGTGTATCATACCATGTACAATAAATTGATACTCCAAGAGCTTTCATCACCTTTTCTTGATATATCAAATTTGAAACTTCAAAGTCTCCCTTGGCTAAAATGTGATATTCCAATGTACCTGATAACCGTTTTAAGTGTGAATTCTGGCCTTTACCTGCCATGTTAATGTGTTTCATTAGGAAAATAAGCATTAAAGGGAAATACTGTCAGTCACAACATTTAATTATAATTAGCAAAGAGAGTTAATTGTATAGGTATTAGGAAGAAAAAGAGTGTGGATTGTGTAGGAATTAAGAAGTTGCTGATTCATTTCTTATTCTTGAAACTGTAATAGTGCTTGACAACCATAACAGCAGAGAAAGATTAATGAAAAATACGTAAGTATAGTATATGTGTTCATACTCCATAAAATTATTTATTTCACTTGGCTAGAGAAACACTTAGAACATCATTAAACCCCAGAGAATAATGGTTAATAATATAGTTCTTTATTACTTAAATAATTAGAAACAGGTCTTAGATAAGTGTTAGGAAAAAATCAATATAAATGGAACATTCTTTTATGAGGCAAAGAATAAATAAAATCACAGTGAAATGTCTGACATTAAGTCATTATGATTTATTAAAATGCATGTGTGTATGGCTCTTATATGCATATGAAAATAAAGTATTTGTTTAAATAGTTGGTAATTTTATTCTAAGTCAATATAGCTCCTTTCCCAAAGAGTTAGCTTTAAATACCAAGGTATTTCACTGTTATTGATTTATCTTTTCTTACCTACAGTGCACATATTAAATCTTTATGCCTTTTTCTGCATTCCAAAAGACTAAGTTCCTTTGTTTAAGTTTAATAAGCATTTCATATTATATAATGATAATATAGTATATATAATATAAATAATTATATGTAATAATTATTATATATTATTATTAATACAAAGTATTTCTCTTTATTACCATAGGATTCACATGAAATAATGTTATAATTAATTGTAATTGTATAATAAAGAGAAATACTTTGTATGAATTGCAATATGTCATTTAGGTCAAACTAATGATGACTGCGAGGGGCTCTTCCTCCCTCTTTTCATTTTAAGAAATTAATCAAGTGCCTCTTTCTTTTCTTTTTTCATAATGAAGTTGTCTGTGATACTAAATCCTGATTCATTATGATATATCCTGACTTACTTTGTTTTGTGTTGTTTTGGTCAGGTTGTCCTGACAACAGCTTTGGATCCAAATGTAAAAACGCACTGGGTGGATTTCAGGGATGTATGAGGCTCATTTCTATCAGTAACAAGGCGGTAGATCTGATTTCAGTTCAGCAGGGGTCCCTTGGAAACTTCAGTGACCTTCAGATAGACTCATGTGGAATCACAGACAGGTAAGGGCAATCTCATTTCTTTACCTTGACCTGTCCGTTTTCAAGCGTTTGCAGCATATTAAAATTTATATATAAAATGAATATGTTTTTAAACTTCTCTTTCCTGCCATCACCTGTTCCACAGGAAATGGATGATATTCACATTAGAAATAAGAATGATACGCTTTAAAAAAAAAAGAAAAAGAGAAATACACTCTTAGGTTTATACCTTGTATTTCCAGGGATAAAATTTAGATGGAAGACATGTGACTGTGTTATTTATATGTACACATGCTGCCAGTTTACAAAAGGTAATGTCGATGCTGCTATAATTTTAGATGGGTGTAAATGTATCAAAAATATATCATTAAACTTGGTAAATTAGTACACTCTGACAGTAGTATTGATCACCACATACCAATAAGTCAGAGACCTACGGAGCTGGTTATCAAAGTGTCTTTTGCTTCTCTGACAGCTGAGTAATATTTTCAGAGACATAGCAATTTAACTGGTTGCTATGCTCCTAATGTGTACCTTTAACAACCCATTACTGTCTTCTCTGCAGGGAAAACAAAAAGAGCCTCTCCTCTGGAAAAGTTTGGAGCTCTAGTATTGCTCAAGATGTAAGGATGATCCAGTAGTTTCAATAGGAACTCCCAGTATAGGGCATGATAATGCAAGATTTGAAAGTTAGTTGTAGAGAACAAGTGACTTTTAAAATAATAATTGATAGTTAATAATTAAAAATATTTTTAGGCATGGGCATATTAGCCAAATAATCTTGCCAATCATGCTTTAATATCAAGGGCATTAATTCTAATTATTGAGTTCAATGGAATGTGATAGCCATTACAGATTAAAAAATTAAGCAATGTTGTGACAGACTTAGCCTCTACCCCATGGTAGTGTTCAATATATATTTTGAATAAATAAAATTCTGAGCTTAAAAATAACTTTTTATTTGCATGAGACATTTTATCAACATAAACGCACATCTATTATATATAATATTATTATATATTATATGTATATTATATCTGATAGACCATCTATCAGTGTCTGCGGATCCTATTTTGAACACTAATAGATATTGTGTTGTGTTTAGAAAGAAGTAATTGTAATCTCATTTAGCAACGGATTAGGAGGCCATACTTTACTTTCTATGAATACACATTTATTTATTTAACCCAACTTGTAGATAAAATAATTCTTCCTATAATGAAAGATGATACGTAAAGGAAGAATTTAGACTGTAAACCTCAATTGGTTTGGTTTTGGGACTAAATGACAGTGACCTTCTTCATAGTTACATCCACACCAGCTCTAGAACCTTAATCCCAATCTGGGGAAGGGCAGGTGGCAAGGCTCCCCGAGCCAGCTCTCTCAAGGTGGGGCTCACTTGTCAGTGGTTAACAACCGTTAGGGCCCCATGGGAAGGTTCAGTCATCCACACTATTAGTGACAGTCATGTTAACCATCTCAGATTGCAGACAGTTCTCTCGGGACAAGTTGATCCACGCGTCTCCAATGGGGCTTTCTCTGAAGCTGCCCTCTTACACAAGGAATCTGGGGGAGATATAGCCTTGTAAAACAGAGGACTGTGATACAGCACAACTGGAGAAAGTAGAGTTTTAGTACCACATCTGAAAAACACTTTTCAGAAATAGTGAGCAAATTATGGATAGATCTTGGCTATACATGATTTATTTCTTTAAGAGAAACTTATGACTAACGGTCACCCTAGTAATCTTAAAAATAATAGCAAAAATCAAAATAATTTTGGCATTTGTTTACTTTTCAAGTTTCCAAAAGTATCTCTAAACTCATATTCAAAAGAAAATACATATTCATTTATTTTGGTCTTAGGTGCTATACCTATTGACATAGCTTCCAAGCATTATTAAATGATGTCTTTTTTTAAAATCTGTTTACCAGGGTGTATTCTAAGCACTTAACATGAATTAGTACTTACGTTTGACAATGTGTAAGGATGATGTGAGTGTGCAAGGAGTCTGGGAATGCATGTGTGAATGACCTACAAGTGTGTGCATGCATTGGGATAGTATGGTTGTGTGTGTGTTAATTTGGATGAGTTAGTGTGTGAGGACTTGTGTGAGGGTGTGTGTAAGGACTTGTGTGAGTATGGAAGGTGCTTTTGGATATGTGAGTGAGCTCGTGAGTGTGTACATATATGTGAGAGATGGTGTGGAAGGACTGTGTTCTAAAATGAATTTTACTTATTTATTTATTTTTTTAATTTTAAAGATCTAATTGGGTTTATTAAATGATTTATGAATTGGGCAGCGTCCATTTAGGATATAGAAGAGGCATGCACTGAAACGAATTTTAAATTAATTAATATGTGCTTGAAGTAATCCTCACAAAACCCCATAGGGCTTGTTCCTAGTAGTATTTGTTTCTTATAAATATGAAAGCAGATGCAGAGAGGAAGTTGGCTAAGAGGACATGGCTCAAAAACAGAGCCGGCATCAAATCTCAACGCCCCGGGGCCAGCAAAGTCCCATGGAAATGTCTGCCTGCAGAGCTGCATGACCAGCTGGGGGCACATTCACATTTATTGTGGTTACTATTAATCTATGTATAATAAACGCATAACTTAATGGTTTAATAAATTGCAATTAAAAACACAGGAACATTAAAAATAAAAATCTGACAGGAACTAAACAGTGTAGCTCTTTTTGTACTTTAAGTTGAATCAAACCTATACTAAAGGTGTACATATATTTACACACATGCTCACACTCACACTTACACAGTCATTCGCACACACTCTTTTACACACATAAATGAACAGCCATTGCACACAGCCTCTCATGTGTATGTACACACTTGTGTGCTTACTGCATACCCCAAAGCTCTTTACCACACACAATCCTTACAAGTACACTCCTTATACACACATTCCCATACCTCCTCATTCATATATCCATACACATGTACACTCACACACATGCACACACTTACAAGATCATTCCCATGCCTCTTACACACTCACATCTTCCTTACACACAGTCACACACAGTCACACACACACACACACACTCATCTAGAAGCCCTCCCTTTGTACTCTGTGGACGTGCAGGGGTAGTGACCCCACCTCAGAAATCTGGGTGGAGGGTGACTGAGAGCTGAGGGTAATCACTCTCTCAAGGGAGCTGCTGTCCCTATCTCATGTCCCCATGTAAGTTTATGAGCAATGAAAATAATGATGGAAATGTCTACGGTAAAGTGTTGGAGTCTAGAGAGAATGGGTTGTTTTACTTTGTATTGGAATGACTAGTGAGAAGAAAAATGTAAATTGTTCAGACGTTGAATCAAAATCAGTACTTCGCTATAGAATGTAATTTGCCATAGGTTACTTACTGGTTGTCAAACAGAGCTACTACATGGGGAATTTAAATAACATCCACAATCCAGGCTTCACACTGTAATTAAAAAATGTGAAAAGTCAAGCCTAACAAGAATCAAGGAAAATGATTTCAGTATCTTTCAGCAGCAGCAAATCAAATAGAAAGAGCACGTGTATCACACTAATTATTCATTCTTTAAGATCGTAGGTATAGCCACTTACAACTGCCCCTTTTAAAGCATGGCTGAGGTCTGTTAAGAATAGCTTGCTCTGTCCTTTTCTTTTCTGATCACCAACTAGGATTATTATTGTTTTAATCTCCCTCTTTCTTCTAGATTGTTATTGACTTGAAATGCTTAAAAAATTAGATACATCATGAAACATTCTTTGAATGGATTCCTGTGAATCTATAAAAATGCTAAAATATATGTAAACTTAGTTGGCAATGAAAGATGCCCATTACTTATTTGTGAATCCTTAAAAAGCAGGTTGTAAAATAACATACAATTATATTTATAAATACAGCCTCACACACAAATGCATGTATATGTTTATAGTGGTGATTTTTGTATGTGAGGTTATAAACTATATTTCTTCTCTATTGTTTCCTGGATCACTTGATTTTTTGTACAGTGGATATCTATTTTTTATAATCAGGAAAAATCAATAACATCGTTTTCAGTTAAAATTGGAGAAATCCTATAAGCGAAACATGAAGTTTCCTATCCTTAGTTTTTTAATAACGGAGGTTGCAGAAACCCCAGTATGAATGCATTCTTGACAGGCTTCGCAGTTTATTTTTTTATTCTGGGGTAAAAGAGAGCATTTCAAGCTTTGGCCTCAATATATGTTTCAATCTAAATTCTAAAAAGCATCAATAATCTGATCAGGGCTGTTCAAGTGGGTACCAGAAGCTCCCTAGCTTTGTTGTCCACAGTGCCCTATGTATCTCAGTGATTTTCTCTTAGTGTTCTGAGACTGAAAATATAACTCTTTCATTTAAAAAGTAGCTTAGGTCCAAACAACTTATTTATGTCCTAAAATTTAGTAACCCTCTGAAAAAGGAACATATATATATATATAATTTTATATAATGTGTATTTATTATTAATTTATATAAGGAATAATATATATTATTCATATAATTGTAAATATCAGTATATATATTATATATAGTATTTATGTAATTTGAAAATACTTTAATTTTAGTTTGAATTAAACACAACTACTTCATAATTACATGTGTTTACCTGTTGAGTACTGCACAATTTGTCAAAGCTTGGGATCAGGTCAGACACCGCCACCCTCATTTTTGCTCAACACTGATTTCACATGGTACTGTTTTTTTGTTTTGTTTTTTTAATCAACTCCCGAAAATCCACCTTCTTAAAGATAGGACATCATTAGGGGGTGCCTGGGTGGCGCAGTCGTTAAGCGTCTGCCTTCGGCTCAGGGAGTGATCCCGGCGTTCTGGGATCGAGCCCCACATCGGGCTCCTGTGCTATGAGCCTGCTTCTTCCTCTCCCACTCCCCCTGCTTGTGTTCCCTCTCTCGCTGGCTGTCTCTCTGTCGCATAAATAAATAAAATCTTTAAAAAAAAAAAAAGATAGGACATCATTAAAAGGAAAGTAATATGATCTAATGTTGAAATTGAACTACCTCGAGCTAGGAAGTTGTGCAGTCTTGGGCAGATATTGCGTATGCCTGTATTTCTCTTGAAAAGTTAAAATATCCTGGGAGCCCTGTGAGTTCTATTCAGCACCCTGGAGCACCCTGACACACTGCTAGAAATTTGTGTGTCTATCCAATGCACCTTCAACATTCCTGGAGGTCTTCACTGTACTCAAAATACTCTACTGAATAAGGATGTCCCTCCCTCCTTCTTCCTTCTCTTCTCTCTTCTTTATTCCTTCTTCTTCTAAATATTCAGTGTAGGAAATCAGCATGATTACGTGTTGTTATTTTTTGTGAGCTATTGATATTTCTGGCAACATATTGAATTAGTGCTTTGTCACTTAGGGAAAAGAAAGGACTCTGATAGAGTAGGACATGTTGAAAATTAAGCAGTCACAACTACCTGAGAATTGGTTGAAATCTGATGAATTTATTGATCAAAGGTTTGGTTCTGTGATTAAACCACCTTAATGACAGACTGAATAACCACGAGTCATGTTAAATTTACCCTTTCCGTTACTGTGACATTCTTCTTGCACATGACCATGTATAATTGATCAACATTTTATGATCGCTCAAAATGAAAAGTAATGATTGCATCTACATCTTTTTGTAGGTGTTTGCCCAACTATTGTGAACACGGTGGTGAATGTTCCCAGTCCTGGAACACCTTTCACTGCAACTGTGCAAACACTGGTTACACAGGAGCTACCTGCCACAACTGTAAGCCAAACACACTTGCTGCTTCTTGCCTCTGTTCGGATTTCCTTGTTCCATTTCCCTTTCCATGGCTGTGTGCATATGTGTCCATGTACTGGAATTCACAACCCTGAATTTTACCATCCAGTTGCTTTCTAGTTTATTTAAAATCCATACCTCTTTTCAAGAAGTTGTCAATTAGCTTATAGAAATAGATAACATAAAACAGGATAGAAAAGAGTAGGAGAGCTGGCAAAGGGGAAATATGTATAGAAAACAAAAGACAGCTAAGGATAAACATAAACAATGCAGAATATGTAATCCTTCAATTGCCTGGCAACCTCATTAATGAGGATAATGAAATAAGAATGGCAGATAATGACATTAATCATTAAATAGTTCATTTTATTGAGTATTTTCTAAATGACAGGCACTGATCTAGTATTTTATATGTCCCATCTCCTTGAATTCTGATGACCACCTTAGTAGGTGGGTACTAGTATTATCCCCAGTTTACTCATTAAGTAACAGAGAGAGATTAATTACCTCGCCTCAGCCTCCTTAAATAGTTGAGGCACAGTGAGGATGTGAACATTTGTAATTATGCTCCAGAGCCTGGGATCATAACCTTCCTATACTCTTCCTATATTATAAATCATGCAATTCTTCTGATGAAATGTTTGCATGTGTTGTAAGACACCTGTCATTTTGATGTCCAGTTTTTCAGTACGTATGATGGGGAGATCTAAACGCCCATTTTTCTTTCCCATTTTTTCATATCATTACTGACATTGCCAAGCAACCTAACTCCTACTACTATCTCCTGTAGCCTTGACTTCAGGCAAGGGTGTGACATGCAAAGTCATCAGACTCCCCATTCCTGTTCTCTTCACTGTGTGCTACTTTGCTAGTTGAGACCGGAATCCTGGGCTCCCAGCCCTGGACATTCTGTCAGGGACCCTCCCTCAGAAGGCCTGATACAGCACTGGCAAGGGCGTGAGCGGGAGGAGCTCCTGGTTTTACCCCTCATGCCTGTACCGCTGTAGCCAGAGTCATTCCTAGGGCATCGGTTTATCTGTTGGAGTGCCTCAGATTATTGTAAAGAATGCCCACTGCTGCTAAAGCCACATCTCACTGTAACTAGAAGCCAAGTTATTTGAGCCAGGTCACCCAGCTAGCTGTCTATTTTACTTTCTTATATCCTCCATCATCCTAATTGTAGTAACTAACTCAAAACAAAAAGTTAATTGGATGTGTTTTAACTATTTATTTGTAATTGTTATCATTGACCGAATCTAAATATAAACACAAGCAACTCTGAGGAAAAAAATTGGATGATAAATAAGGTATTTTCATCTGTGGCCATAGTTCGAACTAACCGTAAAGTTAACTGAGTAGGTTCTTGAGCAGATCGTTCAAATGGAGCTGGAGGGTTTTGGCCAATAACCATTCTGAGAAATGGGGCCAGGATGACAAACCTGGTTATAGCGAAGCCTTCACTATCATTAGCATAAATAGAAGAAGGGGCAGAGATGAAGTCTTTAAAAGGTTTCATTAGAAAGTAATATGTTATAAACAGTCTTGTTATAAAGAGTCAAGCAATACACATAAAGCAAATGTACTCCTAATTACCATCATGCAATCACATGTCCTTTCCAAACCAGCCCTGACTCTCAAGTTGTGAGTCCATCCTGCCAACCTCTTTCAAAGAATTTATGAACATATATATGTGCATATAGAAGTGAATAAACTAAGCATTTTTACATGCCCATTTCACTGTACAAAATATAAATGTGATTCTAAAACAATCCATGCTTATATTTTTATCTATGTAATATAGAGTAGGAACAAAATAAAACCATCAGACTGTGGAGGAGTGGAGAAGTAAATTTGTATGATTATCTGAAATTTCTATAACACTGAACAAATTAGTTACTTTTTTTCCTATTGCCTAAAAATTCATTAATATAATTTTCAAAAATTTGGACTAGATCAAGGAAAGACATTCAGGGCATGACTTATTTCTCATTTCATAAAATAAAAAGCTTGATGGAAATTATCAGTGCATGTGACCAAGTGTTCAATGAGACGTGTGCCTCCTATACGGTTGTTAATATCAAACCTTGTACATGGCAAATGTATAATAGTATAATCAAAAACATCCAATTATGGATCAAAACACATTGAGACCACTTGAGGGCACATTTCATATAATTATTTCTTCTTCCAATTTTAATTATATTAAATTCTCATTACAGGGCATTAGAGAAAGTTTCTTTTATAAAATACTTTTAAAAATATTGATGAGGAACTTTGTCAGTCATAATTGTTTTTTCTAAAGATTTTATCTATAGATAATTTTATATGAGAAAGGAGAAGAGTTACAATATTATTTAAAATTTTTCTATTACATAATTATTGGATAAAAGCAGATTATTTAAGGAGATTATACTATTGTGTTTCAGGTGTGAGGTTATTACTAGGTGACACTATAGAATTAGAAATTCCAGAGTAGTGGTCGAAAGATCTATTTGGATGGATGTCCAAAATCGATGTTACATTATACTTATAAGTATTTTAACATTTATAACACATACCTTCTCTCTTGTTCTTTCACCTAATGTGAAAATAAATTTTTATTTTGACTATTTAATCTCGTATTCTGTTGACAAAAAGAAATGCCACAGAATTCAACCTCATTCTGCCTTTTTCTATGTACTTTCATCCATATTAATTTTTTTAAAAAATGAGTTTTGTTTTAAAGCATGTTTTACCTTTTCTCCTGGTCAGTAATATACATATCAAATTTCAAAACTTGGTGTATTTTGTGTCCAAATTAGAATTTAAGAGGTTCATTTTATACTATTCCATTTATGAGGATCCATTTTTTCTTCCTACAGCTATCTATGAGCAGTCATGTGAATCCTATAAGCACAGAGGGAATACTTCAGGGTTTTACTATATAGACTCAGATGGAAGTGGTCCCCTGGAACCCTTTCTTCTATATTGCAATATGACTGGTGAGTTAATCAACTTTCATTTAATAGTTAAATTTGCATGAATGCTTTTAAACACACAAATTTAAAAGGAAACCAGTAGAAAGTTGACCTACTTTGCAACTTGATTAACATGTATATTGTTCAGTGGAAGAACTTAACAAAAATCTTTTAAAAATTGTTTAATGGTAATGATTTAGAAATGTTTCATTATTTTCAATGAATCTGGAATCCGTGTAGAACATCTAATAATAAATATATCTTATTAAGTCCCCAAACAAAAAGGACAGACTATTTCTCTGAGACGACTGATACATGTGAAAGCTTTGAAAGATAATTACTTTTTAAATGTAGGTAAACATGACTTGTGTTCTTGAATTTTTTGCTCACATAAATTTAAATAGGAATTAATAGTCACGGAAAATGTATTTGATTAAATTCAACATCCATTCATGATAAAAGAGAAGGGGGAAACTCAATAAATTACCAATAGAAGGAAATTGCCTTACTTTGTTAAAGAGTAGTAACAAAAAAACTTATAGCACATATCACACTTTATGGTGAAATATTGAAAGCTTTACCCCTGTTACCAGCATTAACACAAGGATACCTGCTATTATCACTCTGTTCACCATTATATTGGAGGTCCTTGCCAATGCAGTAAAACAAGACACCTGTCATTTTGATGTCCAGTTTTTCAGTATGTATGATGGGGAGATCTAAACGCCCATTTTTCTTTCCCATTTTTTCATATCATTACTGACATTGCCAAGCAACCTAACTCCTACTGCTATCTCCTGTAGCCTTGACTTCAGGCAAGTGTGTGACATGCAAAGTCATCAGACTCCCCATTCCTGTTCTCTTCACTGTGTGCTACTTTGCTAGTTGAGACCGGAATCCTGGGCTCCCAGCCCTGGACATTCTGTCAGGGACCCTCCCTCAGAAGGCCTGATACAGGACTGGCAAGGGCGTGAGCGGGAGGAGCTCCTGGTTTTACCCCTCATGCCTGTACCGCTGTAGCCAGAGTCATTCAGTAAGTTACATCCAGTAACTTACATCCAGTAAGTACTGGAAGGGTAGAACTAAGATTCTCATTATTTGTCTGTGACCAGATTATCTATTGATTCTCATTATTTGTCTATGACTAGGTTATATATTAGTGTCTGTGTATATATAGAGAGAGATAGATACAGATATATATCTACAGATAAACTATTAAAATTTAGGATGATCACTGGATATCAAATTAATATAAAAATTAACTTCATTTCATTTCTATATACCAAGCAAAATGAAGTTTTAGAAGATTTAATTTTCAATCACATAAAAAACCTCAAATACATAGTAATAAATCTAATGAAAGATATGCATGGCTTCTACATAGAAAAGTATAAAATGCTCATGAGATAAATCAAAATTCTAAACAAATGAGGAAATATAAAAATTCTATTGATTAGAAAACTCAGTATGGTGTAAATATCAATTCTTCCCATGTAGATATTGATTTGGTACAAGTCTTAATTAAAATCCCGGTGGGGTATTTGTTGATTGATGTAACTGTTTTGGTGAAAACTGGCAAGCACATTCTAAAATTTATCAGCAAATTTGAAGGGACAGGAAGGACCAAATCAATCTTGAAGAATAAAGTTGAAGGACTCAACTCTAGTAGATATAAAGACATTATACTGACAGGCTAGGTGAAACAGTGTGATTGGCCTGAGGATAAATAAGTAGATCTATGAAACAAAATAGAAGTCTATAAACAGACTTACTCATATATGGATAGTTGACTTATTGCAAAGGTGGCTCTGATACACAGTGAAGGGAAGATGGTCTTTCAACCAGTGGTGCTGGTGGGCATGCGGGAGGGGTTGTATATAAATGTCGTATAAAGGAATCTTGACCCCTTCACTATCAAACCCAAAACAATGGATTCTAGATGAACTGTGCTGTCTGGTGTTGTAGCCACTAGCAATAAATGCCGATTTCAATTCAAATTTAATTAAAACGAATTAATAAGACTAAATGAATGGAAATAATTAAAATTAATAAAAATAAGCTTAAATTAAATGCCCATTTTTTTCAATCTCACTGGTCACATTTTAATTGCTGAGCTGCCACCTATTCCATCATTGCAGAAAGTTTACACTGAAGAGCACTGTGTCAGGAAGTCACGGTTTTCTGGAGCAAAACAAACAGAAAAAGGAAATACTATATTGAAGTAGGAGGTATTTCAGAGGAGGATTCACTGCTTAAGATCAGGCAGTGAGTATTTGGGGAAAGAATATTCCAGGCAAAGGAAATAGCAAATGCTAAGTGCTGAGAGCAGTGATCTTACCAGGTGTGTCCGGAAAGCAGCAACAAATCTAGTGTGGTTGGAGTATGGCAAGTGATCCAGGAGTAGTGGGAGAACAAGAGAGAGTCAAGTAAGGCAGGGCCAGGAGGGGCAGTCTCATTACTCTGAATGAGATGAGAAGACACCAGGGAGTTTAAGCAATGATGGATGCCATCTGACTGCCTTTTGATGGGATCATGATAGCTTCTGCATTGGGAAATGCCCATCTAGGAGCAGACACACACACACACACACACACACACACACACACATACCCATATACATGGATATATATAAGATATAGATCTATATGTATGCGTATATAATGTATGTCCATCTGTATGTCTGTAACAGGAGTAGAGACCTGCCTAGAGACCAGTTCAAGTAGTGTAAGAATCCATGCAAGATGGTGGTGGCTTGCACTGGATAATAGCAGTGTGGGCAGGGGAGGGAGGTTTGGCTTTCTCATTGAATACATGTGAGGTGTGAGAAAACAAAAGGATACAAAAATAGCACCATATTTTGGCTTGGGCAACTGGAGTAGTTGAATTGCCATTATTTGAGATGTGGTCAGAAAAGGTTTGAAGGGGAGGCGCCTGGGTGGCTCAGTCGGTTAAGCATCCAGCTCTTGATTTCAGCTCAGATCATGATCTCAGGGTTGTGAGATCAAGCCGAGTAGGCTCCTCACTGGGTTCAGCACTGGGCATGAAATCTGCTTAAGATTCTCTCTCTCCCTCTGCCTTTCCAAGAAAGAGAGAGAGAGAAAGGAGAAAGAAAGAAAGAAAGAAAGAAAGAAAGAAAGAAAGAAAGGAAGGAAGGAAGGAAGGAAGGAGGGAAGAGAGGGGAGGGAAGGGAAGAGAAGAAAGAAAAGAAAAAAGAAAAGAAAAGGTTTGAGGGGAAAGACCAGCATCTCAGTTTTACAGAGTTTGAGTTTGACATGTCTGTGACACATTCGAAGGAGATACTGAGAAGGCAGTTGAACATAGGAGCAAAACTTTCTTTGTATTAATGTGTAATTCTAAAAACTGGAGGATAGAGGTAAAACCATGGCAACAGATATTTAGGGAAATTAGAAAATTAGAATGTATCTCCAGAGATTTTTCATATAACACAACCAAGTGGTTTCCATTTGCTTTCACAACCGTTGAGGACGTTGCCTGTTTCAGTCTGTTTGAGCGGCTGCAGCAAGATAAGCACAGACTGGGTAGCTTACAAACAATAGAAATTTATTCCTTACAGTTTTAGAGGCTGGGGAGCCCAAGATCATGACTCCAGTGTCGTCCAGTGAGGGCCTCCTCTGAGCCACAGACTTCTTGTATCCTCATGTGTTGGAAGGGGCTCTGTGGGGTCTCTTTTATGAGGACTAATCCCATTCATGAGGCCTCCACCCTCATGACCTAATCACCTCCCCAAAGCACCCACTATTAATACCATTCATTATCTTGGAGGTTAGGTGATTCAACATATGAATGGGCGGCACAAACATTCAGAGCATAGCACTGCCCCACATAGCAAAGCAACCTCAGAAAGCTCGTGATTCCCATGTTTGTCCCCTCCTCAGAATTCCCCCTTCCACACAGTACAGATTCCCAGGCAGTGCCTTGAGTCAGGAGATTCGGACAAAATGGTTGGGGTGAGACAACAGGATCAATATTTTACAAATCTTCCCGGTTGGTTCTTAAGTGTACCCAGCTTGGAAAATTGCTGTTTTGGGCTGGTGGTTCTCCAACTTTACGAAACAGATTGCTCTCTTATGTGAGAATTAAACATCATAAGTTTGAAAATACTTCACAGAGAGGAAAGGAAGACTTTGCAAATGAAAAATAGGAGTTCAGATGTCAAGTAACTTTTTGATGTTTCCTGTTTGTCCAGCTTGGGTTGTAAGTGAGATTAACAATCTATCAGCGCAACCCTATCAATCCTGTCTTCCCACAAATGCGTCCTGAAGTAGTCACATGCACATGCTTTAAAAAATTTGGATTTTATAACTCAGATACCTCTAGGTTGATAGATATCTCTACTCTTTAAAACTTTAAGAAACATAGTAGACACACACCACACCACACACACACACACACACACACACACACACACACACACAGTTCTCGTTATCCGTGATACTTACGTTCTGCAAAGCAACCACAGACACCGAATTAGCAAATATCGGACCATTGCTCCTAGGAGAAATGCAGTAAGATTAGGTTCCTGTGAACCTCTGGTCACACCGTTCGCTAACCAATCAATACATAACCTCATTTAACTTGTGTTTTGGGTTGAAGATATCTTATTTAGTACATACTGTTAATTCATCAACATTGAGTTCCAACCACCAGCACAATAACTCCCACCTCAGTGAAACGTATTCTAGTGCGTGTGTTTCCTTGTGAGGCATATCACAGCCTCCTTGTGCTTGGGATACTAGACAGCTCTTTGACATCACCCTTGGAGGCCATTTTAAGCAGTGAAATCATCAAGAAGAAGCACAGAAATGGAAAAAATATGGCACTGAAGAGACCACAAATAAGATACTTGTCACAGTATGAGAGCTGAAACAAGGAGAGAGGGCGTGGCCCGGTTCAGTTTTAGCTGGATACGGGTCTACTGGGCACCTCAAGCTTTTTGCTACTTTGTGCATGTCTGCAGATGTCCAAGAGCACCTTGATTTGGGGGATACAAATAAATTGTAGTGAGTAGACGGTTCACAAGTAATGAGGACCTGCAAATAATGAGTATTGAGTATATACACATACACACGTACGATATCTTGCTGTGGAAGAATTACAAAATTTATAGGCCATGTGAACTTATATTATCTAAATGATAAGGCAGTTATCAATTTCATTTTATTGAAGGAATTATTCCATTTCTATTAAATCAACATTTACCTCGTCATACTACTTTACCAGTTATGTGCCTTAGGTTAGTCTATGAAGTCTCATGTTAACTCTGTAACAACTCTAAGCGACATGAAGGAAATATGTACATACACACAGAGAGAGGCGAAAGGTGCTTCAGCAAAATTATCAGAAAGTATTGGTGCAAGAGAGGACATTCACAACATTTAAAGCCATTTGAAAAGCAAGCCATTGAGGGCAGAAACACACAGATAATCCAGTTAGGAGACAGCTAAGTGTCTTCAGAGGCCCTAGAATATTGAAATACATTCACACTAAAGTGACAATCCCAGAATGTAACAACCCAGTGAAGAATAATGTTACAGCTTGAAACATTTCCTATTGATCTGGTTTTGCAAATGAGGAGAGCAGGGAGGTTGGGTGAGGCAGGCTAAAGAATCATTAGGGAGAGATCAGGGACTAAAGCCTCTTTTCTCCCAGCCTGAACATTTTTCCACTAGAAAAGGCTACGTTCTATCAATGTCTCATTGCTTGTAGCCAATAACATATTCTCTAGTTATATAAATCAGGTATAATAATTATAAAAACAAGACAGGATGCTGAATCAGTAACTTGCAAATGTGTAACTTTAAAAAAATCCAGTTATGAGTCTAGAATTGGTGTCAAACAAATGATTCCACGTGGATTTAAATACCTTTAAGTGTTACAAGCTAAAAACTACAATGGAAACTTCTTTTTAATGGATAATTTCCCAAACTCTGTTAAAGATGGAAAATTCTTTCTAAACAGAGTATTGTAAATAGAATTTAAAAATAAGTAGTCAGGATAACATGAAACCCAGTGGCTATGCCTATAGAAATGTACACGGTTTTTTTCTTCTACACTAAATCCCACTGCTTTTTCTATAATGAAATGGTTTTATGTTCAAGATGTTTCTCATCATCACAATCGCATTGTCAGGGCAGTTGTTTCGGTGGGGAGTGATTGATGAGTGCTAGAACTTTGGCTCTCAGACTTTGGTGAAAATGCTAACTCCCTGGCTTAAACTCATTGTCCCACTGCACCGCCACCAAGATGCCTGGGTTGAGTTTTGCTGGAGGCCCGAGGCCTGGGTCTCCGCTCTCTGACCAAGCTCTCCGTCTGCTTCTGAGACAGGAGCTCCTGAGACCATCCCCTGGGAAGGCTGGAGAGTATGAGACTTATAACAACAAAATTATTTTTACCTTAGGGATTTTAACAATAAGGCCTTCTTGATAGCTCTGAGAGTTAATAACTAAGGGTCATTGTTCAGATGCAGCCTTGTTTCATCAAGCTTTGCTCCAGAATGCTGCCTGTTCTTCCCTCTCATCTCCCAGGCTTTCCTGAACACAGCACTTCCTACTTGACCTCCCAGCTTTTACTCACATCCATCACCCTTCTCTGTTAATCCTGAAGGAACAGTAGCTCTGCAACTGTGTTGCTTAAACAGCATGTTTTTTCTTTACCCTGTTATCATGCTAAAAATTAGCAGCCAGTGGAAGATAAATCAAGTTCTTAATTACTCAGGTGCTTTACATACAATCTATATATTAGAAATCTCTTCAGGGAGAAACACCACTAGACCCAAACTGCCTTTCAATTTTGAGTGTATTTATTAAATTTCATAGATTTTTCTGCCCATTACAGCTGTCTTTCCTGACTCATGTCCCTGTGCCTTTACTGCAACAACTAACCCTCTTTGCATTTGGGTAAAGGACAGTTTTCAAAAAAATAAGATCACGACTCTTACACAGATATAAAAATAAAAACTAAAAAACACATTTTAAAGATTTTGTCTAACACATTATTAGTGAGGAAGCTGGTAAGATGTTACAACCAGTTCAAAGGAGAATCCAAGCAACAGACATATCTGTACATCAGTGATATTGAAATTAATGTGCAAACGAAGAGGGACTGGCTTCTTCCGTAGTGGGTAGTGGAGGAGGGGAGTCCATCAAACCTCTACCGGGTGGAATTTGCTGATGTATGGACAATAGTTTCATGTTGTGAGGAAACAAAGCCTTGCTTGCTAAGCAAATAAGTGAGATAGATGATTGATAGATAGATAGATAGATAGATAGATAATAGATAAATCTGGAAGCCTGTGTTAAAGGATCATTTTATATAAATATGTCTTGGAAGTTAGAGATAGTGACTTTCTCTGGAGAGATTAGAAGGTTTATCTCCCCCAGATGCATTTGCCTACATTCTAAAAGTGAAGAAAACCTATGGACTGGTGCCCTTCTCAGAGATCTGTTGCATACCAGAGCCAGAATTCCTTTCTCCGGCTGTGAAGGGGAGAGAAGATGTGCCAGCCATCCCCTCTAACCAATAAGTCTCATAATTTGGAGGTTTCCTGTCTCTCTTTTTTTAAAGATTTTATTTATTTGAGAGAGAGAGCGTGCATAAGTGGTGGGGAGGGGGAGAGGGAGAGAGAGAAGCCTCCATGCCGAAGGCAGGTGCTTAACCAACTGAGCCACCAGGCGCCTCGGGGGTGCCCTCTCTGGTGGTACAACCCCAGCGTGCACAGGTGCAACTGGCACTTCTGTATTGGCCCCTGGGAAACTGGGCCATAGAGAACAGATGCTGCTAGGATTTTCTGTGAGCAAATGGTCCCTGATCCAGGGACTCCCGTGTCTGATAGCATAGCTCTCAATCATCCATCTGTCTACAGCTAGATCTGTCTGTATAGATATAGATAAATGGATATAATTCAGATAGGAGGCAAGATAATTGGTAAACTTGCAAGTAGGATAACATCTCATACCCTTCATAGTTTCAGACTTATTAGTTTACAAACCCATTTATAATTTACAAAGTTCTAAAACAGCTATAGGCACTGAAAGTCTCACAGCACTGTAGAATTCAGGGGATCAGTACTCAGTCTAGATGACACATTGTTTTTATTCATTCATTTATTCCCTCATTTCTTTAATGTCTTCTGCATGTTGTGCCAAGCCCCTGTGCTGGGTGCTACACAATGTGGGTAGCAAATCAGAAACTATCACTCTTCTCCTAGAGCCTACACACTAGTGAGAAGACCCACAGGATAAATCACAAAATACTGAATTACAAATTTTAAGAAAGTCTGTGTCCTTTACAGTTGCAATTTCTAAACATCAGGTAATGCAATCATGTCTGAAAAAGCAGAAAAGAGGCCCTGGGTTAACAATTTTGAGAGATTCCCCTATTAGCAAAGCACATGAGATCTGGAGCATGGCTGCTGGGCACTCATTTCCAGTGTTCATAACCTGTTGTGATGATTCCATTGTCTCTGCTGTGCCCTGGAAATCTAGATAATCTCACAAATGCAGCATCTGTTTAACTTCATATTTTGTAGCACTTTTTATTAGGAAATAAAATCACTTACAGAAACTACCATAATACTGAGATTTTAGGATTTCAAAAGGAAAAACATTTCTATGTGCTGTCCTTTAAGGGTTGTCGGGACGGGCCTTGGATTAAATTTACCACACCTTAAAAGAGCTTTAGAATCAGGTGTTAATTGTGACCCAGTGGATTCTAACTGCTAGGGAGGGCCCTCTCAGTGTGACCCGAAAAGCAAAGAGACAAAGGCCTCAAGCAGGTATATTGTCCTGCTCCTTCGGCTGCTATTCAGCCAGAGTCGAGCTTCCTCATGCAGGCCATTGATTTACCACAAGGAAAGAAGAATGTTCTGTTGAACAATAAAAGCAGAGTCCAGTGGAAGTGAGGCTAACAGATTCTCCTGGTTAATAATCCTAAACTTGAATACCCAGCGTTGAATTGGCTAACATCAGAAAATTTCAGACCTACAATATCGTCTCCTATATTCTGCCACTTTATTTTCCGAAATTTGGAAATGGAGGCTCAGATTTTACCTGACTTCCCTTAAGCTCACATTCCACTCCGAATCCGCAACTCAAATATCCTGATGGTCTCTATACCATATCACTGTCTGGCCATCCATAACTAATGCCATTAGCTTACATATCATGTCCTCTTGAAGGAAATGAATTTACCAGTAAAGCTCTACGGTGAGCCGAAATGCAAGACAGCAATAAAAGTAACAGCTATTGTTTCCAGAAAAAAAAATAACGATGTGCACATGGAAGGCAATAAGGCTGTCAAAGTTGTCTCCTGTCTTATTTAGCAGACCTCTCTCTTCGAAATTCTGGTGACCTGGAGAGGGGTGGGAGTGAAATTTCTAATCTCGTTTTGATTTGCCGACCCATATGAATGTGTTAGCTAAAAAGAAGGGAGGAAATTCTACCTCCTGTTTTCCTCCAATTTGGAATAGTCCTCTGTAATACAGAAGAGTTATGTGACTTAACAGCGTATATATAGCAGGGTTTTGACAACTTCCAATCTGTTTCTTACCTATTAAATCAGAGGCCTTTTGATTAATCTGTTCATGCGCCTGCATCTATCACAGTAAATATAATGTGAAGTCAATTTCTGGGGAAGTTGAAGGCTAGATACAATATGTCTATCTTCTGTTACAAGCATTGTAGGATTTTTATTTCATTTAATAATTTTGGTAATCATTCTGATGGTAATGTTTACTGACATTCAGGTGTCAATGGCGATTACTCTAGTAAGTACTCAGACGTACTTTATTTTTTGTGTTAGTTGAGTTGCTGCTGTTGTGTCAGATGTGTTCAGCTCAAGGGAGTAACTTCCTGTGGCCCTGCATAACGATGCACGTCACACAATACCAAAATGAATATTTAAAATTCGATTTAAAAAGAAATTGATGTGCACTCATAATTAAATGTTGTCTGAAGAGAGAGATATATAGGCCAAAAAAATTGGACTTTCCTTTTGCTGGTAACAGGAATGATTTTTAAGAGTTAGAAAAGTCATTGCTTACATTATGTAATTTAAAATATTTTAGAAATTCAGAGATACACCTTTTTTTCACATTGTAACATCTCTGAATTCAGGGTGTGTCAATAATCAACAATGCTTTATAATAGGCCACTTTTTTTCTTTTCTGAAATAAAATAAAATCATGATCTATCCTTAAAAAGTAGAATATTGAATTCGATGAAATGAAACGTGTCACAAATTTTAATAATTTGTTTTCTTAAAATTTTTCACCATAAACATCTTCTGGTTAAATTATCTACAACAATAAACTAAAATCACTGCAAATGCATGGCAATCGTACAAACTTCAGGGGAAAGAATCACTTTACTATAATTTTAAAAATTTTAAGAATCCATTTGTGTTGATTCTACCTCTCAGAGAGGTTTGATGACTAGAGAAATTTGACTCAGATAAAAGGTGATTTTGATTTTCTTTATTTATTTTAACTTTTGCAGACTAGTGATGGTCTCCTCTCTTTCTTCCCCATTTCTGCATACAAGAAACTGCGTGGACCGTCATACAGCACAATGGCTCTGACTTAACAAGAGTCAGAAACACTAACCCAGAGAACCCATACGCTGGGTTTTTCGAGTATGTGGCCAGCATGGAGCAGCTCCAGGCCACAATTAACCTTGCGGAGCACTGTGAGCAGGAGCTTACCTACTACTGCAAGAAGTCACGACTTGTCAATAAACAAGGTAAGGAAACTGAGGCATCCGTCCCGCAGCGTGCATTGCGCCGTGCACTTGACCTCACCAGCTCCCGTGGATTTTGATGATGCCAGGGCGGTGGCATATAGCCACTGAGAGTGTATGCCCCCTGTACGCTTAGCAAACATGTCACAGTCTGGAAGTCACAGCAATGCTTTTGCCCGAAGAAAAGAACAAGGTCAGTTTACTCTGAGCTTTGTTCAAAGCCTTGATTGCCTTCGGAGTCTCTACCTGGCCTTCATCAGAAAACTCTACAGAAAAGGGCTTCATTCTGGTCCTCGATGAATGAATGCTCAGTGTTTGTCCCTTATAAAGGGCAAGTGACATATTTGGTTTGTTCTATCATGCAAAAGAGCTAATGAAAATATGACTGACTTTTCTGAAAGTGACTATTCTGTGGGACTCTTTTTCATGGATTGTTGGCAGTTAGCCTCTGGGTAAAATTGTAAATTAGAATAGGCTGCCGGAAACAGTTTATTCAGCAGTTTAAGTAGGAATCAGAAAACCTCTTTTAAGTCTTTCTTTTATTCTACTTCTGATAGCTCTTAAATTCTGTTTTTGGTTTTGTTTTCCCTTTAGGACATCTCATTATGTGACAATATCTTGGGTCCCACGGGTTCTGCCTTAGTGACTCTCTTGAATTGTTGCGGGAGCTTTCCAGCTGGCCTCCCGTAGGCATCTCTCCGTACCTTCCTCCCATCCAGTATGCACTCTGAAATATTAGTCTTTATGACAGGAATTAACCTCTAAGAAACACTGCTTCATGACATTTTTCTGCTTACGAAGCTCCAGTACCTTCCTCTTCGCTGTCTGTCTGTCCAAAGCAGACTCTTCTATCTGGATATCAGAAGTGCATATTCTGGACCCACCCTGCTTATGGCAGTTTCATGCCACTCCCCAACACACTGTTTTCTAGCAGCAATATCAAGGTATAGTTTTCCTTAGAAATTAGAGAAGATTCTAAGACATCTGCACAATAAAGCCACTTGGTGAATGTTTACCCCTATTTGTTATCTTAAGAGAGGTCTGGATAGCATGACAAGAATTTTAAAAGACATACATTGCATGTGTGGAAATCATATGTCGTGTGGATCAAGCAGAAAGATTTTGAACTCTTGGGATGACATTTGAACCTGTCGTCCTAGTTAAGCACCTCTTCTCCTTACTCTCCACCATGCAGTACAACCAGATTATTCTCTCCCTTTTGCCTGGCTTCATACCCCCTCCTCCTGCTTTTCTTCCTCTTTCTTCTATTTCAGAAGTCCTCATTTGGCCTTTTACCCCCACCAACCCTTCCCATCTTGCTGGTCTCCCTTCGAATCTTATCCCCCTGAAACCTCGATCTCATTTTTGAATGACCATCAGATAGTTATAGAGCAAAGAGCATAGGCTTTAAAAGCAGGGAGAGATGTAAGTTCAAATTCCAGGGTTGTCACTAAGTAGAGAGCTTGGATAGATGAGTCTTTATCAGCCTTGCTTTCTTTTCCAGGACACAGGGCCAGTAATGGGTTGTGGCAGTGACTAGATGGCATAACACAACACATATAAAGTGCCTGAAGTGAGCTGCTCTCTTCCCAGCTCTCTGGTGCATCACGGTTATAGTTAACATAGCAGTTTAGTATGCAACTGATTGTTCAATTGTTCATTGTTGCTAAGTATTGATCTTGGAATCTAAAAACATAGGTAAACAAATATGGAATTGTAGTCTAAGAAGAATGAGACCTTAATTATAGAAGGATAAATGAATGGGATGCAACAAAATGAATGGAATTGCTTAACTAGAAAAGAAAGACAAAAGGGAAGACAAACATCAAAGTCACAAATGAGCCAAACTCTGAAAGAACCAGAAAACAAAATCCTCACAGGGTGAGTGAGCAAGCACCACACAAAGAGGACAATATGGAGTGTGAAGGAGCCCCTACCTTCATGGCCAGTGGTGCCCATATATCTTTTGCTTAGACTCCCCAGGTGTTTCAGCCAAGCTTGAGAGCCACTAGTAAGGAAAATAACTTTTAGAAAAGGCCATTGAACAAGGGATGATGGTAATTGTTAAATACACAGATTTTTCTCAGGTCCATCACGCTAGAATTCATGTAGAATGAACTTGAGTTGGAAAAGAGAGCAATTTGGATTTTGAGTTCACAATAAGAAATACATGGAGAAGAACAGGAAGGAGGTGTCAGACAAGTTAAATTTACAGTTTCAGGTCTTGAAGATACCGAAGTTTTAAGTAATAATGGTACCATTATTGTGGATGAATAAGGTGGGATGTGTATGTAAATATATTTTCAGCAAGCTGTGGAGCTGTGACGCAGCCCCTTGAAAAGATGGCCAGTGTGGATACTCAAGTCATTTGGGATTTTAACTACAGGAAGTGGGATGTCTGACCATGATCACCAATATTTTATAATTTTAATTTTTTAAAAAGATTTTATTTATTTATTTGAGAGAGAGCACAAGCAGGGGGGAGCAGCAGGCAGAGAGAGAGAGGGAGAAGCAGGCTCCCCATTGAGCAGGGAGCCCGATGCAGGGCTCGATCCCAGAGCCCTGGGATCATGACCTGAGCTGAAGGCAGAGGCTTAACTGACTGAGCCACCCAAGCGCCACTTATAATTTTAATTTTTAACTTAAAAAAATTCTCATGATTTTCTTCATTCTTTCTTATACTTATTTAAATTCTTTAGGACACTTCAGAAAGTCTTAAAGGGAACCAAATGTACTTGGTACCTTTAAAACATTCAGTGCTTTCTACTTTATAGGGGAGATTGGAAATTTAAAGGTGACAGTATTATCCAACATTTAGGAATGATTTATTTTCTTTTTAATCTATGAACACATAATGTTTTAAACAATATATTGAAAAAGATATATTTAATGTTTCAAGGTGGTTTCACCTTCTGTTGATGAGTTAATCCTGCAATTAAAAAAAAAAGATGAAAAATCTTGACTTTAATATCTTTGTCCACACACAAACTTCTAATTAAGTCGAGTTTTTTGGAATGATATAGGCTGGTACGTATAGTAACATTGGGAGAAAGGTTGTTGCCATTACTAGAGGTTTGATCTAATAGTGGGTTGTTAGAAGCATTGGCATTCTTAGGTAAGGGAGAAATTAGTACAAGTCCCAGATTTTCAGTAGGGCTCATGGCAATAATTTAAAACTTTTGAAAGTCAACGGAAAAATGATCTAACACCTTTGAGGAGCTGAGTGATTTGATGTCACACTCTTCTCATGCCCTGATTCTCAAATGACTATGATTTTTCCTCTCTACCTATTGTTTTTTTCGAAGACAGATGGCCTGCATTCCTCACCTGAATGTTCTGTCTGTTCTATGCTCTAGCTCTTTGGCATCATGTTCAGTCGTAACTCTGAGAAGGAGCTGGAAGCTGAACATTCATCATAGAAAGAAATGCATTTGGCTAAGGGAAATTTTGTTTTTGAGTGTAGTGTTTGCTTCAGGCATAAAGATCTTTCAGTGTTATTTCTGTAGTCTCCAAATAAATAGCCAAGCCATTAAATGGAAGAAAAAAATACATACTTCCAAATAGATCTTAAATCATAACAAGGGAGTGCCATACCGTGCCTGATGTTTAATAAACAGCTAATATGTTTTTAGCCAATAAATATATTGGGATAAATCACTGACTTTCCATAACATTCCATAATGTTTTAATGGGCATTTCATGATCTCAAATCAAGTTTGTTCCTGATATGTTAATTATTATGGCTTATACTTTGATGTCTTCTTGTTTCAAAAAATTATTTTTAAAGAAATTACATTTGTGAACTGCTCTCAAAACATTTTTAAGTACCATGCCTGAACTAAATAGTAACTGTTGATTTCTTTCCTACTTAAAGAAAAATACATTGACCATTTAAGCCTAAATAATAAAATATTTTTTTAAAAGCTTTCTTAAGGCAATGCCATCAGTAGCCATGTTTGGAATATCACTGCATGAAATCAGTCTTTCTTTTCCTCCTCTTACTCTTTAGAATGATTTAGGAAGGAAGGGAACGGCCTGGGCTGGAAGGCTATGGGGTATAGAGCAGATGTCACATTTCTCACATTTGTCTTTCAGATGGAAGCCCTCTGAGTTGGTGGGTTGGAAGAACCAATGAAACACAAACATACTGGGGAGGTTCTTTGCCTGATCCTCAAAAATGTACTTGTGGCTTAGAAGGGAACTGCATTGATTCTCAGTATTACTGCAACTGCGATGCTGACCGGAATGAATGGTGATTTCCATATGATTTTCTTATGCAAGATAAAGTTTATTT
Organism: Ursus maritimus; assembly: GCF_017311325.1. Classification (NCBI taxonomy): domain Eukaryota; kingdom Metazoa; phylum Chordata; class Mammalia; order Carnivora; family Ursidae; genus Ursus; species Ursus maritimus. Next base: position 29,784,597 of record NW_024424341.1, read on the forward strand.
TTAAAAATGACTCGCTAGGAGCATATAGTGTAGGGAGGCGGATACTGAACAAATTAGTACAGTGAAGAAATTAGATAAAGGTGTGTTTTGATGAAATCTGTTACAATCAATCTGAATCCTAAATGTTAAGACCAGTATTTTTTTATTTGAAATTTTTGGTAGTGGACAATAAATCATTACATTTTATTTTTGTAATAGGATGAAATAGAGGCATCTGTTTCATGTTTCCTCTTCATTGTAAGTCAATCATTATTCTCTTTAAAATTAAATGTAATTAAGAATTCTATTATTCTCAAAATATACTTACAGGCATTAATTACAAAAGCACATTTCTTCATTAATCTGCCTATAAAACCTTTAAAGAGGTAAACTTAGAATTTCTCACGATTATTTGAACATGTAGCTCTTTAATTTTTTTAAGGACAAACCATGCTGCAAAGAACTAATATTCTATTTATTATATCTTGAAAAAGGAAATCTAAAACATTTAGGGATTTGAAAACTGAGCCTGAAATATTCCTTTAAGTAGAAGAGAAGTCTTATGTATATATTTGCCTTTGAAAATTTTTTAAAAAAAGATATATTTGAGACTAGAGTTGAAATGTACATTGATTTTATTTATTCGTGAAGTGAAATGTTTTTCAATTTTCCTATTCACATTTCAGCATACCATATGCATATCTTACATCTCTAAGCAACTGGATCTGTACATAAGAGTTATTTTTAAAAATACTAATAGTTTGGCTGCAAAAATCATTGATTTGATTACAGAATGTACATTAATTTCAGAAACACAGTCTGTTGTTAAATGAGCTCACATTTTGAATTATGTGTTACTGTATGTATTTATTTGGCAAACATCAAGGGTATATTATATTAAAAACCAGATTCTTTCAGAATACCCTAAAAGGAGGTATCTACATGGAGTCATGTTTATACTTTTAGTGTTACATATTTGGTATGAAGAATATTCTCTTACTTGCTCAAGCTCCAATTTTTCAGAATATCTACATCCTTTGGAAGGCACTCTTTTTCTTACTGCCTTCACACACACACACACACACACACACACAAAATGCCTATACAATAATAGTGTATTTTAAAATGCAAATAAAATGCTAATAGCAATGCTTAACTGGAAAAAAAATTAACCTAATCACCAAGAATTCTCCAGTGCCTCTATAACATATTATTCATCAAAAATAATTTTTAAAGGGAAGATTTTGAAACTTCTCATATTAAATTCTGTTCATGGTAAAGTAGCTTGCATAGAGCTAACCTTCCTCAGATACATTTATAATTCCAGGAAATATATGTATAAAAACACCTACTTGAAAAAAGTGGGGAACAACCAAACGTAGGCAGAAACTGCCAGGGTTGGGAGAGCTGGACCCTTGAAAGGAGGGAATCCAAGTGAATGAGATAGATGCTTGCATGCCTTTTCCCATGAGGGAGCTGACCAGACCACATGCCATGAAAGTGGTTAGGACTCTAAGGGGATACTAGATTTTTTTTGGCTTGAGGTATCAAAGGACAGAGTTTGGGGCTGCCAAAATGACTGAAAATTGAGGAGGGAGTAGAAGTCCAGAAAGAAGAAAGCTACCTGGGCAGAGTTCACTCTGTCAGCTCCACTCAGATCCCTGGCTGCCCTGCACTGCACATGCACAGGGGAGATCTCTAGGAATCACGCAGACAGTGACAGCTGGAAAACTGAACAAGCTCTAGAGACATTTCAGTGGCAACTACTAGAGGAGAGACAGAATTTGGAGTTTAAGTCTCATTAATTGAGACGGGCTTGCTTTCCATAGAAATGACAGAAGGTTCGTGTCTTCACAGCAAAGACTGTGTTCCAAAACTGAATATGATTGATAACTAAGAAGAAAACTGATGCCGGCCCACCTAAGATGATATAAAACCAAACCGCCACAATTTTTTGTGATAAGATTGTGATTTAGCTGTCTGGGGGGGAAAAAAGGAAGTCTTCAGAGAATGATAACAGAATCCAGATCTCTATAGCGTATCACCAATAATATTCAAAACATTATAATAATTGTTACATATTCCAAAAAAGTGTAAATTTGATCCAAAGTCAAGAAAAATAGTAGTAGTTATTAGAAATAGACCCTGATGTTTGATTAGTAGGCAAAAACTTTAAAGCAGCTATTATAAACATGCCTGAAGACTTAAAAGTAAAAATAACCACAACAAGTGAAGAGAGGGCATACCAAGCAGATAAATGAGAACTGTATTCAAGAAGCAAATAAATTTTGGAATAGGAAAGCACAACATCTGAAGTGAAAACTTCACTGGAAGGACTTGAATATAAGATCTAGCAGAAGAAATATTCAATCAACCTGAACACAACTTAATTGAAATCGTTTAATCTGAAGAACATGGTGGGTGGTGTGGAAGGGAAATTGGAAAAATTGACAGAAACTCTGTGGATTGTGAGAAAATATCAGTGATTTAACAGGCAAGAAATTGGAGTCCCTGAAGGATAAAAAATAAAACAAGGCAAAAACTATTTGAAAAAACAATGACTGGAAATTTCTCAAATTTGTTTAATAAACGTCTGTGGTAGCACGTCTCCAAAATGGCGCTCCATGAGCCGCACTGCCTGTTATTCACACCATTGTGAAATTTCCTCCCTGTGTCGGCTGCACCTTGTGACGTGCTTCAAATAAATAGAATATGATAAAAGGGATGGGAGTCACTTCTGAGATTAGGTTATAAAAGACTGTGACTTCTGTTTTCCTTGCAACTCTTTCTCTGACTCTTGTTTTGATAAAGCAATCTGCCATGTTGTGAGCTGTCCTAGGGAGAGGCCCAGGTGGCAAGGAATTGAGGGTGACCATCAGCCAACTGCCAGTGAACAGCTAAGGCCCTCAGTCCATCCACTGGCAAGGAACAGACTACTGCCAACAACCGACCACTGGAGCGAGCTTGGAAGCAGATCCTTCCCCTGTCAAGCACTGAGATGACGGCAGTTGTTGCCAACACTTGGGTTGTAGCCTGGGAGGGGCTCTGAGCCAGAGCATCCTGTTAAGCTATGCCCAGATTCTTGACACACAGAAACTATAGATCATAGATGTTGTTTTAAGTCACTGAGTTGTAGGAGAATTTGTTTTGCCATAGTAGATATATAATATAACATCAATGTACAGATTCCAGAAATTCAGAGGATCTGAAGCAGAATGAAAACAGAAAAAAGCACACCTTAGCTTATTATTCAAAAAAAAAAAATGATCAAGATAAATATTTTAAAAGCAGCCAGGTTGGATAGATCTGGTGGAATACATTCCATGCAGGGGAACAAAGATACAAATGAAGGCTGACTTCTCATCAGAAGCACAGGTCAGAAGACAATGGAGTAATATCTTCACTGCACTGAAAGAGAAAACAATGTCAACCTAGAATTCTATATGAGACAAATAGATATTTCAGAAATGAAGGTAAAATAAAGTCCTTTTCAAATTAAACAAATGCTGAACTTGTTACCAACTGAACTGCACTGTATGAAATACTAACAGAAATTCTGTAGTCTAGAGAGAAATAATGCCAGATGAAAACTCAGATCTTTAGGAAGGAATGAAGAACACTGGAAATCATGAATATGTCAATAAATAGAAAAGGGTTTAAATTCTTTTTTTAAATTAAAAAATAAATTAAAATTTACCGTTTAACTGTATTATTACATCTATGACATCTAGATTTAAAATATATGGCGGCAGTAACACAAGGAGCAGGTATGTGTTGAGGGGGAATGTGGGGGGGTAAGGATAGTATCCTATAGTAAGCTTCTAACATTTTATATTGAGCAATATAACACAAAATCTAACTAAGGTGGATGAATTAAAAATGCATTATAAGGATCTGAAGCAAACATTAAAATACTATAAACAGACATATAGCTAAAAAGTGAATAAAAAATAAAATTGAATACAAAGAAATATGGAGTAAACCAAGAGAGGTAGGAGAGAGGGAGCAGAAATACAAAAAATCCTATGGGAAAAAATAGAAACAAATACCAATTTGGTAGATCTAAAAACACAATATCAGTCATTACACTAAATGTAATTAACCATTTATTTATGTATTTATTTTCTATGCCTTTTTTGTTATTGAATTATAATTGATGTACAATATTATATTACCTTCAGGTGTACAACATAGTGATTCAGTACTTTCATACATTATGAAATGATCATCTTGCTATAACCATTCCACTTAAAACATAGAAAATGGTCAACTGAATTTCGAAATCACCAACTATAGTCAATCTGCAAGAGACATTAAAATGTGGCCATATTTTCACTCAAATGAGCGATTTGATCCTTTCTCTTTTGCATGCGCAAACTTAGAATATCTTGGCTTTGAAATGCAATAAGGACTATTGTTTGTTTTATAATTATGTTAATCAGAATAATTTTAAGAATTTTGTTCTTGTTACTATTTTTTAGGACCAATGACACTGGATTCCTTTCTTATAAGGAACATCTGCCGGTGAGGAAGATAGTGGTTACAGACACAGGCCGACCGCACTCAGAAGCAGCTTATAAACTGGGACCTCTGCTCTGCCGGGGAGACAGTAAGTGGTGGCAGTGGGCTGTAAACATGGCTGAGGAAGAATCATGCTCCTACCACATAATAATTAATCACACTTCTGTTGTGAAAACGCATGAGCAGTGCCTGGAGTAATTCTTCCAGTCAGTGAACAAATAACGTACCATTATAAAGTCCAAAGCCCTGTAATAAATACTTGGTGGCAAGCTTTGTTCAGATTCTAAGAGAAAGAAATCACTAAGCATCTCGATTTGATTGGTTTATAAACATATTTCAGCATTCCTAGATTTCTACACGCCATTATCCAACTAGGAAAACCTCGGTGCTGCATAAAATTGTGAAGAATGGGAGTTTTCTACTGTTGGGCCTGTGGTGAAATTAGAGCATCAGTAGAATCAAATGCCAGTTTTATCAAACATATTTCAACTTTTAATCTCATTTTTTTTCCAGTTTGTGTGTCTTGTTTACTCTAAATCAATGGGACATACTGTTTTGTATATTCAGTGTATTAACACTCTAAACCAGAATTTTAAGATTCAAATATAGTTTTACAGAAAATATTTATTTTCAGCAGGGAATGAAATGAGCATATGTATCCAAACATATGGAGACAGATGCCTTAATTATTTATGCTTTTAGTTATTTCCAGGCCTTAAAATGGAAATGGGAGAAACATTTATTTACGTGAAAAGTGTACCCTACAATAAAATTTTATTCTAGGGGCTCAATATAGGAGATGATCTAACAATGCAGTGGATTTATGGAGATACATAGCAGAAGTTGCTTAGTTAAAAAGCAAAGATGATACTGGCCTATAAAAATTTATATAGACTTGTAAAAAACCGTCTGCCATTATACCTACCATCCCTAAACTTCCCATTCTGCCAGTAGACCTCACACAGTCACGTGAAGATGACATAGGATATTGCATGGAGAGAAAAATTATGTGCAAAGAGATGAGGTTGTAAACTTAGGATGCATCCAGGGGAGTACAATGATTTTGTGACTATAGAGAATTGTTCTTTACGTCACATGCAGTTTTCACTGCTGGCTCTTAACCTGTCAGGGGCCCAGGCTGGCTTCCTTCCTCCCCCTGATTCCATTTGCCACCGTCACGGGGGAAGTATCTGCTTTGACTGAGGTCGCTGCCACCGGCCCTTAGGGCTTCTTTCTTCCAGACTTCCTGCCGTGAACTTGAGCATACAGCACCTTGTCACTTAACCCAGTGAATCTCCATGCAAGGCAGTTTTCCCCCTCAGGGACATTTGGCAATATCCGGAGACGTGTTAGGCTGTCACAATTGTTGGGGGGTCGAATGCTACCAGCATCTAGAGGGAGAGGTGAGGAACGTTGCTAAATATCCTACCATGTGCAAGACAGCCTGTCCTCAACAAAGAATGATCTGGTCCAAAATGTCAAAGTGCTGAGGCTGAGAAACCAGAACGTTAAACTTTTGGGACCATGGGGATGCAGAGGTATATGCCTTTACAAATAGTTTAAGTATTTAGAGACCTGCTAAATAATTTCTGAGTTATTAATGAAACAGTACTTGAAAGTTTCCTTGGCCTTGTCTTATATATCTATTTTAGGCTTAAGGCTCATCCTCACATGACATCATAGGACTGTTTTCTGCGTGGAGGGCTCTTTCTTATTCTGTCAGTCAGAAGAGCAATGGTTACAGAACAATGAATGCCCCCTTTTCTCTGTATGGGAAATCTACACCCCTGAAGGTGCAGTGCCCTAGGCACATTGCTTTTTCTTTCCAACTGAGATAGACTGGGTGGCTGTGGGGCTTCTAGATGTGGAATCGCGCACAGTGGGCCTTCTAAGCAGAGGAAAGTTATGTGGACACTCTCCTGAGGGAACTAGGACCTGAGCATTGAATGATTTAAGGCTGAGAAATAGCCTGATCTTCATGATCCAACTGAAAGCATGAAGACCAGTTTTAAAATCTAAAGATCAGCAAAGTGACCTTTGATGTAAGACAAAGAAAAATGATAAGGGCTTGAACCACACAGTAGCATGAGGCTTAAGGAAGGGACTCACATCAAGAGGGAAATTCAGCATGATCTGGAGGGGACTTGAGGTTGCACGAGTGTGAGGATGATCTCTGGCTTTCTGGTCTAAATAAAGTCGCTTAGGATCACTCATTGAAATAGGCAGGATGTTAGTACCCTTCACCGAGACAAAGGAATTTTTCGATGTTCTTTGACGGAAAAATGGAAAAATAAAAATTTTAAAAATTGACATTTAAGTTTTCTCGCACAAACTAGAGATGTTGAAAATTTTCTATCTAGCCGTGTTTTTGTAGAGAAGACCGATACCTTGAGAAAGCAGGACAGATAAAGGAGATATGAGCGTGAGTCCTTACTGGCCCCAAATATGAGCTTACCCCTAATTAACTGGTACTACCTTTTCCCAGTCCTTCTTTCGTCCTTTTTTCTAAATGCAGGTGATTCTGAAGTCCCGTGGGACTGCTGCTATTATTGTGGGATGTCAGAAGTCAGAGATAACATCGTTGGGTGTTTGACCTCAAGCACAACATGAATGATTAAGCCGCCTTTACTGTTGTGCTGCGGACGCAACACTTAGTAAATACCATTGTCCTTAAGGAATTTATTTATTTATAAACATGGAAATAAATTTCTTCACAATATATGTGAAAAATAAATGGCAGAATTCAACATCCTATTTATGATAAAAGCCAAAGTAGGAACTAAAGAGAACATCCTCAGTGTTTTAAAAGGCATCCGTGAAAATCTGACCGCTAATATTCATACTGAATAGTCAAAGACTTGAAATGCTTTCCCCCTCAGATGAGGATCAAGGCAAGGATGTCTGCTCTCACCAGTCCTATTCAACATCATACTGCTAGTCCTAGCACGTGCAGTAAGAAAAGGAACTCAAGGAATGTAGATCAGAAAGGAAGATATAAAATGTTCTATTTATAAATGATATGGATTTCTAGATATCAAATCCGTAAGACTTTCTTTTTCTTTTAAAGTGACTTCAGCAAGATCACAGGATGCAAGGTCAATATTCAAAAACAGATTATATTTCTGTATTTTTTTTTTTAAAGATTTTATTTATTTTATGTGACAGAGAGACAGCCAGCGAGAGAGGGAACACAGCAGGGGGAGTGGGAGAGGAAGAAGCAGGCTCACAGCGGACAAGCCTGATGTGGGACTCGATCCCGGCACGCCGGGATCACGCCCTGAGCCGAAGGCAGACGCTTTAACGACTGCGCTACCCAGGCGCCCCTATATTTCTGTATTTTCTTAATAAAAACTCTAAATTGAAATATAAAAGTACTTTTTACAGTATCACCAAACATATTAAATACTTTATCATAAATATAACAAAATTACATAACATTGATGAGGAATCATTAAAGAAGGACTAAATAAAAATATAGTTGTGGATTGAAAGAGTCGAGATTGTTAAGATGTCAATTTTTCTAGAATTGATATACATATTCAGTACAATCCCAATCAAAACCCAGTAGGTGTTTTTCTTTTTCCCTTTTTTTTGTAGAAATTGGCAAGCTTATTCTAAAATGTGTGCAGAAAAGCAAAAAATAGTCATGTGAGTAGATATAGATAAATAACTAGAATAACTAAAACATTTTGAAAAATAAAAATAAAGCTTCAGACTTATACTACCTGATTTTAAGACATATTACAAAACTACAGAATTCAAGACTATGTGATACTGACATCAAGATAGAGAAATAGATTGATAGAACAGAACAGAGAGAGCCCAGAATATATGTATTCAATTGGTTTTTGAAAAAGCTGCCAGAGCAACTCAATGGAGAAAGAATAGTCCATTTCAAGAAATAGTGCTGGAATAATGAAAACTCATTTGAAAAAAAAACCAAAAATCTCAACCCATAGTTCAAACTGCATACAAAAAATAACTCAAAATTAACCATATACTTAAATGTAAACCCACAAACTATAACATTCTTTAAGAAAATATAAGAAAAAAATCACAGTGATCGTGGGTTAGGCATAGATTTTTTAGATACAACACCAAAAGCATGATCCATAAGATTGTTAAAAATGATAAATTAAGTATCACCAAATTTAAAAACTGCTTTAAAAATGACATTGTTAAGAAAATGAAAAGAAAAGCCACACACTGGGAAAAAAATATTTACAAAATAAATATCTAAGGGGTGCCTGGGTGGCTTAGTCAGTTAAGCGTCTGACTCTTGATTTTAGCTCAAATCATGATCTCAGGGTCCTGGAATCAAGGCCCATGTTGGGCTCTGCTCTCAGTGGGGAACCTGCTTAAGATTCTCTCTCTCTCTGCTTCTCCCTCTACTCAGCTGTCTCTATCTCTCTAAAATAAATAAGTAAATATATATACATATATATATATATATATCCTATAAAGGCTAGGGTCCAGGATATAGAAAGAACTCTTTCATAGATCAATAATAAAAAAAAAAAATTCAAATTAAGAAGTGGGCAAAACATTTGCACATACACTTCATCAGAGAAAATATAGACTTCAAAAAGCACATAAAAAAATTCTCAATATCCTTAGTCATTCAGAAAATGTAAAATAATACCGCAATGAGATATCAATATATAACTATTAAAATGGCTAAAATTAAAAAACAAAAAACCCGACAATACTAAATGCTGGTGAAGTGCACCAGTGTGAGGATGATCTCTGGCTTTCTGGTCTAAATAAAGCACAGAAACTGGAACCCTCATTGCTGGTGCAAATGCAAAAAGTTACGGCCACTTTGCAAAATAGTTTGGCAGATATTTTTTATAGGTTAAACACATATTTACCATATGATTCAGCAATCCCATTCATAGGTACACAAGAAAAATGAAAAACCTGTATGTAAATTTTATGTTGGCTCTATTCATAGTCTCCTAAAACTGGATACCACCCAAATGTCCATCAACTAGTGGATAAACTTCCCATTTTACTGCGGTGTATCCATACTATATGATGGAATACTATTGAACAATAAAAAGAAATGGAGTAATGAATCTCAAGTGCTTTATGCCAAGTGAAAGAAGCCTTACTTAAAATACTACATGCCGGACTATTATTCAGTAACTAAGATACTCTGGAAAAGGCAAAAACATGGGAGCAGAAAAAAGATCTCTGTAACAGCTTCAAAGTGAGAGCAATTTTGCAAAGGGGAACAGGTGAAGGACGTGTTCTGTATCCTGAGTATGGTGGTGGTTTCCTGGCTTTATGCATTTGTCAAAATTCCTACACAAAGAAAGGGTAATTTTTATTACACGTAAATTATCCTTCAATACATCTGACTCCAAAAAAACAAAAACAGAACAAGTAACTACTATTATGAATAGTTATGGTTGTTTAATTTTTTTGAGTTTTTTAGAGCAATTTTAGGTTTATAACAAAATTAAGAGGAAACTAGAGAGGTTGCTCATATATCCCCTGCCCACACACGTGGATACCCTCTATTATTATCAACATCACTCACCAGAACGGTATATTTTTTTTTATCAAGGATGATAATTGCTTAATTGAAAAATTGGTTCACTTAAAAAATACCTTAAAACTAGAAGACACTGATGAAAAAAATTGACAACACAAACAAATGAAAAGATATGCCATGCTCATGGATTGGAAGAATTCACATTATGAAAATGTCCATATGCAAAAGCAATGTATAGATTCAATGCCTATGATAATACCAACTGAATTTTTCATAGAACTAGAACTAATAATCCTAAAATTTGTATGAAACCATAAAAGACCCCAAATAACCAAACCAATCTTGAGAAAGAAGAACAAAGTGAGAGGTATCACAGTCCCAGATTTTAAGTATAGTACAAAGGTATAGTAATCAAAACTGTGGTACTGGCACAAAAATAGATACATAGATCAGTGGAACAGCATAGAGAACCCAGAAATAAACTCACACTTGTAGAGTCAATTAATCTATAAGAAAGGAGACAAGAATACACAACGGGGAAAAGACAATCTCTTCAACAAATGGTGCTGGGAAAACTGAACAACTACATGCAAAAGAATGAAACTGGACTACTTTCTTACACCATACATAGAAATAAACTCAAAGTGGATTGAAGACCTGAATCCATAAAACTCCTTAAAGTTTTATGTTAAAGAAAAGTTAAAGTTAAAGAAAACACAGGCAGTAATCTCTTGTATATCAGCTTTGTCAGCATTTTTCTAGATATGTCTTCCTAGGCAAGGGAAACAAAAGCAAAAATAAACTTGGGACTACACCAAAATAAACTTTTGCACAGCAGGGAAAACCATTAACAAAACAAAAAGGCAACATACTGAATGGAAGAAGATATTTGCAAATGATATATCTGATAAGATATTTGGGTAATACCCAAAATATATACAGTATAGATTATATATGCAGTATACACACACACACACAAATATTAGCCATGAAAAAGAATGAGATCTTGCCATTTGTGACAACATGGATGGACCTAGAGGGTATTATGCTAAGTGAAATAAGTCACACTGAGATAGACAATTGCCATACGATTTCATTTATCTATGGAATCTAAAAAACAAAACAAAAAAACAGAAACAGACTCATAAATACAGAGAACAAAATGGTGGTTGCCAGAGGGGTGGGCTGTAGGGGATGGGTGAAATGGGTAAAGGGGATTGGGAGGACCAGACTTCTAATTATGGAATGAATAAACCACGGGAACAAAAGGGACAGAATAGGGAATATAGTCAATGGCATTGTAATAGTGTTGCATGGTGACAGATGGTAGCTACACTGGTGGTGAACACAGCATAGTATAGAGTTATCAAATCTCTATGTTGTATACCTGAAACTAATGTAACATTGTGTGTCAACTGTCCTTCAATAAAAAAATACCAGAAGTAAATTCATAAAACAGGAAAGGTTTTAGTAACATGGCTATTCTTCAAGATGCTCATAGAATCCTGCCGAATATGTTTCTGACTTATATTAACTTTAGAAGCGAAAGAGTCGAAAGAATCATAGGAAAACATCTGGGTTTACTGATTAATAGATTGTAACCAGTGAGGGCTTACCCATGTACTGTCCTTTCACCCAGCAGCAGTGGGAACAAACACATTTTGAGGTACCATCCAAAGTCTTCTTGACTGGTAATCCCTCAAGTTCAGCATGCACAAGAATTAGCTGGAGAGCATGCCAACTGTGCTTGTGGTGTTTTCAGTACTCTCCCCAAATACTAAGGAGAAAGAGTGGATGTCCAGTATTGGCACACAGGGTTCATTGCTTTTTTTGACGTCCATCAGGAGGACATCTACAGAGACCTTTCGTCCTGCAGCAGAAAGAAACCTCATGGACCCCTGCTGGCATCTGGCTCCGCTGCCCCTTCACTGGCTTTCCTTCATCCTCAAAATCTCCCCAAACCATTTACTGAAACCTGTCACACTCAGGTTCGAACCCTTCTGCCACGAAGCCTCCCCCAGGTCTCTAGAGGACCTCGTCTTACACTTTCAAAGAATGTTGGACAAATTACAAAGATATATTTTTCATACTGGCTTTTAATTATTTTTAAGCCTCTCAAGAGCGGATCCATTGCTCATTTATTATTGTGTTCCTGGCACCTAGTACAATACCTGTTACATGAAAGATAATCGATAAATAGCAGTTTATGAAAGAATGAGAATGATCCATCATATACAGCTCAAGAAACCTATAGCTTTGAATTATTCATAAGAGACAGGAATAAGGTTTGATTGTATAAGCAATTAAATGGTGTGCAAACATATACTTTTAATGAAGAATTTAGATTATATTGAAAGACTTATTCCAATTAAAAAATCACATAGTGCATAGTGAATCTAGTTCCATCTGAACCATTTTTCATCAGTACACTTGGGCTTGTGGCAGTGAAAGTGTTTTCAAATGAGTACATGATTTTACTTAATATTAATTATTTTTGATTTTCACTTTGCTAATAGTACAGTGCCTTTGTAAAACTGAAACACTTTCTACTTGGAGAAAAAAATATTTTGTGGTCTATTTTGTTTTGTCTTGTGTTCTGTTCTGACTTACATTCCTAGCTAGTAACTGATATTCAAGTAGTTTCACAAATGTGAGGGAATATTCTAACACTTTCAAAAATTTTTCACTTTTCTGAGACTGGCAATCCTGATAATTCTCAAGACTATAATAGTATGCTTTTGTGACAATTTTGTACATATGCATACCTTTATTTATTGTTTTAAATATTAAATATTAATGACTTAATTGATACAGCCATTATAAAATTTTAAGACATACAAATGTAAAAGAAAAGAGTATAATAATCACCAAGAGTCACACAGCTCAGAAATAGTGATTAATACCAGCGAATGTTATTCCAGGCATTGCTAGATATTGCTAGAGCAGGGTTTCCCAACTTTGGCACTCCTGACATTTGGCCTGTTGTGGTTGGGGGCTGTTCTGTTCATTGATGGACATTTAGCAGTATCCCTGGCTCAACCCACTAAGTAGCACCTTTGCCCTAGTTGTGACAGTAAAATATGTCTCCGGAAATTGCCAAATGTCCGCTGAGGGCGAAATTGCCTCAGGTTGAGAAGCACGACCCTACACAAAAAAATAGAAAAAGGGATTGAGAAATAAGTTTGCAAAACTTTATTAATAAAAATCGACAGAGGAAAGAGAAACCAAATTGAAGCCAAGGAAATTGCTTTACATTATTTATATATCTCATAAATATATGTTCAACTTGAATGATCCCACTAAACTTTAAGAAAAGATCATGAAAATGTAAAAGGTTATAGAGTCACTAGGTTTCATATTAAATTCATTTTTAAATTTTAGGCAGTATTGATCTATGGTGAAAAATGGGAGAAGTAACACTCATTTGACCTCTTTTCTCCTTTTTCTCCCCAACCTGTCCTTTTTGCTAGTTTTGCTGTTATTTCTATAGTTGTTTATTCTTAATGCCTGCCACTAGTCTATCATCATAGCCTCTCTATTCTCGAATGATATTTTATTTTGGTTTATTTCTTCTTGGATTGCCTTGTCAGGTAGCTGAAGTTTTCTGGTTTTGCTCCAGAAAGACCCATGAGTGTTGCATTTCTTGAGTTTGCATGTGCTTGGGAATATTTGTTGCCTCAGAACTCTAAAACAGACTTTGCGGGTTTAACTTTATATTCTTTTTTGGTAACAACTTTAGTAAGAAATAATTCACATGCCTTAAAATTCACCCATTTAAAGTGTACAATCTAATCATATTTTAGTATATTTAATCATTTTAGTATATTACAGTGTCGTGCAGCAATCACCACAACCAATTTTGGAACATTTTCATCACCCAAAAAGAAACCTAGTCCCATTGAGCAACATTCCCTGTTTCCCTCCCACCCCAACTCCAGCCCCAGTCAACAACATTGAGAAGAAAACACAGGATATGTGGTCTTCGTGACTAGCTGCTTTCACTTAGCAAGATATTGCCAAGCTTTATCCATGTTGTACCATGTATCAACACTTCATTATTTTTTATGACCAGATAATATTCCATTGTATGGATAGGCGACATTTTGGTTACATTTTGTTAGTCGGTGGACATTTAGGTTGGTTCCATTTTTTTTGGCTATTATAAATAATGCTGCTATGAACATCTGTGTATGAGGTTTTTGCAAACATGCTTTCATTTATGTTTTTTCTTATTTAATTCAGTCATCTTGAGTATATTTCTAGGAGTGGAACTTCTGGGTTATAAGGTAACCTTACATTTGAACTTTTTAAAAACTGGCGTAACATTTTGGGGGGGTGTCACACTTTGTGACTTTCACCGTTTGTACATATTGCCCTCTTTTGTCTGCACTGAGAGTACAGTCATCTTGTCTTCCATAGTTTTTTAGATATCTTCCAGCTGATATTTCATTATGAAGTAGGGTTTTATTTTTATTTTTCCTCAGAAAAGGTTCATGTGTGCTTTATTCTCAGATCTCTTTCAAATTTGAGAATATCTGCCTATTGCTTTAATTAAAAAATTAGGCTATATGCATCTTCTCTCAGGAATTTTTGGATAGTGCTCCTTTGTCTCCTGATATTGAATATGCTGTATTCTGAAGACAAACTGATTTTTTCACCTTCTGGATGACTGGCTTTTTCTAACCGAATACTTTAAGGATTAATTTCCCCTAAAGGTCAGTAACTTAACAAGGATGCATCTCAGTGTTGTGTATTGGCGTTAATTTTTCCTGAAATTGGATGTGATGTGGTAAAATATATAAAATGTACATTTTTTAAGCAGTTTGTTGTTGCAAACGTGATCTAAATTTCTGCTCTCAGTCCATTAATCTGAAAAAGGTAGTCTTTTCAACTCTGGCATTTGAATTTTTCTAACTATTTTATTCAATGTATTTCTTCCCAGTTAATTCATTGTGTTGAAATTTTATGTCAATCAAGGAACCCCCAAAACTTACATAGTTAGAAAAGATTGTTCTAAGTTTCTTGTTCTAAGAAATTCTTGTCAATGAAATTAGTTTTTTCATTTTGTCTGCATCGACTTGTTCAGCTGTCTGAGAAATCACAGCTGCCCAAAATGCATTAAATAATCAAAGGTGCATGTAGGCAATAAATAACTTTGCAGAAGTTACATTCATGGACTGGAGAAAGATATTGACTAGTGATTTGGTTAATTTCTCTTCCATTCTACAGAGTTCTGTTCCATTTGACAGACTACATATAAACCATTAAAAAGAGTGAGGATCAATTCCATTTCAACAGATAATCATATAATTTTGCAAGTTCTACTATGTCTGATAATCCTCTACCATTAGGAAATTCTTCTTAATTTTTATATTTTTATTTTCTTTCCTTAGGCTTTCTTTATTTAATTTTCCTGAAGTTTCTTCACCTTTTTACCCCTTCCTCCTTCTTCTTCCTTCTCTCTCTTCTGCTCCCCTCGTTCCCCTCCCTCTTTCTACTTGTTTACCTAAGAGTATGAGTGTATTTACTAAGATACATACAATGTAACCAAACTGGGACAGTTAACCCTTCTTATTGCTGCTTTAACAAGGGAAATCTCATAACTTCATTCAACAAATGTTTATTGAGCCCATACATTTTACTATTCCTTCCCCACATCCCAAGAGAGAGAGAGAGCACACAAAGGGAACAAAATAGACAAAAGTATATGCATTCTTAAAGCTTGAGTCATTTTGGGGGGAGATAGACGACATATAAGTAAAGTATACGATATGATAGATGCTAGTAAGTGTTGTGAAGACAATGTAGTTGCGGTAGGGGGGTGTGGGGTTGGAAATTTTAAATAGAATGGTCATAAAATGCTCACTGAGAAGGTGGCATTTGAATAAAAATCTGAGGGAAATAAGGGAGCAAGGCATATGTATATCTATGAAAGAGTACTCTAGACAGAAGAAGAAGCCAGAGTAACCATGCAGAGATGGGAATGTTCATGGAATAGCAAGATGGTCAAAATGTCTAAAGCAGAGTGAGCAAGGAATGATAGAAGACATTAGAAGATCTGGTGGTCAGATCATGGAGGGTGTTTAGAGGTGTTTATTTTTCAACTTCAATGAGATTGGTAAACATTAGAGAATTTTGAGTAGAGGATTGGTGTGATCTAATTTACATTTTAATGAGATTTAATAAGGAGGGTGGAAGCAAGGAGGCCATTTATGAGACCGTATCACCAACCCAGCTGAGGGATCATGGTGGCTTGAGCCATGGGCACAATAATGATAGTTGTAGTATGGGAACAGTTCAAAAGGAGAAACAATACCGTTTGCTGATGGATCAATGTAGGTTGCAGAAGAGTCAAGAATAACACCAAGGTGTTTGGTCTAATAATCAATTGGAGGCACAGAATTGGAATTAATCAAGAGGGGGAATATTGCTGCTGGTGTCCAGGAGTTGCAGAAGAATATAAAGAACTCAGTTTTTGAACATATTAAAGTTGAGATGGAGGTGTTCAGATAGAGATGTGGAGTTGTTAGTTTGAGATTTCAAGCCTTCAGATATGTATTTGTAAGTCATCAGTATATTTAAAGCCATGAGATGGTCCAGCAGGAGTTATTGTGGATGGAGAAATATAATGATAGGGGCTGGGGGCATTCCAACATTAATAGGTTGAGGAGGTGAGGAGGAAGAAAGAAAGAAACAGAATTATAGCACTAATGAAAAAGGCAAACGGGTGTTGGTATTCTGGATCCAAGTGAAGAAAATGTTTCAACGAGGGAAAAATAATCGACTATAATTGTTTTTGATAGGTTAAGTAGGATGAGGACTGAGAATTGACAAAGGAATAGTAACTAGAATACATAAAGAACCTTCAGAAATCAACAGTGAAAAAAAGAAACCATCCAATTAAAATATGGATGTTATGGACTGAATTGCTTCCCCACCCCAAAGTTTATATGTTGAAGCCCTAACCCCAATGTAACTAACTGTATTAAGTGGTGGGGTCTTTAAGAAGGTAATTGAAGTTAAATGAGGTCCTAAGGGTGGGCCCTAATTTGGTTGGACTGGTGTACTTCTATGAAGAGGAAGAGACACCAGGAGTTCTCTCTTCCCACCTGTGCACAGAAGAAAGGCCATGTGAGAAGGTGGCCACCTGCAAGCCAGAGATAGAATGGATAAAAGACATGAAGAGAGATTTCACTAAAGGACCACAAATGGCGGTGAAACACACAAAATGATCATCAAAATCTTTAGCCACAGGGCAAATGCATATCAAAACCACAATGAGATGTCACTGCATACCTTTCAAATGGCTGAAAAAAAAGTAGTGACGCAAAATTCCGGCCAGGACAGGAAGAAACCCAATCACTCACACATTGCTGGTGGAGATGTAAATGATACAGCCTTTCTGGAAGGCAGTCTGGCAGTTTCATAAAAAGTAAAACATGTAACTATCATACGACTTAGGGACAGTACTCCTGGGCATTATTCCAGAGAACTGAGAATTCATATTCATACAAAAACGTGTACATGGGTGCTCATGGGAGCTTTGTTTGTGATGGCTGAAAACTAGAAACAATCCAGATGTCTTTCAGCAGGGGAATGGTTAACTAATTTTCCGTGCGTGGACTACTGCTCAGCAGTAAGAAGGAATGAACTACTGACGCACACACACCTGCCTTATCTTCAGAGTAAACCTGTGTGAAAAATGTCAGTTTCAAAGGGCTACATACCATATGCCTTTATTTAGAGAACATTCTTCAGATGCCATCAGAGAACTGATTAGGGGTTGTCACAAGGTTACAGAAGGGGTGAGGCAGGAGAGAAGTGGGTGTGGCTGTAACAGAGAAGCGTGAGGAGTGCTTGCAGTGATACGCATGTCCTGCAACCTGACTGGTATCAGTGTCAACATCCTGGTTTTGATAGTGGACTATGGTTTTGCAAGATGTTACCTTTGGAGAAAACTAGCTAAAGGGTACACGGAATCGTTCTGTATTATTTCTTACAATTGCCTGAGAATCTACAATTATCTCAAAATAAAAATTCTAATGAAAGAAATGACATTTCTGTCTCTTAAAATGATTCTTACACATTCAGAAGGATCTGTTTGACTAGTAAATTATCCCTTGCTTTGGAGTTTCTATATTTTGCTTCATTTTATTTACTTTTAAGAAAGGTAGTGTTACCAAACTTACCGAGTTGTATACATTATATATGCACAGCTCTTTACATGTCAATCATACCTCAAAAGAAAGAAAGAAAGAAAGAAAGAAAGAAAGAAAGAAAGAAAAAAAAGAAGGGAGGGAGGGAGGGAGGGAGGAAGGAAGGAAGGAAGGAAGGAAGGAAGGAAGGAAGGGTTAGCATGTCCTATGCATTCTGCTTTTAAAGGTAAAAACACAGTGCCTTAAGAAATAATAGCTTTTTCAAATATTGTTCTCTTTTTAAAACAACTTTATTGAGATAAAATTTATATACCATACAATTCATGTATGTAAAATGAACTATTCAGTGGCTTATAGTATATTCACAGCATTGTATAACCGTTACTGCAATCAATTTTAGAACACTTTTGTCACCCAAAAAGAACTCTGCACCCCTTGGCGCCTATCATTCTCCAATTGCCTTGTCTCCTGAGTCCTAGAAAACCACTATCTACTTTCTGTCTCTGTTATTTTTAAAGGATAAGCTATTTATGATGTAAATAAAAGTTTAGCAAAAGGAATATTTTTTAAATTACTTCTAATCTTGACATTCTACCTAGTTAATTTTCCTAAATGAGCTCCTTTTACTTTGTGTATGCAATTAAATCCTTCGTACCTCTTTTTCTTCTATGGATCCCCTTAGCCATTAAGTGTTTTTTTTTTATTTTGGAAAGAGAAAAGGTGGAATTCCTGAAAGAATCTTTCCAACTTTTTAGTACCCTGTAGTGAATTTAATTGAAAATTTATTATTAATTACTTAAAATTATTTACAATTATTAATGAATCACATAGAATAACACATCATGATTTGTTTTTGTTGGGCTAATAAAAGGGGCCTAACCCTCCTGACTAATCCAGCAAGTGATTGCATTCAAAGCAGCTACTGGTGCAGTTTAAGGATTTTTAAACCACCTTAGCCAGAAACTCTGTCTTCAAAAGACCTGCGGCTTCCTGCTGGTGCCCACCTGCTGGGCTCTGCTCCGCCGCCCTGCCTCTCCCCTCCTTTCTCTGAGGCAGTTCACATTCTCCTGGGTGCTTCTTAACAGCAGTCTGTAAAGAGCTGAGGTATCATATGCCATAAACATGATTCGATCATGGAAATATTGGCCTTTGCTTTCTTTATAATTGTTTCGAATTAGCAGCAATTTCTTACTCCAATAAAATGTTCTCTATTTTTTACCTATTGTGAATCGGCACAATAAGGTTTGCTAACTAGACAAAATAGGCACGATTATGTGCATGAGAATGTTTCAGCTACCTAAGGTAATAAATTGTTTTCATTGCTGTAAAAGCATTCATTGTAAAGATAGCAGCAATTCAAAGAATTGTCCCTTTGTTTCAACCAGTTCCCTGAAGCCTTCGATAGGATGCTTTATTGGGTTAGTTGTGACGTAAAAATGAAACAACTGAAATACTGTGTCTTATAATGACATTATCTAATTTAGACCTTTAAGGAATTCTGAGTGTTCTTCTTTTTAATCTGACCAAATGAATAAGATTCAATAATATTCCATAATTTAGAGTTACAACTTTAATTTTCAGGTATATCACGTTTCAACAGAACAGCATTTAATCCCCTTTAAAAATAGGTCAGGTAAGAGCTTTTAAGAACACAAATGTGGTGTTATCCCTGACTTGATATTTTGCATTTTCTTATATTCTTTCCTAGAGATCAAAAATGTCTAAGCATTGAAATAACTGTAAAATGGAAATAAGGACTAGGCTTGGCAAACTCAGATAATATACAGTTTCATTTGGCTGTAGGGGGAAAAAGCCCTCAAAGTATGTTCTCAGCTGAATAAATTCAACTCTAAAATTGTTCACAGATGAGCTGAGAATTGACTTTTGAATCAGATCCCTAAGAAAAACAGAAAAAGTAAAATAGATACAGCCATTGCTTGTTTGGTCCGGAATTTATAGAAAATAAATTAAAATCTAAGGAACAGATAGAAGCTGAGTCGAGTTTGTGATTTTTAACTCTAGATATCTGTTCCCTGCAAACATAATGAACCATTGTTTTGAAATTACTGTTTTCTAACTTCAGTGGATCAATACGTCTTCCAAAAAGGTAATTCAGATAGAATTTTAACCAATGTTGTGAGTGTGTATGGAGACAGTTGCTTAAAACTCCAGATGTATATTTATATTCGATGTGTCGAGAACTTGCTGGGGGCAGCAGCACTACGTAATTCATTTCTCCAATCGTGCTTCTCATCAACCACACGTAGCCACTTGGACCTCACTCCTGCCACCTCATGCCACTGCATTTATGTTTTACTTCCCATATTGTCTGCTATAGGAATTCCACGGTATTTTTTCAAAAGGAAAGTTGTAGATACAACAACAACAAATGAACGGGAGAGTGAAGATAAGAAGTTGCATGTGGACAGAATCATAATTAAATTATAGCCCACATAAGTTTTTCTCAGATTTCTTAATTTATATCCCAGCCTTCTACACATTTTCTCTTTATATTGAGCAGTTTTAAACTTTTTCAGATTCCTTTCCTGCTGTTTATCCACCTCACTATTACACGCAAAGTAAAAGGTAATTTTGAATGAAAAGAGCATTTTCATGAAGAGATCAGCGAAGCACACACAGACTAAGTAGTGTCTTGATCTGTAATTAGTTGAGAATATTTTGAATGCCGGTCTCCGTTTAGAAAATCGCAAAGCCCATTAATGAAAACAGTTAGTTGAAGGTGTAACCCTGTGAAGTGTGTGTGTTAGAAGTATCAGAACAAAAAATGCTTTGAGCTTCTTTAGATTTTTTTGTTATTCAAAGGAATATAGGTGTTTCAATTTTCAAGTTATAAAAAAAAATTAAGTCTTAATCAATGGTTGGCAGATTCTTATCATATCACGTTGGCAGAGGGTGGTATTTAGGGTGAGGCTGATTTTCTTATATAAAATATAGCATTCAGACCATTTCTGCAGGGTTCATTCCTCTCCTATGTTGGAAGGAATCCAGAATTGCAATCCTTTGTAAGATCTCCAGTCTTACACGCACGTCCTATATACTATATAGTTAATAGAAAAAGGAAAACCGGGTTTGTATAAATTAGCAATATTTTTAATAGTAGAAATGCTAAAAATGGAAAATGTAATTATGCCATTCATTTTACTTTATGAATTTTTCTTTTTTACTTTTTTCCTTTTCTTTCTTTCTTTCTTTCTTTTTTTTTGTTTTTTTTTGTTTTTAAACAGGGTCATTTTGGAATTCAGCTTCCTTCAATACTGAGGCTTCATACCTTCATTTTCCTACTTTCCATGGAGAACTTAGTGCAGATGTGTCTTTCTTTTTTAAGACAACAGCTTCATCTGGGGTATTTTTAGAGAACCTGGGGATTACCGATTTTATAAGGATAGAGCTACGCTGTGAGTCTCCTTTTCCTTAGAAGTTTGTGAGATTCTATTTAATAGTAAATCCTTTAACTAATTGTTAAACTACTGTGTTTCTACTTTATCAGCTAAATCTTTTCATTGTGTCCTTTTGAAAAAAAAATCTATGATATTAAGTTAGCCTTTTTGCAAGGAAATAATTCAATATATAATGCAATATATATTATATATAATTTGGGAATATATGATATATGTGAACAAATGATATAATATGTAATTTGGGAAAATAATTGGTATTCTCTAGAACCAATTTAAGAAGGATTTTAAATCCAAATAATTAAAATTTTTTTTAAAAACTGAATTCTCAGTTAATTACAGGATTACTTAATTAAATTGACCAGCCATATAATTTTGTATGCCATATAGTTTTGGTATACACTTAGGCCACTATTAGTATCTTAATATCAAATGTATATTACTTGCTTTTAAAATTAACTGTGAATCATTGTAAAAATTATTTTTACATAAAATGCCAGATGCTATTTAGTTTTCTTGTTCTGGCTAAATAGCTTTGCTCTATTGATATGCAAAATTAACTCTGAGGATGAATTTCTTAATATCTGGGGTTCTTTCCAAATGTATTTTCCGGTTTCATTCCACGTCTATTCTTTACTGATGTCATCGGTTCCTTCCATAAGATTTAAGCCATTACCTTTATATTTTGTGATTGCTATGCCATGGTGCTATTCCTAAGTGTATTGAGGACTCCACTGTCCACCACAGGGACTAACTCGAACAATCTTCATATTTCCAGCTCCAGCAGTCGTGACCTTTTCATTTGATGTGGGGAATGGGCCTTTTGAAATCTCAGTGCAGTCACCCACTCATTTCAATGACAACCAGTGGCACCACGTCAGGGTGGAAAGGAACATGAAAGAGGCATCTCTTCAAGTGGATCAGCTCTTGCCGAAGACACAGCCTGCTCCCGCTGACGGGCACGTCCTTTTACAGCTCAACAGTCAGCTCTTCGTGGGTAAGTTCTGCTGGTAGGCAGTTGGTCACTGAACTGTGTGACGTAGGTGCAGAGGTGGCCAAAATGAAATAATACCAACTGATAACCACAAGGCACTGTTTATTGAGAACCTGTGTTCTGGGCTGTGCCAGGTGTTTTATTTCTTCGTCATAACAAACCTGTGAAACGGGTTAACCCCCTTTTACAGATGAACTAACTGAAGCACGAGGGACTGAAATGGCTTGCCTTCAGAAATCCACCTAGGAAATGAGACTTAAGTTTGTGTTTGATTCATTCCTAAACCTGGATTCTTAATATTACAGATTGTGTAGTTTGTTCCAGTTTGGGTTTTTTTGGTTTTGGTTTTGTTTTATTTCTTACCTGTTAGTGTTTTGTTGGGGGTGTTAATCTCTGTTCTCACGGGATTTGAGGAACCCTCTATGTAGTTCTGACTGAGGCCAAACAGGGACCCCTATCTAAAAACAGGCCAATAGAGGAAGAAAAGAAAAGCAGGAGCAAAGTGTATAAACCATCAGTTCTGCTGGTGGCTCTCATTTTGCCCACTTTTCAGATACCTTCTGATCACCTACTTCGTGCTTGTATCCAAATATTCCTTTATTGCCTAAATACATTCATTCACTTGGTATCTACAGACTTAATAGTGGAATCCTTCTGGAAGTGTTTGTTGTATTTTCAGTGTTTGCTAATTACTTTATAGAACTCATTGACCATTAAGTTCCGGAATTATTTCTTACTTGATCACTTCTCGTATATTTTAATCTAAATAAGGGCACAACAACTCTATAAAGCAGAATAAATTATAAATGATCAGAAATTATATTTAAAGCATTTTTAAGTTATATTTTAGAACAAAATTCAACAGATTCCCATTACATCTTTTATTGCTTAATAATCTTGTTTTATTACTCTCACTGCAAAAGATAAGCCTATTTGTGACTTATTTGACTAAGACACATTTGGGATTTCTAATGAATTTATATACTCCTTATTTCTATCAGTACTTCCTTCATTCAATAAAAAGTTATTGAGCAGCTTCTAAGAGTAGGGTACTGTAATAGACAAATCTAACCATGATCTTGCAGCCACTCAACTGACTTATTTAAGGGTATGGAAATAGTAAGGAATACTTGGAATACATAAATTTTCTTTTAGTAACATGCTAGAAACTCAGTCAGGAAATTGGCATAGATATTTCTTGATATACAAAAACTGAGAGATGGCTGCAACCAAAGGTATGGCAATTTAAAATCTGTCAGTATCTTGGAAATAGCCTTACTATTCTTGGAAATTGAGAAGGCTGAAACAGTCCTCGAATTTTTCAGTGAAATCTGCTACAGTTTGCCTGAACGTGAACTTTCATCCTTTGTATGAATTTTAACGTCATAGAAATGAAGTCACTATATAGTGTGTGTGATAGGAATCCTGGCCTTAATTTGATTTCAGGTAGTTGTAACAGTTAGAAGTACTGTTATTATATCAGAAGACTGTGTTGGAGGGGGGCGCCTGGGTGGCACAGCGGTTGGGCGTCTGCCTTCGGCTCAGGGCGTGATCCCAGTGCTCTGGGATCGAGCCCCACATCAGGCTCCTCTGCTATGAGCCTGCTTCTTCCTCTCCCACTCCCCCTGCTTGTGTTCCCTCTCTCGCTGGCTGTCTCTATCCTGTCGAATAAATAAATAAAATCTTTAAAAAAAAAAAAAAAAGAAGACTGTGTTGGAACAGACTTGAGTCTTTTGCCATCAGTCACGTGTTATAATTTTAATAAATACACCTAGGAGATTTCATCTTTATGGTGGCAGTTGGTTAGGCTTTTGATAGTCCCATATGTGTTCAAATCCAAGGACTGCCTTATGGGAAAGTTTTATAAACTAAAATCTTTACTATGTTTAAGTCAAGTGACTGAAAGCTAAAAAGAAAAGGCAGCAAGATCTCTGAAAAAAATGTTACATCCACCATTAATAAACATCTGTTTATATAATTCCCTTCTTTTTACTCATAGGTAACCAAGAAAATTGACGAGGTTACTGTGATGGTATTGAAAGGACTCCTATTTTTCAAAAAGGCTTAGGGAGAGACAGGTCACTGGTTGTCCAGAGGCCACATCAGGGTCTTCATTTTATCTTTACCTCTACCACATGAATGGGCCCTTTCCTAAGATAGGCGTTAATAAAAGTTAATAAAAACGATACTTACACAAAATATTAATTTATCAATTTGTAACATTACTATCACACGAATCAGAATATTTTTTTAAATTTCTAGATGAAAATACTTCAATGGGGATTAAATTATAATTTAAAAGGTGACACTGAATTAGTGCAAAGTGCGTAAAAACCTAGTAAAAAGTCAGCAAAAATTAAAACTAATTTAACGTAGCACTTACAAAGACCAAAAAGTAGCTCCCTGCATTCCTGATAGTATGTTTCAGTGGAAGAGACAAGAGGCAGCCAATAAAAGAGTTAAGTAGTGAGACAAAATAGATATTATTTATAATACATGTTATTAATATAATACACATTTTGTACATGCATGCACACACACATATATTTGTGTGTCTGTGTGTATACAACTTCAGATAATGATAAATACTATAAAATGTCAGGAAATGACTTGGGTTGGTAGGCTTCTACTTGAAGTGGGGTGGTCAGGGGAGTGCTCTCTGAGGACCTTACCTTTGAAGAGAGGCCAGAGAAAGCAGAAGAGGGAACCTGTGAACATCTGAAGGAAGAGAATTCCTGGGGGAGGGACCGTGCTCAACGTGAAGAGGAGGAGCTTTAGGGTTAGGGAGCAAGGAGGAGGAAGCCATTGTGGCCCAAGGAGAGAGTTGGTCTGAGGGAAAGCGTGGTGTCAATGGCGGTCAAGTTATATACTGGGTCCTGTGAGGCAGTGGCTAGGAATTTGGGTTTGTGGTTCCCCTGGGAGATAGTGGTGGTGGGGACTGGAGAGGAGATAGTGAAAACCAGCAGTGGGCCATACTTAAAGTGTAGACGCACACGACTTATACTGGGTTGGTTGTTGCTATTAGTATGTTACTTCTTACACCTGCTGATCTTCTTGGGGACAAGACACTTCTTGTAGGTCTCTGGGATCCTCACTTCATTTCTCACTGTTTAACTTCAACTGAAGTTCGCGTTTCTTGTTTTCTTCCTTTATCGTAATTTGTAGGATGATTCAAGCTGTTCCCTGACCCTTCCGTCTGGATTATACACTATAAGCCCTACAAACCATAGTCCAGCCAGGCTGCAAAAGACTGCTGGTCCTTCTTCACACCCCAGAGAAAATATTTCCCTCTCTCCCTTTTCTGCAGTGAGATCCCTCCTATCCCACAATCACACACTCCCAGGAAATTGGGCTTCTTTGTTCATATGTTCTGTGCCAGCACATGGTCAGATATTGAAGGGACCCTCTCTTGGACACTGTTTCCCCACATATGATACCTTCCAAAATTACAGAGTTAAGCCTCTTCTCCCAGCCATGACTCCCTGGATGACAGGGAGTCTCTGCTCTCATTCAACAGAATTGATCTTCCGGTTCAGATTTTAAAGGGTAATTTCATTCCCCTTACTTACAAGTTCAAGAGTTTAATTTGTAGTTCACCCATCCATCTTAAAAATAATTATGGCTAATCAGTATTTCTAAGGATGCATAATGACTGTCATTCATTTTGGGGTATCAGGATACATTAATGAGATAAATACAACTGTAAAGAGTAAGTCTGTAGTATAACTTCTACTCCTAAAAAATGTTTAAATACAGACAATCAACATGACAATGAGGTTGATAGTTTTAAGTTACATAGAAACACAGTCTTTATAAACATGGGACAAAACTGTAAGACTAAGCTAATTGTAGTCAGGCTAAGATAATGTTAGTATCTCAGCATTTAGTAGGTTTTACCAAAAATGTACCTTCTTGTTTGTATACAAATTTGGCAGAAAACATTAACACTATTTTGGAATATTTCAGATACCAAATAAAGTTACTTTATAATACTACAAATATGAAACAGAAGAAATTTTGGTAATATAGAACTATGTTTGTTTGAGATATATCTGTAACACTTCTACCTACAAGTAAAATGTTGTGGATATTTGAATGTATATTCATTTTTATTTCAGTTATATTCTCCATCTCACTGTGCTACCACAGCCAGGCCTATGTTGATGATATTTATTGACATTACTTTTTTTTTTTTTTTTTGAGAGTAAGGATTTTGGTGGTCTCTTGGAAGTGACTAGTGGAATGGGATAACGTGAAAGCATCTAATATGTTTTCTCAATTGCTGGCTTCAGTCTCTCCCTTAAAAATCAGTGGTAAAGTGTGTCCACATCTCAGAGTGGAACTCTGAAGCAAGACTGATGCTTTACCTTCTGAGCAAAATCAGTAAAAATAAATAGAAGACATGATTAAAAACATGTATCAACAATGATACATGACGATTGAAATAGAAAGAAGGAAATGAGAGTTTCGGAGGTGGAACTAGGTTCATCTACACAAGAATTATAAAACAGAACAGTCCTTGTAGTTCCAAATAGTGGAACAATTGTTTTCAGTTAATCTAAACTGTAGGATGCCATGTAACGTGAAGGAGTAATAAAATAATGAACATAAAACCTTGTATGAAAAAGTGAAAGCAGTTGACAGGAATGTAATTTGATAAATTAGAAAGAGTGAACACCAGTGCAGTGACCGTCTCCTCCCCTTCCCCAAATATCCCAAACATCACATTGCTTTTTGTAATAAAAATGACGATTCACCTTCTAGTTACAGCCCATCTTTCTCCATTCTTCTTAATTATGGCACTGGGTCTTTCCCAACCTTTCCACATTCTCTCACTTTCTCCTTTCTGTACGTGTGTGATTTATGACCTGAGTTGAACAGTCCTATGCAGAGATGTTATTTATTACTTTAAAAAACAAGTTTAGTGGCATGATATTAATTGGTGTGTTAAACATATGCCCTTGACCCTGTTACACCGAGGACTCAATGTCAAGAGTGACTGCTGTTATCATTGCCCCACAAACATTCTCCAACCATGGAAATGATGGAGGGAAAAGAATCAATCATTTTTTTAAGCTGAAATGTGACAGTGGTCATTTTCTATTTTGGTTTGTAAACTCAGCATTTTTCTTAGAAGCTTCTTAAATTAGCCTTGAATTGATTTTCATTCAACTAGCTCTGCAATTTTTGTTTGCAATCTAAATTCTTTTACTGACAGGTTTTTAAATGGGGCAAACTCCATCTCAATACTTTGTGACTAGGACCTGAAGGAGAAGTGAGAACTCTTGACATAGACTCAGAAGCCATTTGCATTGCATTTGAATTGCATCAAATCCACAAATATTTATTGAGCGTCTGGAGCAAACCTTTTCTAAATGCCATACACAAAGGTTAATGTTGAACTCTGAGCATATTGAAGCCCTGAAGTTTGGTTCTCACCCTTAGCTGCACATCAGTATCACCCAGGCATCTTTTGGGAAACTGACAGTACCAATACATAGATTTATTTATGAATGGGCTTTTGTGTACTTGTCAAGTTGGATACCACAAATACATCCTTGTACTGGTCAGTTGGTGAACACATGCTTATATTTCTGTTGGGTCTGTACCTAACAGTGGAATTACTGGGTCAGGACATGTGCATATGTTAAACATTAAGAGACACTGCCATATAGCTACTGACCATTTGGATATCCTCCTTATGACTTGGCTGTTCAAATCTGTTGCCCATTTTCTACAGGGTTGTCTTCTTTTTTTAAAAAAAGGCGAGGGGGCTGGGTGCCTCAGTTGGTTAAGTGTCCAACTCTTGATCTCAGCTTGGGTCTCGATCTCAAGGTTGTGAGTTCAAGCCCTGTTTTGGGTTCCACACTGGGCATGGAGCCTACTTTAAAAAAAAGATTTATAAGAATTCTGTGTATATTTTGGATTCATTTCAGACACATTTATTCCTAATTTCTTCTCTCTCTTTGGATTATATTTTCATAGGTGTAATGGTGTCTTTTGATGAACAGGGGTTATTAATTATAATATATTCTAGAATTTGTCTTTTTACTTTTAGTTTACTTTTCATAGGCTAAAACAGTTATGGGAAGAGAATGTCAAAAAGTTTTACATTTGAGTAATTTTTATTTCAATCTGATTTTCTTTTGTAGTAAATATGTTCCCACACACCAAAGCACAGTGCAATGAAAGCCACATTTCTCTTTCATGTAATCATATCATTTACTTCAATTGTGTTCTTCTTTCCTCCTTGAGATGTCTTTTTCATGATTAGCTTAAGAAGCACTCAGTGTACTTTTGCATGTTTAGTGAGCAAATCTTAGTGACTGTTGACTGAAATCAGAATTCACATAGGATCTCTTCAGAGCAGAGAATATGACTCATACCACCAACAGTTTCTTTCTTTAAAATATGCCTTAGGAGGTCAGACCAGAGAGGTGCTGTGGCCTTGACATATGAAAAAACTAAATAGACCCACGTTTTTCTGCTGGGACTACCACAAGGGACTACCACTTCTCACTTTGGTTCAGGGACTGCCTGCATTTTCTGCCCTATGACACGGTTGCTTACACTAGCTTCCTATTTCAGCCGTAAGTTCTTTGAACATGAGGGAGACCAGTCCTCTTCCCCCCGACTCTCCTAGGGTTATACTTAATGACGAACATTCCTTGGCAAAATTGTAGCGGGGGGTCCAGTCTCACAGCTCTGTACACTAATGCACCATTTCTACAAGGCTAAGCCTTCCCAAGGATGGCTGGGTAGACCAGGACTAAAGATCCAATACATAATATACAGGAGACCACTTTTTCCCTTCAATCCCCTGACTCAGTCCTGGGCCCAGTCTGCATGGGCTATCACTTTCCCGTTCCAAGTTGATCTCAGTGGTCAGAGTCTTAGCTGCCTTTCTCTGCCACAGTGCCATGGTCAGGGAGAGCCTCTGTACTCTGCCAGACACATTTCTATCACCTTAAATTTTAAAGAGAAACGTGGAATCTTGATTTCTTTTTTTTCTAAGGCCCCTGGGCAAATATGCAGTTGTTTCCAGTTAAGCCTTAATAACATTTAAGCACAGTACATAAATAATTTGCCATTAAAAAATTAAAGGTCTTCCTGCTCCAGTAAAAAAAAAAAATGGCATTGGAAAGAGCCAGCTCGTATTTCATGACAATAGCATCTGTTACTTAGACTCACTTCCTGAGAGTAATGAACATGATAGAAGGGTTGGACTCAGTCTCTGTTCATCGCCTAGCATACCTATTAGGTGCAGATCCCAGTACTGTTATGTAAGTGAACAGATTCAGTTTTATTCCTTCACGTAGGAAGGTTAGACATTAGTTTTACAGGATACCTAGTGTTTGTGAAGTTCCAGAATTCATTATATCTGATATAGCATGGCAGGTAAATTGATAGGAAATTAATTGGAAGACAGTTCCAAACATAATAGCTCACTGGAAACATCCAGAATCAATTAATCAAACTGCAGCTCATTTTAATTGGACCAACTCTAACCCTGAAAAGTCGTTGGAATCTTTAATTAAGCTTTCAAGCTCAATACTATTTACATTGGCTGTGTTCTCCAGAATAGTTCTTCTTAAAATAAGAAGTTATTAACTTGAAACCTAATGGTAAAGCAAAAATCCTCAACACATATATGACTCGTATGTTTATGTTTAATTAGACATTTTTCCTGATAATTTAAAAACATAGTTTAAAACTATTTGATTAAGGGGATTCCTGGGTGGCTCAGTGTGTTAAGCATCTGCCTTTGGCTCAGGTCATGATCTCTGGGTCCTGGGATCAAGCCCCAGGTACGAGGGCTCCCTGCTCAGAGGGGAGTCTGCTTCTCCCTCTCTCTCTGCCCCCATCTCCTGGCTCATGCTCTCTCACACGTGCACTCTCTCTCTCTCAAATAAATAAAGCCTTTAAAAAAAAAAATAAAACTATTTGATAGGTAAACATTAACTCTTCACAAGTACACAATTCAGAAATCCTATTTGCAAGGCTGGGTGTTGATTTTCTTCTCACTGTTATAAATATATGTATTTCACACATATGTGTAGGGGTTTTTCCCTGTTAATATCCCCATCCTCTGACCTTCTTGTCTACCAAGTACCTATTTGTACCGTTAATATCATGTGTTTCCCTGTCTAAATCTGTTACTAGACCATGGGCTCTATGAGGGCAAGATCAGTTTCATATAATTCTGTACCTCCCATGTCAGACACCGTGCACAGCAAAGACCTCCTAAGTAGAGCTCGCAGAACTGAAATACTGTTCAAACCAAAAATAATCTAAGAAATAGAAGAAAGTGAAAATTATCTTTTTTGACAACATTTTGGTGTAGAGAGAAAGGGACACCCTTGCACTAAAAGGCCAACTGCAAGTTCTCACTCTTTCCTGCCTCTAACTGAAATGTTTATTTTAATATTTCCTCAGCTGTGCCCATGGGCTTGTCCCTGGAATTCTCTATGCCTCTAGTTTCTCATCGTCTAGAACAAAATGAAACAAATAAGAATAAACAAGCTGGGGCAGATGAAAAGGAATTGTATTCAGCTGTTGGACTCCCACTTTAGTTGTTAAGATGTCACTGGCAGAGGGAGATCAACTTCTAAAGCAGAGAGACTTGCTGCTTCAGAGTGACAACTGCTTAACAAATCATGATTTAACAATACTGCGTACTATAAACTATGTATCATGATTTAAAGTACTATAACATGAAATAAATGAAATACACCAGGAATCCACCTGTAATCTAGACTTCCCAGCGCCTGACCCTCCTCCAAAGAGTTCCCGGCTCAAAGCTAACAGCAAGGCTGTGGGCTTCCTTACCCAGCAAAGAAAACTCCAGCCAGGATGCTAAGAGAATTTGGTCAAAGACTTAACTCTGAGCTCTCGACATTCTATTGAGGTGAGTTAGCAGAGTGTGAGAATAGGGAGGTCTGAAGCTAAGGTGGGTAGCAGCTTTAATGTGGAAGGAAAAGAAGAGGAGTCCTAAGACTAAGGGGAGAAGAGAGACTTCAGGAATGGAAGGACACAGAGTAGGAGGAAGGAAACAAGAAGATTGTCAGCTATTCTGAGACTCTGGAATGAGATGAACTCCTTTTCCCCTGCCATGCCCACAGAAACTGAAATTGCAATATGTCTGGCTTCACAGCACGCTGCATCTGGATTTAAAAATAGAAAATATGACTTCATTGTATTTGCGTCATAAAAGAGGCACAAATTATGTCAGCTGAAGCAATTTCAATACACAAATTTAAGTACGGTTGCTTGAATGGGGTCCCTTATGTCTATGAATCTGAATTCTAAGTACCACTAGTGAAATGAGTCCAAAATTCTTAGGAATTCTTTTAGTTTTTCCCTTCATGGTATTTCATTAGTCAAAACTATACAATTAATGGATTCGGAAACATTCCTTGGGTTTTATCCTCATTCTCAGGCTCAGGGACCCAAACTACCCTGTGTGGCCAATAATGTTCTCTCTCTGAAGCACCAAGCACCCAGCTCCTGCCCCCATGGCATAATCCAATTTAATGAGCCAGTGCGTTAACTGATTATTAATAATCAGTTATTAATGTCAATTGCCAATCAATTAGTTATGATTGTAAATAGCTACCGCACAGCTATTCTGTGTCAGGCACAGTTCTGTGTGCTCGGGTACAGGGCAATTGAAGCAGATATATGCTGATAATATACAAAGTCAGTTGGTAAAATGTAAAAGCTGGTAGATGGTGACGAAGGCCTACTTATGTGGGGACTATCTGGCCAACTCTTGGTTCTGAAGGTTAAGAAAAAAAAAAGTTTAATCTCTGAGGATAAGGAGATGTTAACTAGTGACGGCTAGATGAGGAGTGTGCTAAGCGAAGTGGTAGAGGAGGGGGGCAGCATGCCCTAGGAAGAGACAGTCTGTACAGAGCAGGTCTAAGATCCTGGCGGTGAGACCGCATCATCTGTTCAGCGACAAAGCTCCTTTTTAGAGGACCCGTGACCATCTAAAGCCTCTGGGTAGAATGGTCCAGACTATTGAGATTAGAGTACTATTTTCCCACTTCAAGTTCTGAGTATTAATTTACCGTGTTCCTGGACATCAGGTGAAGGTCCTCTTCGAGCTTACATTCTTATTAGGAGAGTGCTGATGAAGTGTGGGGTCAAGGGACCACCTGAAGAAGATCCACCTGGAAGGTTTGTTGATAGTTTCGACTCACCATCCTCATTTCTGGCCCACAGAATCAGTATTTCTTGGAGCAAGGCTGTATTTTTAAGAAGGCTTCCATACGACACTTATTTTCCTTAAGGTTTGAGAGCCTCTGCCTTAGAATAGCAGGGTCTGGTTCCACTCAGACATTGTAAACCTCTTTGGGGGGTCACTTGATAAGTCATATTGTCATGTATTATCCAATAAATGCTACATCACTGTCTCTCCATCAACCCGCTTTCCCCAGTTTGTTGAGAATCTTTCCAAGCTTAAGTCAGTCCACACTGGACCAGTATTTAGAAAAAATTTGCTGGGAAGTATGCCAGACAAAAACGAATCATCTCAGCTACCATGTTTTTGATGGAAGAATAATGACCAAAGACCATATCAGGGCACACATGTTAGAAGAACTCAAGGAGTCTTTCATAATTCTCAATAAATTAAAACCATTCCAGCATCAGGATCAAGTTTCAGTATGAAGAACGAGCCACACTTACCCACAAGTATATGCTGATTTAAAACTGAAAAAAAAAAAAAAGTTTCTACATTAAGACTGCTCATCCATTTCACCGTTATTTTGCATGAAACTAAGATATGGCCTTATTGTGTTCTTTGAAAGAAACTAAAAAAACAAAAACAAAAGCAAGCAACCTCTCCAACTTACATTTTAATAAATCATTTTTAGAAAACCAATATGTAACAAATTCAACCTTTGGAAAAAATGGAATTCACGTTTTATCTTCTTGAATTCTCTCAATATTCTGTCACAAATTGTGCTCCCCAAATTATATTGGCTCATCCAACTTTGCCCATTCCTTAAAAGGCCACAACTTTGGCCGTTCTCTCTGAGGCCTCAGTTTTGTCTGGTCTTGAAATCCTGAATAAAACACCGAGGAACATGTTTCCATTTGCAGTATTTCCCTTTTAGGTGGAACGGCCACCAGACAGAGGGGCTTTCTGGGCTGCATTCGGTCTCTGCAGTTGAACGGAATGTCCCTGGACCTGGAAGAAAGAGCTAAGGTGACGCCCGGAGTGGAGCCGGGTTGTAGAGGGCACTGCAGCAGCTACGGAAAGTTGTGTCAAAACGGAGGGAAATGCAGAGAAAAGCTCAGTGGATTCTCTTGTGACTGCACCTTCTCTGCATATACAGGGCCGTTCTGCTCGAAGGGTGAGTATGGCATGGGATGTCCTGACAGGAAAACTCATCCAATATGGAGAAACCATTTTGCGGCCATTTTCTGGGTAGCTGATTTGAGCAAAAATATTTCCATTTCTGATTTTTTTTGAAAATACCTGTTTCAAACTAATCCCACTTCATTTCTTAGATATTTGCCTCAATTCTTAAAAAAAAATAGTATCTATTAATAATAAAGCCGCTCAAGTTGCCTCTAGATGTCTTAAAATGTTGGCTGCTCAATCTGCTTTTTTCTGACTAATGTTGATGTTCTTAAGTATTATGGCTATCAACCACCTGTCCCACGAGGCAGCTCTCTCTTTTAAAATCTTTAAAGGCATTATTGTTATTTTTGATGAGGACAGTCAACCGTGAAAGGAGATTTAGGAAGTACTGTGTTTTGGTTTTTGCCAAACAAATATTTTTTCCAAGAATAAAAATAGCTTTTCCATTAACTATGCATGTGTAACAAAATAGAGATACTCAGGCATTTTGCTCTATGATGTGGCCAATATCTGTAAAGTAAAATAGCGGAATATTTTTCAGTTTGTCTTGTTCACAGACCTATGTCATGGAAGAAAGAAAGAGCTGAGTGTCGTAGTAAGTGTTCTGGACGGACTTCTCTGAATACACAAACATTCGTTATGCTTTCATAGTTGCTCCTAGAAAACTGCCATCATGTTTAATTCAGTTGCTTTATTTGAGTGTGTCTGGGCTATTGAACCTTTTCCTGAAGGAGGCTAACAAAAATTGCCTCCAAATTGAAACAACTCCTGCTTTGCAAAGAAAGCTTTTGGGATTATTTCAGGAAAAGTGGGTTAAAAGTCATCTACTTTTTACCAGAACTAAGTTAAAACTTCAAGCCAACCTGTGATAATAACTCGCACTGCTATCATCCTAGGAGGCTGTTTACATTTAAAGTTAGGGGGCGCGGGGCACCCAGGTGGCTTAGCGGATCTTGAGCCAGAGTCTTCATCTCAGTCGGGTTTTGACCTCAGGGTGGTGAGTTCTAAATAAAGTTTGAACAAAGACTACCTCTTGTCTTTACTTTCTGAACCCAAATGATTTCTAGTTCAGCTCGCTAACTGCAATCAAGAGTGCTACTGCTGGGGCGCCTGGGTGGCACAGCGGTTAAGCGTCTGCCTTCGGCTCAGGGCGTGATCCCGGCGTTATGGGATCGAGCCCCACATCAGGCTCCTCCGCTATGAGCCTGCTTCTTCCTCTCCCACTTCCCCTGCTTGTGTTCCCTCTCTCGCTGGCTGTCTCTATCTCTGTCGAATAAATAAAATCTTTAAAAAAAAAAAAAAAGAGTGCTACTGTGCATCTGTGTATCATAGTGCACATAAAAAAGGTGTTACAGATCACGAAAGTAATAAAACAAGCAAACAAAGCACTTCAAATGCCGAGGGAATGGAGACGTTGCTATGTTGCCCTGTGAGCATCATTTACAACTCACGTTCCACAACTGGTCCTTTATCGTAATGGAGAGTAGCGGAGTTCAAGGATCCAGCTCTAATTATTCCTCCAGTATCCTCTCCTCCTCGTTTTCATACATATATAAATGAATATGTGGTGTGTGTGGATTTGGGATATTAACCTCGTATAAGTAAAGCGCTACACTTTTGTAAAACTGAAAGAGGCTGGATAGTTCCTTATGTTGATCACCGCTACACAGATGCCTGCTGCCCTCGCTTATATTAACGCTGGGCTTAGCTTCTTTTCGCAGGGCACAATAAATAGGGGAAAGTGTTTAGGCGAAAAGGAACATTTCCGCCTGTTGATCCTGGAAGGTAAGAGGACCCCTCAAACTTCCTTCCTTCCTATTATAGGAAAACTAGGGTATTCTAGCTACAAAATAATAGACGGGACTAAAAATTTAAATAAGAAAATGGATGGTAAGGGAGATAAAAGCCAAGAAACCTGTTTACGTCTGAAGTCAGAGAGGAGGATATTATGCTTTCAATTATAAGGTTAACTAGCAAATTAATTACATGTAATTCTAACATAAAGCCATTTCAAAGACCATCATAAAAGCTCTATTAATTTTCTGTGTTATTTGGTTGTGGTTTGGAGCTATTTGTTATATCTATACAATTTGTTATTCTTAATTAAAAATATCAATAAAACTGAAACAAGATCCTTGCACTTAATTTTTTTAACATAAAATGTGTGTATCATTTCAGAGATTTCTGCATATTTTGGATCTGGCTCATCTGTGATTTACAATTTTCAAGAAAATTATTCCTTAAGTAAAAATTCCAGCTCCCACGCTGCTTCATTTCATGGTGATATGAAGCTGAGCAGAGAAATGATCAAATTTAGCTTTCGAACAACACGAGCACCAAGCTTACTGCTTTATGTGAGCTCCTTTTATAAAGAATACCTTTCAGTTATCATTGCCAAAAATGGTGAGTGCTTTTTAGATGAGAGAGAGAGAAAATTGAATTAGAACTTAGATTAGTAGTAATATGGATCGTTCTTATGTTCTTGCCTCTCAACCTATGAACAGGAAGAAAAATGTGCCTGTTTTTTGTATTCAGCTTTGTTTTTCAATACTGTACTATAAATTTAATCTAAAAGGATTATTTAAAATTAAGATAATTTTGATTATTTCACATATTCAGTGTTATTTTTTATTTATATAAAATACTTATCATATTTTATTATTGCTAGAAGCTCTTTACTATTCCATAGAATATTAGTATCAATTTTGTGGTTCATTTTGAAAGAAGATGCCTATTTGTATATAATAAACATTCCCTTCAATTAAAAGTAGAGAAATTGTGAGGGAATGTTAACAACCTAGCATTATATATAGGAAAAGGCCCCCAAAGTAATCAGTTGGTTTTAATGGTCAGCAATGAAATAGTCATGGGAAATGCTGGTACATCAGTGCAGGGCAATGGCTTGTGGATTAGGACATGTGTGTGCTACAGAAACCTCCTCACAGAAACCACTTGCTGATGTTTTTTCTCCTCCCTATATCCAGATTAAAGACAAAAATTCATAGATAAATTATATAAGCAAGGAAAATAAATTTGTTAACTTGAATATATCATTTCAACTAAAATAAATATGGCCCAAGGGCACTGAACACTAAAATAAAAATAATATTGTTTAATAAGTATATTTACCTTCACTGTCTATCTTTTGAGCTTGAAGCTTATCTATACATTATGCTATTTTCTTTGCTAAATTGGAGATACCCTGTGAAATAAATTGGCATCTTTGCAGGCAGCTAAGTGAGTAGTATTAATTCTCATGGTAAGTTTGGCTAAAAACCATTGATTTCATCCTAATTTCATTACAAAGTCTACGACTGTGACCACATGGAAATATTTTTCATCTTTAGTAAAACTCCATTTGCTTATAAAATTTCCATTAATCAGTTGCATTTCAGGAGTGGCAGGTGTACTTTTTCAAAGATGATAGATTATGGAAACACATTAATGCGATATTCCACAATAGTTTGGCATTTCATAATACATTAAGTTGTGGTTTTTTAAGTTAGAGGCTAGTATGGAGATTTGCTTATGCTTAACTGCATATTTGACTTTTAGGGGAAAAATTAAAGTTTTGCAGGAAAGACTGCTTATTGGCACCATGCTTGGTCTTGATCTTGAAAATAATGCAATTTGAATAGAAGCTGACTTCTAGGAATTACGAGGAAAGGAGACATCCAATAAGCTACTGTGAATTTTCCACCAGAAATTAATAGCTAAAAAGAGTACACTGAGTTTGTATATGTAGTTCTTAAACTACAATTTTAACAAAAAATATAACTTCTCTTCCCTACTTTAGGAAGTTTGCAGATCAGGTACAAGCTAAGTAGATATCAAGAACCTGATGTCATTAACTTTGATTTGAAAAACATGGCGGATGGGCAGCTTCACCATGTAGAGATTAACAGAGAAGAAGGAGTGGTCTTTGTAGAGGTAATATAATAAATTCAACAGAAGCAGTGGTTACAGTTATAGTTCCCCAGCATGAAGGACCGTTGGCAGAATTATGATAATGAATAGACTAAAGACATC
Source organism: Ursus maritimus (assembly GCF_017311325.1). Classification (NCBI taxonomy): domain Eukaryota; kingdom Metazoa; phylum Chordata; class Mammalia; order Carnivora; family Ursidae; genus Ursus; species Ursus maritimus. The sequence goes on from NW_024424341.1 coordinate 29,822,566, forward strand.
CTTCCAGGGCTGCTCTTACATAGACTGCCAAATGTGGTCTAGTTTTTGAAAGGACAAAGATTCTGTCCAAGATATTATTAATATTTGATACCAAAAATGTCAAGCTTTCCTCATTTGTTTTACATCGTTCAGGAGGGAAAGCTGTCTATTTTATCATACATACCTCTAGTAGGGGTATTGCTACTCTCATGAAACCAATGGAATTGTTTGCTGTGCCAGCTTTTGAAGAGAAGCCCGAATGCTTGGGCCCTCTACATAGAGGAAAATGTCTTAGCTGAATGACTCAAGTGAAAAATACCAACCTAGGTAAAAGTATCAAGGTGAAAATAACTCTGTTTTGTTTTGTTTTGGTGTTTTTTTTTAGCTTTACCAATTTTGGATTTCTCATACAGTGGAGAGAATTAAAATGATATAAAGGGATAGAAGGTGGGGTCCACTGGTGTCTGAGGGTAGAGTAGGAGGTTTAGAAAATATCATTCACCTTTGTAAATGGCTCTCTAAATTTGTTTTTCTAAATCTCTGGGACCAGACTAACAGTTGCCTATTTTATCTTTTTTTTTTTTTTTTTTTCTTCCTTGGCTTTCTGTCTTCTTCCCAACAAAATGGCATCCATCTGGCTGTTTGCACCTCATGTAACAATTCTACAGATTGACGAGAATGCAAAGAGACAAGTCCACCTGTCATCAGGTACAGAATTCAGTGCCGTCAGGTCTCTTGTACTGGGCAGGATTTTAGGTAAGTGAAGGCACGACCTTCCCCTAATCCTGATGCATGAAAATCAGAAGAGTCATATTCCAAATGTGCACACACGCACACAGGCCACACACAAATTCCTCATGCCAAAAGAAATCTCCTCTTTTATTTTAAGTACAAAATGAGTGATAATTGAGGCAGAAACTGTACCTTCTCAGAGGTTTATGTAACCATGTGCAGGGACTTCCTGCTGAGCAAGCATGGTCCTTTGATAGTAATGCCACTGTAGTCTCTGCATAATGAAACATGATATTGTTCTCACACTTCAAAAATAACAAACAATAAAGGTAGAAATAACAGACTGTGTATCAATCAGCTGCCAAATACACAGGCTGTCGTCTAATGATCAAACCAGGACTAGGCCTAAGAAGAAGGTGGGGGGAGAGCAATTGCTTTTGCTCAAGGTTTGTGACTCTGCTTTAGGTTTTGGCTCGGATCCTGTTTGCCTTGTTGAAAGGTGGTAGTGGCTCGCCGCTCTTACTGGAGCCCAGTGTCTACTTAAATGTCTTACGATTATTATTTATATCCACCAATCACTTCTGATGTTAGCACCCAAGCAGAAACATACTCTTGCCATTTTAACATCAAAATATATATACATTTTTTTATACTTGCCAATAAGGACTAAGTGGAAAGAAGGGCAGTATGTTTTTTTTTCCCCTCCCAGCTTTATGGAGATGTAATTGACAAATAAAATTGTGTATATTTGAAGTGTACAGTGTGATGATTTTATGTAAGTGTATATTGTGAGATGATTACCACTGTCAAGTTAATTAACATCCATCACCTCACATACTTTTTTTTTTTTTTTTGGGCGAGAACATTAAAGTTCTACCCTCTTAGCAAATTTCAGTTATACAATACAGTATTATCAACTGTGGCCACTGTATTATTTATTAGCTCCTCATACCTTATCCATCTTATAACTGGAAGTTTGTACTCTTCTACCAACCTCTTCTTATTTTT
>NW_024424341.1:29824309-29872109 GCF_017311325.1 Ursus maritimus
GATGCATTGCTATTATGCTTTTTAAATTAGGCGTTAATCTAGCAAATTAATTACATGTAATTCTAACATAAAGCCATTTCAAAGACCATCATAAAAGCTCTATTAATTTTTTCTGTGTTATTTGGTTGTGGTTTGGAGCTATTTGTTTATATCTATACAATTTGTTATTCTTAATTATAAATATCAATAAAACTGTAAATTCAAGATCCTTGCAATTAATTTTTTTAACATAAAATGTGTGTATCATTTCAGAGATTTCTGCATATTTTGGATCTGGCTCATCTTGATTTACAATTTTCAAGAAAATTATTCCTTAGTAAAAATTCCAGCTCCCACGCTGCTTCATTTTCATGGTGATATGAGCTGAGCAGAAAATGATCAAATTTAGCTTTCTAAAACACGAAATCAAGCTTAGCTGTTTATGTGAGCTCCTTTAGTAAAGAATACCTTTCAAAGTTATTATTCAAAAATGGTGAGTGCTTTTTAGAGAGAGAGAAAATTGAATTAGAACTAGATTAGTAGTAAGTATGGATCGCTTCTTATGTTCTTGCCTCTAACCTATGAACAGGAAGAAAAATGTGCCTGTTCTTTTTGTATTCAGCTTTGTTTTTCAATACTGTACTATAAATTTAATCTAAAAGGATTATTTAAAATTAAGATAATTTTGATTATTTCACATATTCAGTGTTATTTTTTATTTATATAAAAATACTATGCTATATTTTATTATTGTTAGAAGCTCTTTACTATTCCATAGAATATTAGTATCAATTTTGTGGTTCATTTTGAGAAAGAAGATGCCTATTTGTAGTATAATAAACATTCCCTTCAATTAAAAGAGAAATTGTGAGGAATGTTAACAACCTAGCATTATATATAGGAAAAAGGCCTCAAAGTAATCAGTTGGTTTTAATGGTCAGCAATGAAATGGTCATGGGAAATGCTGGTACATCATGCAGGGCAATGGCTTGTGGATTAGGACATGTGTGTGCTACAGAAACCTCTCACAGAAACCACTTGTAGATGTTTTTTCCCTCCCTATATCCAGATTAAAGACAAAAATTCATAGATAACATATATAAGCAAGAAAAATAAATGAACTTGAATATATCATTTCAACTAAAAATAAATATGGCCCAAGGGCACTGAACACTAAAATAAAATAATATTGCTTTAATAAGTATATTTACCTTCACTGTCTATCTTTGAGCTTGAAGCCTATCTATACATTATGCTATTTTCTTTGTCTAAATTGGAGAATACCCTGTGAAATAAATGTGGCATCTTTGGTTTCAGGCAGCTATGAGTAGTATTAATTCCTGGTAAGTTTAAGGTAAAAACCTATTGATTTCATCCTAATTTCATTACAAAGTCTACGACTGTGACCACATGGAAATATTTTTCATCTTTAGTAAAAACTCCATTATGATAAAAATTTCATTAATCAGTTGCATTTCAGGAGTGCTTGAGTGTACTTTTCAAAGATGATAGATTATGGAAACACATTAGGATATCTCACAATAGTTTGGCATTTCATAATACATTAAGTTGTGGTTTTTAAGTTGTGTATGATTTGAAACATGATATTGTTCTCACACTTCAAAAATAACAAACAATAAAGGTAGAAATAACAGACTTGTATCAATCAGCTGCCAAATACACAGGCTGTCGCCTAATGATCAAACCAGGACTAGGCCTAAGAAGAAGGTGGGGGAGAGCAATTGCTTTTGCTCAAGGTTTGTGATCTGCTTTAGGTTTTGGCTGGATCCTGTTTGCCTTGTTGAAAGGTGGTAGTGGCTCGCTCTTACTGGAGCCAGTGTCTACTTAAATGTCTTACGATTATTATTTATATCCACCAATCACTTCTGATGTTAGCACCCAAGCAGAAACATACTCTTGCCATTTTAACATCAAAATATATATACATTTTTATACTTGCCAATAAGGACTAAGTGGAAAGAAGGGCAGTATGTTTTTTTTTCCTCCCAGCTTTATGGAGATGTAATTGACAAATAAAATTGTGTATATTTGAAGTGTACAGTGTGATGATTTTATGTAAGTGTATATTGTGAGATGATTACCACTGTCAAGTTAATTAACATCCATCACCTCACATATTTTTTTTTTTTTTTTTTGGTGAGAATGCTTAAATACACACAAAGCTGAATGAAAATCAGAACAAAATGAAGTAAACCCAACTTTTGTTTTTCTCTATTGTATTCTTAATCTAAGAACTTATTAGTAAGTTCTGAAGATCTAATGTACAGCATGGTTACTGTAATTAATACTGTACGATATGCCTGAAATGTGCTGAGGGCAATACGTTTTGAAAGGGTTTTCTTTTTAGTTATAAGTAAATTATAAAGAGGAGTGATATTTCACATGATCTGGTGGGGGTGGGGAACCTCTTGTGGTCTGGTGTTCATCTCCTGTTTGATATTTGACACTAACCTGGAATATTTCTCCTCCGATAGTAAATGGAATCTTTTATTTTTGAACTCCTCAGCTATTTGTACCTTGACTAATCATCCCTTACATTCCCTGAACAGAAGCTCAGAATCCTGAGAACATTTGATTAAACCATGGGTGAATGATCAAAATATTACCCTTGAGAAGTATTATAGTAAAATTTATAAATATTTATAGGTTTTCTAAGACTATGATGAGCACCAAAATTGTGTGCTCTCATTCTCCAAACAAACAGGGGAATACGAATTGCATTGTCGTCTCAGAGAGTATGCTGGAGTGGACATGTGCAAAGTACTTCTTAGATATTCGGAAGCTTCCAAGTGAGTTTCATCATGTAAATTATGTAAATTCAACTATAGTAATAAAAAAAAATCAAAGAAATATAACAAATCCTGATCTCAAGAGTTCCTCAGTCTAGCAGGGTCTGAGATGAGGCATCACGTAAAAATGTAAAATACAAGATAGAAAATTTTAACAGTCATGCATAATGTTAATACAATCATATTTTTGAAGAAATAAAATCTTCAAATTTAATGCCACAGTTACTGATGAAAAGACCTTTTGTGAGTGGAAATATGTTAAATATATTATAAAACAATTGGGAACCTTATCTGCATTCTATTAGGAGGATTGTATTAATCAAACAGTAGAATAATACCATTCATTATATAAATATTTGTTTCCCTTTTTGTAAATGAGTAGGGAGATTAGGAGGGAATTAAAGATGTTAATGTTTTTATGCAAGAATAGCATATTATTAAAATGCGTATCACTCATATTGAAAAATAAGATTAAAGTCCAGATTTAGCAATGAACTTTATAGTCATTCATCAACTCATTCTCCTAAAAGTATAGGTAAGAATTGATATGGTGTGTACCCAAGGTTAGGATCTTGACCAAGGACCAAGAACTAATGCTCTATTCAAGTCATTTGTAATTCAAAGGAGAATAATAATTTATGGTCAAATTTGGTGTGGTATATGAATTTACAATTAAATATATGTAGTATATTATTATATTTTAATATACTATATTAATTTATAGTAAAATAGATGCTAAAATGGAGCTATTAATTTTCCAGAGAATTGTTCAATATTGGAGTTTCTTATTATGTTAGGCTGAGTCCTCCAAGAAGCAGTCACCAAGACAAAATTAACCATGTGAGGATTTTATTCAGGGAACATAAAAAAGAAAGTGGGGAGGGAGCTGGCCAAGAGTGGCAGAGCCATCAGATGGCCATGCAACTCTGCCTCCAAATGAAGAAGAGAAAGAGAGAGGAAAAGTTAGAAGTATCTTGGAAATCTATGCAATCTCAGAAGGGTTGGGCAGTCTTTGGGAAGCCCTTGAGTCAGCCAGCCAGCCATCAGAAGTATCTCCTCTTTCCCAAGAAAGAGCCTGCCTTAGGAATCCCTGCGTGATCAGCCACTGCTGGGAGCCACCCACAGGAAGAATGGCCTTGGCCCAAGTATAAAGATAGGTTTCAGAGCTTGGCAGTTGGGGCCCTTGGTCAATTACTGTCCTCTAGTTGGAGGTCTGCAAGCCACATTGTCATGGCCCCACGCTTACCAAATATGTTTTTCCTATTTGGAAACCCATTTTGCTTAGTTTCGTTTAGCACATACTTTGTGATGTCCTGTTGTGTACACAGAGAATGCCATTCAGCAAGGTGGGCATTGCATCTGTCCTCACAGAGCTTGTGGTTAGTGGTCATAACACCTAATCGTCACACGAAATGTTCCAATGTATCCAATTGAGTATAATGTGCCCTATGACGCTTTAGGTAAAATAGTTCCAAATTACCCTCCAAATAAAAATGAGTTAAAATATTTTTATCATTTTATGATTTCTGAATATTTCTTTTAAGGGAGCAGAATAGAAACATTCATCAGTCATTTTTTTTGGAGTTGTAATTTGTCTGCCTTTTCAACCAAAGACTGAAGGATGTGACCATTCACTGCCATTTTAGATGGAAACCCAGAAAGGACATATTTTCCTTCGTTCAACTTTCTCCATTACTCATTTCTTAAATTTAGAAGAACTTGGAGGTGATTTTGGATTATTGTCACTGTGAACAAACATTACTAGCGGATACTCAAAAGAAAGGTAAATCTTAAAAATAATATCAAACTGTATTATGACAACAGGGAAACAATCTCTAACTCCCTATTACATTTAACTTAAGGACTCAATAACTTTGACAATAATGATCATTAGTAGTTGGGAGCTGTGGTGGGAAGATCGAGGTTTTACCCAAGCAACTTAGTCCAGGTCTTCCTACAATCAAAAGTACATTAAATCTGCTCTTCATATTCACAATTCACTGTAAGATTAAGCTCTGAATTCTGTATCTAGATAACTTTATATGTTATCATAGTTTTCTGATTTGTTTTAGTCAAAGCTGGGTTATTATTTTCACTTACTCTGAGCAGTAGTTTTTGCATTTTAGAGGTCTTGATCAATAATGGTTATTCCTGAGGTGCCTGGGTGGCTCAGTCGGTTAAGCGTCTGCCTTCAGCTCAAGTCATGATCTCTGGGTCCTGGGATCCAGCCCTGCATTGGGCTCCCTGCTCAGCAGCAAGTCTGCTTCTCTCTCTGCCCGTCCACCCTGCTCATGTGTACAAGTGCTCTCTCTCTCTCAAATGAATAAATAAAATCTTTAAAAAAAATAGTGATTATTCCTCTCTTCTGAGGACACAGAGCCAGGAGGTAGCCCAGATCCCTGCCATGGAGATTAGGCCAGATGTAAATAATCTCTGTAGTCAGCAAGGAAAGGGCAACCAGTCTGCACGGAAGAGTTGGAGGAACAATTTCCAGTGTGTCAGGAATCCTTTATGTAAAACTCGCTTCAGTGCCTAAAGGTGAGGAGAAATCAGATGACCTAAGTCCTGACTGTGTAAATATGTTGTGAAATGACACTTAAGAAAATGGCTATTTTAAAAGCAAATTTAAAAAGAGAAGTACAGCTTAAAACAAGAGTAGTAAGCAATCTACCTATTTTTTTTCTTCGTCAGGTGGATTTTTAAATATTTTAGCAATTAAAATGTCATAGATTATCTTTGGTGCATAGAGTGGCTTCATCCTTGTGGAGGCTTTAATTGTTTCCAGAGATTTAGCGACATCATTTTGAACTGGCCATACCTAGAAACTTAAAAACACCTTTCTCCTCATCATGATACAGGAGCATAGATCAAAGTGTCACATCCCAAACCCAAAGAACACTCAGGTTGCTGAAACGTGTTATCTGATTTTAATTACAGAGCGCGTGGTGTGGTAGACGTTGGGATTTTGTCAGAGACTCATAGAATCACGAAGATGTGACAAGTTTGCTCCTTTGACAACGATATCACCCTCATTGCTTTCATTTGGCAGTGAAACATAATAAAATAGAACTCTACTTACACTTTAAAAAAATACCGAATGATCAAAGCAAAAGTCATGAATCCCAAATTATATATTTATCAGCTGCCAAATCTAGACACCTTTGTACCATGATAAAACTGGAATAATTTCTAAAATAAAAAAGAGAAGGCAATTGTTTATTTCTTTAATTACTGACATCCTTTCAAATGTACCTGCACCAGGAATAAGTAAAAAATAAAGCCATTGTCAGGGGCTTACACTATTGTGTGAGTGACTTTATTAAAGAGCAGGAATTGATGGAAGAGGAGAGAGGCCGAGGTTGGCAGGAGAGTCATACAGGCGCTTTGGGCACAAAGCAAGGAAATGCTGGCCAAGCCAGCCTAGTGATGAGCTATGGGACTGGTCAGTGAGAAGAAGAACAGTGAAGTTTGAATTCTGCTAGTGTTATCTGTTAAGTATAATTAAAGGTTAGAGCTGGTTTCTGTGTCATCGTAGTACAATATGATATTATTACCTAAAAATTACCCTCCTTACTTGATAACTGCAACTAATGCTTGTTAATGATGATTGGAGTTAAAAATTTGTTCCTATGGTCTGTTTCCTTTGTAAGAATGAGTACTGGAGAACAGAGAAGAAGCAATTTTTTTCTTTCCAGTCTTCCTTTCTGAAAAGGCAGACAGTCTGATGTTACTTCTCTGTTAAGTATGTTGTTTACATGTATGAAGTACTGATGCCAAAGTGAACGATTCCTCATGACCTCCTCTAAGAGAACTATTAACTTGAACATTATATAAGAGATCTCTCTAAGATGTAATTGATCAAAGGAACTATGCAGGTATAAAGTTGCTTTGCTAACTCATTAAGGTTTTGTTGGGTGACAGTGCCACACATGAGAAAAGAAACTCAGTGAAGACCATTACATAATCTTGAGATTGCATCAAACCTTTCACGGAAAAATGTGCTCACCTCTTGAATGATATGATTTAACCGATTGTAGAATGACTGAGAAATCACTGTTGAAAGGCTGAGTGAAGTTTACAGTACTGTATTATTTGTTTATGTCGCATCTGTAGTGGTGCAGGAACCCTGACAAGCAGCAATCCATTGGTCCCTCGCGGTGTGGGAAGAACCAGGCTGCATCAGACAGACTTGGCTCACATTCCTCTGTAATTAATAGGCTGCATACATTCATTATTACACCCAAAACTCATTATAAAATGAAGTTCTGAATTCTGTGTATGGATTGTTTTTATGTTAGAAGAGTTTTCTAGAAGCCTGAAGATATTTTTCGGTCTTTCTGTGCTGAGCAGTCGCTTTGGTATATTTAGAGGCAATGACCCATAGGGATCATTGATCTCTTCTGAGGCTGCAGAGCCAGGAAGTAGCTCACATTTCTGCAGTGGAGATTTAGGCCAGATGTAAATAAAGTGTGTGGTCAGAGGGAAGAGGGTGTCGACTCCATCTCTTAGAAGAGCTTTAGGAACAAGTGTCAATCTCAGTGATAGTTTATGTAAAACCTACTTCAAAGCCAAGGGGGTGCATAAGGTAGTTTGATTAGATTACTTAAGGGACCCTGTGATTTTGTAAATGTCTTGCGATACTTAAGACAGGTCACGTTGAAAGCAAAGGAGAAGTACAGGTCACCTGGAGATATCTAACTATAAATAGCTTCTGTATTAATCAGATTTTCAAGGTCATATCTCAGAGCGGTAGATCTGGTTGGCAAATAAATACCTGCTTCCTCATCCACGTAGTATTTGCTGACTGCTTTGCCTAAAACGTTTCCGGTAACTCTTGCTTATTGAATCCTGGTCGTAATTGCATATAATGATAAAGATGCCCTGCTGGGTGTTAGCCCTGCTCCCCCTCTGATTCATTGCACCATGTTATGGCAAGGCTTCTTATCTTTATCTTCATGGTTTAAATATGCTGAGATTTCCCCTTCTGATTACCCCCCCTCTCTTTATCCCTTTCTGATAGCTGAGAATCAGAAGGGGGAATGAAACATGAGAGACTATGGACTATGAGAAACAAACTGAGGGCTTCAGAGGGGAGGGGGGTGGGGGAATGGGATAGACCGGTGATGGGTAGTAAGGAGGGCACGTACTGCATGGTGCACTGGGTGTTATACACAACTAATGAATCATCGAGCCTTACATCGGAAACCGGGGATGTACTGTATGGTGACTAACATAATATAATAAAAAATCATTAAAAAAAAAAAAAGGAAAGAAAAAAAAAAGATGCTGAGATTTTTTTTAAACAAGGTCCCTCTTCCTAGGTATGGCCAACCTACTTGGTTTTGTTTTCTGAGTTTTTCTGTTTGTTTGTTAATGAGAGCCACAAGAAATTTCATGAAGCCCTCCTTGTGATTGTTCTTCCATTTACTTCATGCCCTTTCCAGAAGCAGTCCTCTTTCCAGGTATAGAAAGGCACTTCGTCTGAATTTTAATTCCTTCATACTCTATTTTTCTTGCAGGCCTTTTGTTAAAAGGTTTCTTCCTTAACAAAGCAGAAGTCATTCCCCTTGTTGGAAAATACAGTTGTGGCTAATTTTTTAATAGGAAAGATTACCCAAAAATCTGAGTCAGTTAAGGATTTTTATAACCAGAAACATCCACATGATTCAGTCCTCTCAGGATTTGTGTCAAGCAGGAGTAGGAGTCCTTGATCTTCAATTTTTCCACCCTCCCTGTTCTAATCCTTACATGGTGTTGGCATTTTAGGAGTCAGATAAATAGGAAAGATAGGTATTTTTGCTCATTGGCTTTATTAGCACAATTGTCAATGTCTAGCAAGATATTTAATGCTATGTATTTCTAAGGCCAGCTTTGCCTGTGATCCACATAGTAGAGCTGTTCATTTTGTTTGGACTGAGAGGTGGCTGCAAAACCCGTGCTGTACCTTCCCTTCTAATTCTAATTCCCACCCGTTGACTCTTCAGAAAATTGGAGCTGTTGGTCCAGCCCAGCAGGCAGGGGGAGCCTGGAGGTTGCCAGTGAAGAAAGTGTTGGGGGATTCCTTGCCCTCTGGTTGAAGGAGAGTCAGGGGTCGGCCTAGGAGAGTCTTGGGGGGCAGCCCCTAAATTGCATAGATCCCTCCTCTCCACTTGGAAATGCTTGGCTTGCGAAGATCTCTGGACCCCATGGGGAGAGGTGAGCATTGAAAACGTCACTGTGCCCATTTCCCCTCTTTGGCAAAGAAAGGAGCAACCTGAAACTTGAGGAGTTCCTGAATTTTGCTGAGGATGACGTGAAGTTCGAGTCCTCTCCATCAGGAGGTTACGTGAGTGCTTGGCCTGCACCCTCACTGGGTGGGGCAGCTGCATTGTCTACCTTCTCTGGGCGTCGGCCACCTAAGGAAATTGGCGACTGACAAGCACCTAGCAGAGGAGGAAAACAATTCCATTCTTAGGAAGATTCAATGACTGAAAAAAAAAGAAGATTCAAAAATAAAATGGGAGAAGACACAAAGCCACCAGAATTATTCCCTATCACAGTAAGCCTCTTTAGGGAGACAGATATCATCCTGATGAAACTTAGTAAGAGCACTTGCTTTTAGCAAAGCAACTGAAAGACCTTGAGGAACTAAAAAGTATGATTGTTCTAGACCAAAAATGTCAGTAGGATAGAGTGATCTTTGTTGAAACTTGAATTAGTCACCTGGAAGATCAAGTGAATGAAGCACTTGACTCACACAAAATTAAGTCCTAAAAGATAAAAATCAGGTGAGAAAAGTAAAATAGCCTAGAGAATATGCAGAGGAGACCCCGTATGAATAATCAGCAGACCAAGAGGATAAAAAAGTTGGAGGTGAATGGGGTGCCTGGGTGGCTCAGTCGGTTAAGCATCTAACTCTTGGTTTCGGCTCAGGTGGTGATCTCAGGGTTGTGAGATCCAGCCCTGCATTGGGCTCCGCGCTCAGTGGGGAGCCTGCTTGAGGATTCTCCCCCCCAGCCCCTCCTACTCATTCTCTCATTCTCTCTCTCATTCTTTCTAAAATAAATCTTTAAAAAAATATGAAGGTGAAGCAATAATTGTGTGCACAATGTAAGAAATTTTTCAGGCTAAAGAAAAACCTGTGTCTCCAGATGAAAAGGGCCCCACCATGTTCTATGCAAAACTCCCGAAACACAGGGAATCTCACAAAAATTTGAGAAAGAAGTAATAGAGCCAGAAGATGCTGGAATAATATCTACAGACTACTAAGGGAACAGGGCTTTGAAGAGTCAACCTCAAAATAGACACACAAAAATCACCTAGTCCGTCAAGATAAATTTCTATTCCAGACACACTCTATCACACTTTCTAAGTCATTTCTTCAGACCATTACCAGTCTTCAAAATTTTCATTAGTTCCTGTTTTTATGTTTATTTTCTGTCTCTGCTACTAGAATGTGAAATGCCTAATATGCAGGGAATTTATTTCCTGTATGGGTAGCTCTTAAAACAAATATTAATTGATTAACTGCCCACTTTAAATTTTAGATTTTAAAGTCTTTTACACAGTAACTTGTAATATGTAAAATGTTTTGGACTTGAAAGTGTAGTTTTTAAAATTCATCTTGGGGCACCTGGGTGGCTCAGTCAGTTAAGCCTCCAACTCTTAGTTTCGGGTCAGGTTCTGATCTCAGGGGTCATGAGATCTAGCCCCACATCGTTGGGCTCCACGCTCAGCAGAGTCTGCTTGGATGTTCTCTCCCTTTGTCCCTTTCCCCACTAGCTTTTTCTCTCTCTCTCAAATAAACAAATCTTTTTTAAAAAATAAAATAAAATTCATCTCCTATCAGATTTGTACCAGAGAAGTGAATCTTATCTATTTACATTTTTTTTGGATTCAAAAAGTAAGATTTTTAAAAAGTCTATAGAAATTATAATCAGGATTTTAATATTTGTAGAATAAATGTGAAGAACACTGTCCTGGTTATATTGCTATTAATGTATATATTTTTTGCTTTCTTATTAAAGTAAAAAAAAAGAATGCGGTCTTTCTAAACATAACTATGTTTGAATGTATATCCATTCAAGTGAGTGAATGCTCTGTGTTGGAACTAAGTTAGTTCTTGGTTTCTATGCATGGACGGAATGGCTTTTGTGTGACAGCGTAATGCTGGAGGTTGAGGGTCACCTATGGGTCCAGGGAGCCCGTCTTTGTGCAGTGAGGCAGGATGGCCTGGTGGTCCGAACATGGCCTTCTGAGGGACAGGGCCTGAGCCTGAGTGTCATATATCCATCCCCCACAGCAGGAGAGTAATGTCATCGCTCTGATTTTCATGTTGGAGGATGACATTCACGATACTCAGCATTTACTCAGCATTTTTATCATTAGGTATAAAGTGTGAATGGAAATGGAACAAAACAGGCGTTCTTCAGAATTCTTAATAGAGCAACAGGCTCAATCAGAGCTGGGTTGTCCAGAGTCACTTCAAGACCAGCTGCTCTCAAGCCAAAAAAATAATAACAAAATAAATAAGAGGCACTGCAGAAGATATGAACAGAGGAAAGAAAACCATGTGTCAATCAGAGAGCAGTTCATAAAGAGCAGAGTCTTGCGTTTTGGAGCCTGACAGGCCCCACGCCTGCGGAATGCCCACAGCACTGCAGCCTCAGGCGGTGTGGCTCTGACCCCACACGTCCCGCCTGTACCACTGGCTTCAGACCCTCACGGCTCCTGGGAGCTGCAAACACCAACACGCAAATCCCTGAGAACCGTGCCTAGCGCATTGGAAGTACCCAATAAATACTTAATACTTATTATCCTTTCTTTTTTTAAAGAGGCCAAAGTACAAACTGTGTCTGTGTCCCTCTATATGCAGAGCAGGTGAGCGGAGTCCTGCTCTTCTCTGGTCACAGTAGGTGGATTGGATCTCTGTATTTTGATAACATTTGAACTTTAAAACTCTACAGTTAATTCCCCTTGTTTCAATTTCAGCCTTGCCAAGCATAAAATGTGAACATATTCCTCCCTGTAAAACCATAAATTAATATTCTGGCATCCAAGCCAATCTCTGTGCCACAATAGGCGCAAACTAAACTCCCATTAATGTGGGGGAGGGGTTTTCCATCTAGAGGTAAGGGGACTGCACGTGTCTGTCTGAGTGACAGGCGGCAGGGAAACGAAGAAAAGGCAGTGAGGTGTGAACGTTTTCACTCCTGTGCATGAGTCATTAGGGCGACTCTCCAAGCCCTTCGGGGTGTAGCCACCACCACGTGGTAATATCGTCCCCCTGCATGTTTGGATGGGGTCTTCGAGTACCAGAAAGCTTTGCACCGGACTGAATCGTCTGGTTGGGCAATAGATAAGGGAACTCCAGAAGCTCAATTTTCCCTCTAGCTTCTGTGTTTTCATGACTTAGTCTCAAAAGCTGAGCCAAATTCATTTCCAAATCAGGAAGCACTTTAATCTCTCACTCCAAGCCCTATCACAAATCATGTTAATCATCTATGTTTCAATTTACCATCTCACGAACCCTCATCAGTTCAAAACCTGGCCCGTTCTTAGGGAGGCTTCAATCATTTCCAGAGTTCACCACACATATTAAATTAGCCATCCTTAAAAACTTGCCTTCATTAACTTGGAGAGGCTCACCAGGAGTCACGGAGAGACTTATTGGATCTGACTCTTACTAAACACCAAAAAAGGGGAATTTAGTCTACTGTGTATATATGTTGTTATTGTATTATTAGACTGGGAACATTCTGTTTGTAGCCCTGCCTGTTTGCTCTTGCACGATTATTAACATTTCTGTGTTTCTTTGGGTTCACAGAACACAGTGATATAGACCAGGAGACGGCGCTGGCCGGCGCCCAGGGCTTCCTGGGCTGTCTCTCTGCCGTGCAGCTCAGCCATGTGGCCCCTCTGAAGGCCGCGCTGCAGCCCAGCCACTTGGCCCCCATCACCGTCTCGGGACACGTGACAGAGTCCAGCTGCGTGGCCCAGGCTGGTACTGATGCCACATCGAGAGAAAGGACGCACTCGTTTGCAGGTGGTTTGTGGCTCCTCCTTTACGCGGTAACAAACACTCGTCCCTTGGCAGCGTGTTCTCAAGGTGGCTTCTCAGAATTGGCTGTGTTTGTTTGACTTCCAGTTCTTTTTCCCATTTCTTCTCTAGATTCTCAATGCCTTATTCATGTGGGCCCTGCAGTCGACACTGCTGAGCTTTAAAAAATTGTCGACAGAGATCCCACATTGTCCTCCATAATTCTGCCCTGGTTTAAACTGTTTTAAGATTTTTTTCAAAATTTCTTCTTTTTGCCTGGCTATATCACCCCTCCCCCCTTTTTGAACCTTTAACTGCAGATCATTCGGGAACCAGAGATGACAGAGAACCCCTCGCTAATGCAATCAGAAGTGACTCTGCAGTGATTGGAGGTAACAGAAAGCACAGATGGGCTCTTCTTTGGTACTTCTCATTACTAGGAGTGGCGAATATTTAGCATCAGAAAAACCGTGAAGAATCCACACACATCCCCAGGGTTAGGCACTGAAGCCCGAGGTCAACGGGGGTGGTTTATTATTTATACTGGATTGCCTTTTAGAGTCTTCTTGAATTCCCGAGTTCCTTGAAGATTATCAGTATAAATAATGGATAATTTCACCAAGGCACCACACTGAAGGAATAGTTGCTAAACTGTATAAAAATAAAGTTATCATTTAGCTTGAAAGTGGCCTTCTACAATCCCTAGGGAATTTCTGAATAGACTTGAGGAAGCAGTACTATTTTTGTTGGCTTCTTGGACTTTGTTGTACTGCTTCGGCAAGAGTTTATGTAAAAAGCAGGAAAAACTTATATTTTATGTTGTGGTCATGCTCAATATAATGGATATTTCTATGTTTTAGGTGCTCACGTCAATAAATATTGCATTTTTAGTTGCATTTTTATCAAGTATTAAGCTAATGGAATAAAAGGAATTCATCATTATTTTAAATTGCAGAATTAACTCAAAAAAATTTAAAGTGTATCTTCCTGGCAATGAAACAGCATATTCTCTGAGACATAATTTATTTAAAACCAACCCCCCAAATATACCTTCTTCTTCCTCATCAGTGGTCTTAAGAAGGTTATTAATCAGATGATGGAAATGCTAAGTGGCTCACCTTTTCTCCACACTCTGCATAGGATAAGGACATAAAAAGTAAACAGTTATTTTATTACATTGCCAGGTAATGTGATTACTCTTTCACTTGGGCAGTTTATGTGAGCTTTATACCTGATGCATTTTGTTCTATTTTTTACACCTTTACTCATCCAGACATCAACTTCCTTTAAGAAGTTAGGATTTTACTGAGACAGACAATAGTACTAGTCAAATCTTTGTGAGAATATTAACATCCCATTGCTATTTCAGGTATTTTTCTTTTATCAAACTAATGGTATATCAATTAAAGATATATAAGATAGAATTCCCATTTAGTCATATAAAAAGCAAAAACCAAACAACAATAAGACCTGCCAGAAGAGTAATTAATAACTGCATGTCCAGAAGAAATACATTAATACATTATCATTAATACATTATATGGTAAAAACTCATTTAAAGCTCTAGCGTTTAATGTGCTTGACGTTTTAAACTAGGATTCCTTGTCAAACAGATTGTCAGTCTCATAACGGTGCTTCGTTTATACATTTAACTAATATAGATATGGGGAGATACAGACACAAAGGTAGATACGCGTAGAGAGTGATTGGACAGTCAAGCCGGTGTTAGAACAAAATATTTAATCTTTAGAGTATTGTTGCTTTGGGCTGAGATCATTAACAAGATTTACAGAGTAACGGAGGGAAGCGTTGATAAGTCATTCTGTGTTATTCTGGAATGGAAACAAGTTATAGGTCACCTGTGGAATCTCGCTTGGCTCAAATGCAGGGCGCAGAGAAAGACAGTGTGGAAAGTTTGCAGCCCAAGGACTGAGGGTCTAGGAATCCAGTGGTGTCTGCTTTCGGTCATTGCAGAGACTGAGCGTCAGAAGCAGAGCAGCTGGGCATGGCCGTTTAAGCTTCGAAGGCCTTGTCTGGGACCACAGGCGATTTACCTGCTAAATCACAGAATATCATCCTCGGGGGTGTTTCTACATCTGGTAGTGTCGTGGTATAATTTTTCACCCGTTGTCTAGTTACTCGTAAATTGTACCCACTGTGTAACAATAATTAATCCATTTAAAATTTCTCCAAGTTGGCTAATTGCCCTATGTTCTACATTTTAGATGATCTTTCTCTTCACTTACAAACACTGAATAATGTAAGATGGGAAAATTGTTTAATAAGACATTTAAAACTGGTGACCCACATATTATAGAGGGTTTCTGACCAGGCTATGCAGATACGGATGGTGAGATTTAGACAAAGAGAAAGCTTCATAAAAACACATTCACACAGAGCCTCAGATGGCACTGTCATAGAGCACAGTGGTTGGCCATATTTTATTTAGTGTATTTTTTTTTGTTTTTGTTTTTGTTTGTATAACAGGTTAGATCAAGGTTTTCCGTGGACATGACAAATCCTGACATAATACCTTCCCCAAATTAAAGGAGATAAATCACATACATGGAACAAAATAGTTCTGGACTCCATTCATGATTAGGACTGTCTGGGTGTCCTGTCTGGGCCACTGTAATGTTGATGTTTACTTTATAATTACTGTATCCTGCTCACTATAATAGACTTCTTTTTTTATAATAATTTTTTATTATGTTATGTTAGTCACCATACAGTACATCTCTAGTTTTTGATGTAATGTTCCATGATTCATTACTTGCGTATAACACCCAGTCCACTTCTATCAGTTTTTCACATTGAAATTGTTCAGAATATCTCTCTTGATACAAGAGGCCCATAACAAGAGGCCAGACAATAGAAGTGTTTATAGCAACTCAACTGATGAGAGGCAAAATATATAACAATTGGATATTCCGAATAAAGTTCTTACTTATTAATGACTAATAATAACAAAAATAACTGTCTCCATTAGTAAACTTTTTAGATTTCAAGTGCAGAATTGGTTGCCATATTTATATTAGATTGATGAGCAAGGAATCGCTGTCCTTCTGAGGTAAGGTTGACCCAGCCAAAAATTGGCTCAGCCGTTGGCAATATTATGATTTGCTGTATTGAATCCACCCATTAAATCATGTGCTCAGGAATCCCCTGTGACTGGTGAGAAATCACAGTTTTGGTGATAATGATTCAGTGTGTTGGCTTGGTGGACTCCATTAGAGTTAAATGCACCTAATTTAAACTGGAATGAAGAATCCTAGCTTTACAATAGGACAGGTGATCCATGTTGCTGTTTCCACTGTACCTATTTTTGTCTAAAAACAACTACATCAACTAATACCACCACTGTTTTCATCAGAAAAGTCTAAGTATTAGGAAGCTCTCAAACTCATGGTGACAGCCAGTAGTTTTCCAAATTCTATTTTTCACTTGAAAGCTTGACTTTTATCACTGGTAACATACATTGTCAGTTGTTTTTTCTTGAAGTGACGGACTTACTTCACTCATTTCAGAGAAAGTATCTGCCAAATATCCGAGTCAAAACAACCATAATTTGTCAGTCATTCTTTCAAATAAAAATGGATGTTCCATGAAGCAAAAAGTAACTGGTTGAGCTCGCAAGTCGGCTGTTCACACACGCGCTTTTCCTGGGGACAGCTACCATACTGGGAGATACACCCAAAATACTTTTCATTTCATCGCCCAAAATGTTAAAAAGGCATAGAGCCAAGGGTCAAGATTGCATAAAATAAGGTACTTTCAGTGCTTCATCAGGGACACTCTTAAGTGAAGCTAGCTGTTTTCCTTTTTTTCCGGGGTTGCCTGGCAGTGTAAATGAAATCAGTGACCGCTATTACAGTTCGGTAGCCTTGCCTTAATTCATTCCAAGGTACCAGGAATTTTACCCAACCTTGTTTTACATTAGCAGTGGATATGTCAACACAATGGAAAAGGCATCTTAGAATTATTATGAAAATAGCTTTGACCCCGTGCACCTCCTCAAAGTGTCCTGGGACCAACAGGGACTCACAGATAGCACTTCGAAGAACTTCTGGCCCAATGTACTGCCAAGGTCGATAACCATGTATTGGTATAGTTAACAGTTGTGGTATTTAAATCTTTTATTTATAACCGGTTGTTTTAGAATATCAATAGTCCTCATATAGAAATAAGCTCAATAATCTATATTATCCATATGAATATATTTCACTAGTCAGGATTATTCAGATACATATATCCTGTTCCTCCTAATCAGCAGTATGACAAACTCTTGCGAATCACCTGAATCAGTGTTTCAATATTTAAGTACAAAAACACATTTAATCATTTTACCATCTTACTACTGTCTATAATCTTAAAATAATTAAAATTTGTGTATTAATGTGCAATGATCACATGGTCTTAGAGACATGTCAGTAACATCTTGTGTTTAATGTAAATGCACTAAAAATTTTTTTAAAAAATAAATGGAAATGTACTGAATAAAGCCAGTATAATATGCGTGCAGAGAAAATGGAGGCGAACCTACCAGGCTGATAGAACTCAGACACAAACTCAATATATTACGATACCACCTGATCCAAAAATACCTGAGGTTTGGATATTTTTTAATTTATAGATACCAGATGCTCAATTTATGTGGAAAATAATTTTATTATGACTTATGAAACAACGAAGTCAGCAGGGCTTCTCTTTGGACACAAATTCTGATTCGGCGTTGTTCTTCTCCTCTCTCACTAGGTTTGATAGCTGTTGTGATCTTTATCTTGCTGTGCATTGCTGCCATCGCTGTTCGCATTTATCAGCAGAAAAGGTTATACAAAAGAAATGAGGCAAAAAGGTCAGAGAATGTAGACAGTGCTGAGGCTGTTTTGAAAAGTGAGCTTAATATACAAAGTGCAGTCAACGAAAATCAGAAAGAGTACTTCTTCTGATTGGCGGCTGTGATTTAACTTGCAATTCGGACAGTCTGTTTAATAGCCAGGGGCTCTCAATGGACAAGAGAATGTTCTTACAGTGAATGTAGAGGCGATGGATTTGCAGCACTGCCATCTTGCCATACCCAGACTCGAGATGGCTCCGGGAGGCCTCATCCGGTGACGTGTTTCCCATAGCAGTGGTTCTATAGAACAAGGAGTTTGATATTGCTCTTCATTTCCAACTGTTCTGATAGGATCTAAGACGGAAGCTTGACTCACTTGATGACCACGGTTTTTGAACGTGAAAACTGTAGCCCTGGTCTCTCAACCACGTGATACATCAGTTTCGTTAGAGGTAAAAATCAAAATTGGACTGTAATGACCTTGCTTTATTTGAGAACATGCGCTGTGTTTGCTTTAGTGTCCCCACGGTGTTATTCATAGACCTGGAAATGCTTCTAAGATCCTGTTTGGCTGGTGTTTGCATCTTCAGTGGCCAAAAGTATATCAACCCTTTGCCTTTCTCTGTATTACATTCAATACAATTTATCAGTAGTCTCGAAAGATGTTTTGTTGTCATTGGTTTGATTGTATTGCTCTTTTTCTGTTTGGCTCTTCTTCATGATTTTGGACACATTAGGTTTAGTGTCAGACTTCTGCTCTGAACGTAAATCCACATGTGACAAGACTCAGAGAGTGCATTGGTTGTCAGTGTGTGATGTCCTGCCTTTTAAAGTTCTCGTCATCTGCTGTCCGTGTTCGGTGGTGACAGTAGGAAAGACGCTGGATAATGCCAGTTTCCCAAAGAATGTGAAATGTTTGCAACTACTCAACTCGTTGATATAAAAACACAATTCTTAACAATGCCAAAAATTATTTTTATTTACAACTGTAATGTCTCATATGAAATGTACTTTTGAGAATACTTTGCCCGAGCCTTATGCCAGTTTTCTTTATAGGTTTGTACTTCTGTTTTTCTAAAGCTTGTCACTAAATTTTCTTTGATCTCCCTTGACTATATTCCAAGGAGCATGTTCTTTATGTATTTGAAAAAAAGAGACAATTTGAGGTGGAGAGCTCCGTTCCCCATTCTAAAATGTATCCCCCTTCAAGCATACATTTTTGCGTGCACTGACCTCCAGGACAGACTTCTTGAAACAGAAGCTGCAGCCATGCCCCCTTTCACCAAGGCCAGTGGAGTGGTTTAAGGATGCTCACTCTAAGGGGTGATGGCATATTCTATGATCTATGCGAAGTCCGCCATTCTGTCATTTCTCATTTATGGTGACGGGGTAATTTCTTAAAAAGTACCAAAAATCAATATAACCTACTAACTAGTACATTCGGATTAGGGTGTATATACATACCAAGAGATCAGAGAATTATCATTAACCTTATGAACCTTGTTGCAATAAGGGGATTTGAGGCCAAGCAAACAAGATGCGTGCATGCAGTTATCTTGAAATTTCATAAGCCAATTATATAATAAAGGCACTTGGTATTTATGCTTACACGTTCCAGGTGCCTGGCAAGGAAAAATTGGGTCCCTTCGTTTGTCCACACTGGAACAATTTGGAAATACATAAATTAAGCATCTTATTTTCTTCTTCCAAAAGCTGCCTGTCTTTCCCATAGCTCTGCGTCCATTTTGCTGTTTCTGTAAATGCCTGACTAAATCTTAGGATATGAATTAACATAGTAGTTTATGAAGGACCTATGTTGCTAAATGGCATACTTTTTTTTTTTAATTGAAAGACTTGAAGGATTGAACACAGAAATGGTAGTTTTTATTTGATGCAAAGCTGAATGCAGGCATCATAACAGCCCTGAATCTGTTGCAAGTGTTCATGTGATTTAGTAGCCCATTAGCCTGGTTGGGGATGTAGACAGGTTTATGGATGGTGAAGCCTCATGGTACTGTGTGGTCCGCGCTGCTAGCAACTGCAACGTGATGGCATCAAAACGCATTGCTTCATCATATGTCATGATTTTCATGTCCTGATTTGTAATCTATTTCTTCTTTTTTTCTTAATAAAATGCATTTTTGAAGTAAAATGCAGAATATATTTTAAAAGACGTTGTATAAAAGTTTAAAATGAGGGAATTATACTGGATTTTCATTTTCTTAAAACAGTAAAAAGATGTGTAGATGTTCACCTTCTTTACTGGTGGTCTGTGTTTTTTAAGCCTTTTGGTACATCCTGTGATTATTAGTAATTATTAACAAAAACTGCATTTGTCACACATTTTCCTTTTAAATGGATGGAAAAATGACAGAAAAAAATAGAAACACGTCTATTGATTATAACAAGTGAAGGCAGTTAAACTACATTTAAAGTTTTGCCAGAGACAATACTTTGTCAGTACTTATTTGTTGAAATGTTTTGTATATTTAAATTGAGTGATATCCTTTTACTTCTGCAGAGAGCTTGGCCAGTCGTACTATGTTGAGTCACAGGATTATATGGAAGAATATAGTGCACCCTTCTATAATATAAAAAGTTTACAAAATTCCTTATCTGTGACTTCAAATGAAAACAATATATAATTAACATTCTCTTTTTGAGATGACTAACTTTCCAAATCTCATTAAATTCAGATGTACAGTATGCAAATAGAGTGAAATTAATGTGGCATTGAAGACTTGCCTCTATGAAATGGGGGTCATCTGTGGGAAATGACATCTTCATTTTGTGGAAGCCGTGCCACTGAAATGTGCCTCGTCCACTCTAGGAAATAGCTTCATTTTTAAAAAAATCCTTTCCCACGTGTCACTCTGTGACACACATTTAATTAATTCCTTAGACAATAAGGTAAACAAGAAAAGCAACCGACAGCCAACCAAACAGAAGCCACTTATTTAAAATTGTTAACGGTAAAAAATAAAACTGCCAGTTATTTTACCAGCAAAAGTGGGTTTATTCAGGAAGAGCAGAGAAATGCAATACGGGACGGCCACCAATGGCAAAATCATAGGCAAGTCGGGCGAACAAAGGGGTGGGGAGGATGCTGTGGAGTGGCTTTTCATTGGCTGAGCTGTGACTGCCTCTTATTGGCTGGGGGAGGAGGAAAGCCCTTCTTCCTGTTGGGGTAGTAGTTTCCAGTGCAAGGTGGTCTTTTCCTATTGGATCTGCAGTTGAGGAGTGGTAGGGCATCAGGGCTCCTCTGTTGGCCTCCCAGCTCCATTCTAAATGAGGTTTTCTTTTATAAATTTTCACAAAATCATCTTTCATTAGTTGGTATTGCCCTTCCTATGTATCAGAATCTTGGACCAGTGTCCATCATGCAACTGGAGAGCACTGATCTGTTATTACATAATAATATCTATTAGTGTGAACCACTCAGTTTTACCGATGAAATGTCTAGGACGCAGATAAATGAGGTGATGTCCCCAAAGGGATACAATGTGGAAATGGTGAAGCTGTGACTAGAATTTCCTTTTTACTACACGTGTTGCTGATCTTGGTACTTCCAAGACCTGGAGTTTTGACCGTTATCTAGTGGTGTAGAAAATTTGAAGATCTTGGTGTCCTCTTTGACCAGAATGACCTACAGTTCTAGATGTTTCCCATAGCCTTTAAAATGAACATAAACCTTTATCTGATAGGTTAGACTTGGTTTTCTTTAAAAAAAAAAAAAAAGTTTATTAAGTTGATGGCCCTGGACTCCAGGAGATATAATTATAACTGGAGCACTTTTATGTAGTCTTTTTGAAATACACAATATAAGTTAGATCTGATGGATTGAGTCACCAAATATTTTCCTTGTAATAGAAGAAACAGATGACACAGACCCAACTCATATCAACCTATATTCAGTTGATTGACTTTCCGGGCCTCGTGTCAACCACATGATGAATCTACCAGAAACCTTCAGGATGTCCTGGCAGTTCTTTTATTTTTCCAAAGATTTAGGTGATGGAGAGTGATAACAGGGAAGAAAGAGAACAGAAGCCAACTGTCTGTGTGTTGGGGATGTGTGTGAGTGAGCACATGCTTGTGTACAAGAAGGAATATGAAATGAGGAGAAAGGGAATATGAAACAGTTTGCATATAATTTAGTAAAAGAGTTGGACTTTTGGTGTGGTGAGAGCTTCCCTGGGGGCTGGTTTCAAAGATTTGCAAATGAAAATAAATGGAATGGAAAACAAATCTGACCCACGATTATAATGGCTTCTCCAATGCAGTCGGGTTTTTTCCTTCTTCTTTTCCCTATTTATAACATTATATTTAAATTTTTGTTAAAAAATACAAGAATTATTGAAAAAGTGAAACCAGCATAGGAAATCTTACAAGGAAAAACAGCTCTCTGATGCCGTAGCCCCTCCTGGTCACTTTCAGCTCCTTTAGTGGCCTCTTTTGAGCGGCCTCCATTTCTTAATCACATGCCATAGCCGACTGGGTTCCCTGGGAGGCAAACTCCGAGACAGTGGTTATCATGAAGGACATTTATCGGGAGTACTGTCTGGAACAACATCTGTGGGGGGCAGAGGGGGACGAGGCAGGATGGGGCTGATGGAGAAGCTGGGCTGCAGGGCAGTCATCACAAGGGCGCAGCCAACCCTGCTGATAGGGCCCCTTAAAGATGTCCTGTGTGGGAGTGAGGGGGCTGGGCATTCACACTCTTGTATCAACCAGGCTTTGGATGCTGACTGCCTGGCCAAGTAGGCATGAACTGGGACACACAGCTGTCTTCAGCAGCTCCTAAAGAAGGAGGACAAAAACTGCTCAGCATCCGGGGAATACAAATCATTCAGTCCTGCAACAGGGATCTGGTTGGCCCGGCTCAACATCCCTGAGGGTTCACCCCTACGCTGCTCAGATCCACTGTCGTGTAAGTTCTGGGACCAGCTCCTTGAGGACACTGGTGAGCCTCACTTCCTGGGAAATGTACATGAGGGATGGAACAGACCACAGACCCTGCCCCTGTAGGTGGGCTCTTGGCTGCAACTGGTACTCATTCTCTCCCTCCTCTGCTGCCCACGCAGGACTCCCATAGCTCCGGCTGACAGCCCTGCAGAGTCTGAACCCTTGTCTCCTATGACCTCTCAGGCTATAGCTGCTGCTCTTTTGCATTTACCATTAGAATTGGTCAAAGGACTATCTACATCCCGAACATATTCCTCCTTGTCCCCAAAGTGTGACAGTGGCTGTCTTATCAATGGTCAGGGACAATTACCCCGACGTAGCCACCCGCAAAACACTGCATCAGCTAAAGATGCACGTTACAGCAAGGCTGTATGGCAGTGAGCACATTTCTGTGAGATTTGCTGGTCCTTCTGTATCATACCTTCTGAAGGTCTCTGTAGATCCTTAAAAGGTGGTGTTGGTTGATTCCTTACAGGCAATAAAGACAACTCATCTCTGAAATAAGTAATAATTCCAATCAAAAGTAATCTCTGGTCCTTTCAGGATCGAAAAGATCTGATAGTCAACTTGCCAGAAAATTGGCGTTTCTGTAGGGGGAACCATTCTGGGGAATGGACACTGGTCTCTGTGGCTGAGCATTTGAATGTTCAGGAGTGATAGTTGTATCAGTCCTGATGAGTAGGAGCTCATGCTGCTTGGTGATGCATAGCTCCCATTCCTGCCTCCACAACTACTCTGTTTATGCAGCCATTGACCTAGCACTTCCTTCAGTGACCGGTGATTGAGGTTGGTTGATACTAACTGGCTAGATCATTCTATCTGCTTGGCTGTCCCGTGATTGTTTCATGGTGGCATATGCTTTCTGGTGGGCAAAGATCTTTACATTTCATGCCCACCCCATAGGTACAGATGGATATCTGCTTCTGTTTCAGACCTTCTTATCTCTGATCTTCCAAATCCCCTAGAACCCTGACAACTGGCCAAATTACTGCACATAAGTCCATACATATTATAACCTTGAGCCATTTCTTTCGCACAAACTGGATGACCATGGCACCATCCAAAAGTTCTGCTCCTTTGGAGGGTTTCTCCTCCCCACCATCTTTCTGTGGCCTTATGACTGGGACTCTAGTGGTGTTACCTTCCATTTCACCTTGTGCGCATGTTCTCCATCAAGCCATCTGTGCACCAAATTCATACTTTACCCTTCTCCGGCAACTGGTAATGAGGGATCATTCATGCAACTCTAAGAGTAAGCTGCAGGAGCTGTGCTGGGGCAGAGTAGCGGATAACTTAAGGATCTGGGCTGGGAGCTTGTGTAGCTTGTTTGTGCCTGCTCACGCTTGATCCCACATGCACCGTTTCCAGTTTGTGTTAGCTTTCTGCTGAGCCCAGATAACTAGTGACTTGGTGGATCTGAGAGAACACAGCTCCTTATAGGCAGATTTGCCCACATTTCGTGTCCCAATGTAAGGCACTTCCTCTGTAGCAGGGCTCATAGAGTGTCACGAGATTTTTTTTTTAGAGGGTTGTATATTTCTCTGCTTTAGAGCAGAGTTGCTCCCAAACCTTGATTTTCTGCAGTGTCATGTTCCTATTGAAATCTGCATAGCGTCTTTGTCTACCAGTGATACCACATAGGGTCTGTAGGGTTGTATGTTTCAAGGGGCTGGACTACTTGTCTGCTGTGTAGACCTACTGTAAAACCTGTTCTAGTTCTAGGACCTATTCAAAGCTGGCTGAAGCCATACATGTCACCCAATGTTTGGTCACAGATCCATTCCCAAGTGTGGAAAAGGCTGCTTTAGGAACCCAAAAAAGCCTACCAGGGACCATGCTATCTTTTTCATGGTGGGAAATGAGAGATGCAGTGCTTTGTTATTGACTTTGGAGAGAGGTTCCAGCATGCCTTAGATGAGGGGTCAGCACACTTTGTGTAAAATGTTTTAGGCTTGTGGGTCATAGAGTCTCAGCCACAACTCCTCAACTCTGTCATCGTCACATGAGAGCATCCATAGATAATACAACCAAAATATATATATATATATATATATAGCTGTCTTCCCACAAAGCTGTGCACAAGGAGGAATTAGGCAAGATTTGAGTCATAGGCCATAGTTTTTTACCTCTACCCTAAAGCCCTAGATTCTTAATAATCGTACCAATTGGGCAGAATAGAATAGTGTGCTCTGCAAGATGTCTAAATGATACAGGTCTTTTCAGACGGCACCATGACACAGAGAGAGGGAGTGTTAACATAGCTTTGGGGCAAGACTGTTGCCCAATCCAGATGACTATGGACTGTTTCTAAATTTCCTTTCTGATAGGTTTGGAAAAGGACACATTTTTCACGTGAGCGTCCACACACTCTGTACCTGAGACCATGGTACTCTGTAGAGACCATGGTACTCTAGCAAAAGTACCAACATATGGTACAGCAGCTGCATTTGGGGCTCCTGCGATCTACTGCCTCTGTGCCACATAAGGTGACATATTCAAGGTTGAGGAGACTAGGATGTGGGCAGCTTTGGGGGGGCCATTAGTCGGCCTGCAGTATCCCCCCATTGACTGTGATTTCCTCCATCCAAGTTACCTGATGTCCTTCATTCCAGATCCTTCTTGTTTGAACTCTTCTAGAAAGAAATCTATGTTCAGGTGTCCCTTGATGCTTTTATGTGTCAAATGCTGACGAAGTAACTGCTTGTGCCCACATTTCATGAGTTGGGTAAGCAATGCCTGGTCCATTCCTTGACATAAATTTTTCTCACTTTCCTTATGTGGAAGATATGCCAGTCATCAGTGAATCTAGCCAGAGTGCAACCTGGGCTCCTCCCATGGCTCTGGCTTCCTGCCTACCCTTCCCTCCTCCTGAGAAAAGTTTAAAACCACTCATAACTTGATTTACTCAGGGCCTTCATGTTGCCTCTCTGACAATTAGGAGCCCTAACCATTGTTTTTCGAAAAGCCATTAAACTAATACCTGTTTTATCAAGCCATCAGCTAGCAAGACCAGTGTTTTTGTGATTCATTGCATCAGGCCACACTAAATTGTGTTTACTCTTAATAAAATAATTTCTTTATTCCATGTGCTGATATTAGACATGGGTATCTGCCCACTGAACTAACATATCTGCTTCCAAGCTGTTCGTGTGAGAAACTTTCTGATAAGTTATGTTGCTGTGAATGAATTCATATTTTCATTGAAAATAAGCTGTTATAAATGATTCATGTTCCTCTGCATTTTCAACAGGAGCAAATTAATTTTTTAATTGAGCAGTGAAATGACCTGTTCTTCCAAAATACGCATTAAAAGAAGATGGTTACAAATGACCCTGATGATTGAGACTCCTTGTAATAATATTTTTTCATTTGCTTAATATGTGTGACAAACTTTTCTTGGTAGAAATCCATAGCACCAAATAAATTATTATAGAATGGCATCTTCTGGAATAGGATTGTAGTTATATGAAAGAACAGAAGCTAAATGTAATGAGAGCGCCACATTTTATCATAACAAAAATACTCAGGGATTAGGGGCACCTGGGTGGCACAGCGGTTAAGCGTCTGCCTTCGGCTCAGGGCGTGATCCCGGCGTTATGGGATCGAGTCCCACATCAGGCTCCTCCGCTGGAAGCCTGCTTCTTCCTCTCTCACTCCCCCTGCTTGTGTTCCCTCTCTCGCTGGCTGTCTCTATCTCTGTCAAATAAATAAATAAAATCTATTAAAAAAAAATACTCAGGGATTAAAACAAATACTGACCAAACTCATTTCAACTTAGAATCTTTATTATTTTTTTTAAAGATTTTATTTATTTATTTATTTGACAGAGATAGAGACAGCCAGCGAGAGAGGGAACACAAGCAGGGGGAGTGGGAGAGGAAGAAGCAGGCTCATAGCAGAGGAGCCTGATGTGGGACTCGATCCCACAACGCGGGGATCACGCCCTGAGCCAAAGGCAGACGCTTAACCGCTGTGCCACCCAGGCGCCCCTCAACTTAGAATCTTTATATTATGAACTATAGTAGTGATGATGCTAATCATAGTTTCTGAACGATATCACATTTTCTGTCTACACATTTATTTTCTACCTGTAATTTGTATAAGAGATAGCAAATCTCTCATCTTTCCTGATGACTTTCTTAGCGGAAATTTAGTGCCTTACCATAGTTGAAATTTCATGATGTATGAAATTGATGTGATGCTAAAATATCTCTAAAAACTTCTTTGAGCAATTTCTGTTGGCTTCTGTTATGAAATTGAAGCTGAACTGCAGAATTTAAGCTGTAAAACATAATATAAACAGAGTCCATCTTATCCTTGAAATCCTTAATTTGAATGGAAATATTTTCTGAGATATTAATAATATTGCACAAGCAAAATTGCTACTAAATCGCCAAAACAAATCATAATTACACACATGTAACTATTTTTTTTTTGCCATGTGAATGTTTTTCTACTGATGGAGTGGGCCTGGGGAAAGGTATAGAATTTCCCACTGGCTCCCCGACGGCTCAGGGAAACCAAGGCAGACTTCAACCCAATTCCTTCAGCCTTTAGATACCATCCTTTCCCTTAATATCCAAATAAAAATAGTTTGAGCTTCTATCTTGAGATCATAGGAAGTTGGATACTTTAAGTGGGTACTCCCCCCCCCCCAAGATTCCCTGGAGGCCCTCGAAGAATGGTGTCATATTCTACAAACCCATCTTGGTCATTGAAAGTTAATCCAGCCAGCTGCCCACATCGGACCACTACTCTAGTGACCAAACAAAAGTTTAAGCTCAGTAGATGATCTCTGTTGTTCAGGACCAGCTTCTAGCTATAACTACGGTTTTTCCCTTAATTTACCAAATACAGGGAAAACCAGACTGCAGCGTTTCAGAAAAAAATATGGACATCTTGGAAATAATGCAGTAATAAAGTACTAATAATACAGAACAACTAATTCAATTGGATATCAATCATCACAGCTCCTAGAGGCCAATCAGGCCATTCCAGTGAGTTGTCCTCCTTAGTCTTCTGTCCAGCTATTTTCTCACCCAGGGTGGTATGATTTCCTTCCCATTCCCAAAACATAAAGACCACAGCCAAGTGGACAGTTCCTTATCAACACCTGATTTCTTTCTGCCCCAGGATAAACAACATTCATATTATTTGGTGGAAACTTTTACTCAGCCACAAGACAGGGTGTGGTTCCCAAGTCATTGCCAGGACAAATTGCTTGATGGCCAATTTCCTGAAGTACAGAATATCCATCCTTGGAGAGGGCCAGGTGGAGGATTTTGATGTACTGTCTCTGGTCCA
This sequence comes from Ursus maritimus, assembly GCF_017311325.1. Taxonomy (NCBI): domain Eukaryota; kingdom Metazoa; phylum Chordata; class Mammalia; order Carnivora; family Ursidae; genus Ursus; species Ursus maritimus. The sequence goes on from NW_024424341.1 coordinate 29,852,223, forward strand.
TTCTATGGACTCCCCATTGGGTTACCATGAACATTCAGCTCATCGTCCACACTCCAAGCCTCATCCCAATAGAGTGTCTACCTGCAACTCCCTGCTTCCCGTTTCGTGGAATAACATCATCGATGAGTCACCTGATTGTCAGAAGCTGATATCAAACCAGGAGGCCCCTTTCATCATAATCCCCATCTGATTGATCACCAAGATTCATCTCTTAAACATCTCATAAACCTATCCCATTCTCTCTTTTTCCACCCTTCCCATTCAAGGTATTGCCATAGTTTGGATAATCTCCTGAAGTGGCTTCCTCAGTTGTCCACATCAGGACCACACCTCCCCCCTCCCAGCCCTTCTCTGCTCTGCAGACCGATTTATCATCTCATACCCTCACTCTTTAGAAGCTTCTCTTTGCTCTGAGGATAGAGGACATGGTGACCGTACAGCCCATATGGGGTATGCTGATTGTCCCAGATTAATTATAAACGTGTCAGATCTCATTATCAAGAATATATTCCATTTTTAATGATAAATTATGTGGCTAACCTAAACAAAATCATGCTGGCCTCTGCTTCATCTCAGAGATACCCCTGTTTTTGTCCACATACTACTGTCTCAGTTCAGATTCATTTGTTTTCCATTCATCCCCCATCCCCCTTGCATAAAATTTGAGTTTTCTGTTTAAACCCCTTTCTCTTCAAATTACTTACTTAATTCATTTCCGTCATTTTGAGCAGCATGCTTTCAGCAAAGTTTTCCAAGATCTCCATTTCAGTCTCCTACTGGAAAAAACAGCCCTTGTGTGCCTTCGTGAGACTGAGCCCCATGAGATCAAGAGATGCAGCTCTTTGTGTTTCGAACTCAGTCTCGTTACCAAGCAGAGCACCAGGTGCTTAACGGTCGCCCAACAGAGTTAACTGAATACGCACGGATTAAATACAAGATGACTTAGAACTGGTCGTCTTCTGTATACATAGAATCGGAGGGCCGATTTCTGGTGACCCACCCCCGAAGAAAGGAAGACTGCCGCAGGCATGACTGACTATGTTTACCTCCCAGACTGGATCACTAGTCATGTTGAAACACAACTTCTGTTATTACAAAGTAGATTTACTCATCCCCACGCCACTGTACTTGTCAATAAAGCTTCTTGAATCAGCGTCTCATGTAATACTGCGCCATTGCTAAAATCAATCTTCTTTGACTATCTTACAAGCCAACAGCAGAACAAAAGGCAAATGTGTGTGCACGGAAAACTTCGTTCTCTAGTTACAATTCTTACATTATCTGGCTCTGTATCACTCATTTGCTCTTAATAAAATACATTAGCCTTCACCCTACTTTTCCATATTTCACGAACAGAGTGCTGCCACAGGCATTTACTTCCGTCCGTTCCATATCAGTCAGGCCATTATGTAGAAGTGAAAGCTACTCGCTCGACAGTTATCTGGTATAACGCTGTTTCCTTGCGTCGATGGAAGAGGTACGCAATATGTGGTCAGAACTGCAAACGCTGTTATGAGCCTTGGATTAATTTCAAAGACAAAGGATACAGTTGGAGCATAGTAGCTTAGACTGTGTGTTTGAAATGGAAAAAAATTGGAGGTCTTGGTATTGCAATAACCTTCCATAATTTGCAATTATGTGATTTACGTTTTCTAATAGAAAATTTGAGTGTGTTTTGAAGTTTGCCAATTTTTGTTGGATTTGAAAGTTGTTTTACTTGAAATCCACATGGTTGGGAGAGGGCAGAAGGAGAGAGAGACAGAGAGAGGCAGAAATAGCGAGAGCCTGGGAGAACACTCTTACTAGACTGGATGTTTCCGGTCACTTCCACGCTTTGGTTCTGAGGAGTGGGATGCGGCAGCCCTGCTGTGGCTCACACAGGAGTCCGCGTGGCTCCATTTGAGAGCGACTGTGGCATGAGGATGATTGAGGGTGACTGCTTTCATTTACTTCATTAAAATTGGTCGAAACATAAGACAGTCCTCCAGTTATTTTTTATGCAGCTTGCTGACTATTGTTCTTCTTTTTAAATGGACATTTACTACCTATTTAGAACAATAAAATACCTCAAAGCAAACATTAAGCAAAATGTAGCTTATCTATCACATGCCCAACTCCTCTTGATAGTAATAACCATGAATATAGCGTCCATCACATGGCAAATTCTACATGTTTACAAGTTGCTGTATAGATTCATTTTGTGATCACTACTAAACCGATTTAGAAAGTATCCAATTAGGAAAACCTTAATGAAAGCCAATTACTCAATGCCCTAAATTTGCTAAATTTTATTTTTGAGGTACTGAAATGTGTTTTAAATGGGTCATATTATATACATTAGTACTAAAAATGTCGCCCTTGTTCAATACCGATTTACCCACAATAACACTTACGGGCAATTAACATTTCATTTTGCGTGCTATATTCATCAGTAATTTTCTTTTACTTATTGAAATGTTGAACATTTGAAATAAATGCATTTTATTAGTAATCAAGCCGGACCTCCACTCATCAGCAGACCTGGCAGTTTGCATGGGACGATGTGTCCATTCATATATTAGTAGCAACTTTCAGATGGATGAACTCAATTGTTCCAGAAAGGAAACTGACGTCCCAGTTTTGTTTTAAGTTTAATTTGCTGATAACACAAAAAAGGATATGTCCACATGAAAGTACTATGTCTCTATCTTTTTATTTTTATTATTTTTTAAAGACATTATTTATTGAGAGAGAGTGAGAAAGAGAGAGCACGAGAGGGGAGAGGGTCACAGGGAGAAGCAGACTCCCCGCTAAGCGGGGAGCCCGATGTGGGACTCAATCCTGGGACTCCAGGATCACGACCTGAGCCGAATGCAGTCGCTTAACCAACTGAGCCACCCAGGTGCCCTCTCTTTTTTAAAAAAGTGTTTTTGTTTGAAATCATTTTAGACTTACAGAAAAGTTGTAAAAGTGGTACAGAATCGACATCTACCCTTCGTTAACAAAAATTGGGAAAATCTAGGCAATACCCGTTGGACACTAACCTACAGATTCTACCCAAATTCCTCCAGTGTGCCCCCTACACCCTATTTTTGTTCCGGAATCCTGCCCAGGATCCCCGATTGTACACAGCAACTGAGGTCTTTAATGACCTTCCGTCTGTGATAGTTCCTTAGTCTGTCCTCATCCTTCATGACCTTGACTCTTCTGATTTTTTAAAATAACTGATCATTTCGTAGAATGTCACTCAATATTGGTTTGCCTAGTATTTTCTCATTAAATTGAGTTTAAGCATTTTTTGGCAAGAATAGCACAGAAGAGACGTTGTGTCCTCAGTTCATAATAGCACAGGGTACATGATGTCAGTATGTCTTACTATTTGCAATACAGGCCTCCAGTTCTTGGCTAATGTGGTGTCTGTCACCACTCAGTTTCTCCGTGGTGAAGTTACTTTCAGCGTAGGCTGCTTTCCTGTTTCTCCTTTAATTTTCACCCACTGATTTTAGCATCTCTTAGGGGATCCTGCCTACTACTGTTATCACTGAGGGGTATTCCTTACGATGATCTTGTATTTCCCTCATTCCTTCCCCATTTATTAATTTGAATTTTTGTATAAAAGAACTGCCGGGGTGCCTGGGTGGCTCAGTTGGTTAAGCCTCTGCCTTCGGCTCAGATCATGATCCCAGGATCCTGGAATGGAGCCCTGTGTCAGGCTCCCTGCTCAGCAGGAATCTGCTTCTCCCTCTCCCTTTGTCCCTCTCCCCCACTCATGCTCACTCTCTCTCTCTCTCTCCCGCAAATAAATAAATAAAATCTTGAAAAAAGAAAACGAACTGCCTTTCACTGCCATTTAATTATTTAGTTATTTGTTTATGTGTGTATGGAAACATGCATGTTTATTTTACTGGATGAGTTACAATTCACTCTATTTACTTCGTTGCTTAGATCATTCCAGATTCGGCCTCCTTGGTGATGGCCCCCACGTGAGGCTCATGGTTGGGCACTGAGTATCATAGGGTCAAATCAGCTGGGTTTTTGTTAAAGAAATTCAAGTATTGATCCTGACATTTAATCACAAACACTTAATCCTCTGTACATTTCTGGGAGAAAAATACCCAATGGAGACAATAAATATCGCATTTTTCCGCGTGCCGCATCTTTCTCTCTACACCTCGGCAGTTCTGAGCACAGCTCAGCTCAGTTAGAGTCTGATTCCCCTTCCCCTGTCCTCTATTTGAAGAGGCAGTCTGGGACTTCTCCTTTAACTTGGCTGTCCATACTGCTATTGTCAAAGATAAAGCCAGACGCTAGTTCAGGTGGAAAGGATGGATTTTACTCGGCAATAACCACGGCAGCAAGGGAACGAGGCCAGCGTGAACCGATCCCAGCTCGGATTTGCACCGAAGCGCCAGGGCATTCGTTGTAAAGGGAGGCGAGGGAGTGTGGCGGTGGGAGACTCCATGGTCAGGGGCAGGAAAAATTACCCAGGTGAGTCTGTGCACACGCAGCGAGGCCAGCCGCGTCCGCTCGCTGCCTGGGAGCGGAGCTGACGCGCTACCCCCCTCCTCGGGGCTCAGCTGGAACAAATAGTAAATAATGTTGGCGGCCTAGAGTTGTTTCAGGTGGGCACGTGAAGGGGGCGCTCAGGCCATCTTAGGGGTGTTAGACACCAGGTGAGTGTTCGCTCAGCTCTTCATGGGACAAGGTGGAGGCCTCGTCGGGAAGAGGGAGCCTGGCTAGAAGTTGATCAGGGAGAGAACGTTTGGTACTCTAGCCTTCTCCCTGGGCATCCTCTTGTGGGTGCTCGTCGTTTTGCCCCGACACAAAAATAGCATTGTGATTTTCTTCTGCAGACGCTGATCTCTGAAGTCTCTGAATCTGCTTCTAAGAACCCCTTTTTTGGGGGCACAAAGCTTTCTTCCTCCTCTGCCCGCAGCCCAGCTCTGACCTGTGAGCACGTGTCCAGCACAAAGTGAGGCCCCCCGTCATGCCTCTTGCCTACTTGCCCCATAGTAGCTGCAGACCCCACGGTGCCGGGCATTTCCACGGTGTCTCCGAGGGTACAGTGTAGCTTGTGAACCTGAATGTTTAAGGGACCCAGAATATTCCTCTGGATATTTGCAAACACATTTATAGGAGACACCAAATATATATATTCTTTTCTGTAATAGAATATATATACTTGTATATATCCATTTCTCTATATGTATACATATGTATTTGTGTTCCTGTCTATAGTTGTTTACAGATAGATGCCTGTGTGGCAAAGGTACTCTGAGCATGTATGATTTTTTTTTTTTTTTACGGTGGTCTGAATTATAAGACATTTTTTAAATCTGCTTTGCTAGAAATCCGTAGAGGCAGTTAGATTACTTTCCAAGTGCGATGGTTCAAGGGCACATTGTAAAAATCTGGGTCCATTTGCAGACTCATTTGGCCTGCCATGTCTTAAGAGGGCCTTTCTGTCCCAACATAGCTTCATGTGGGTACAGCACATACTCCAAAGCCTTCTCCCCACAGCCTCCTGGAAGATACGTCTCACGAACACTAACACTGCAAGTCACTTTCACTTCCGCTGGTGTAAACACACTCAGAGGTGCCTGGCCATCCCAAGGGACTCAGTGTACTTGTGAGCTCGGTGTCTCCTAAGTGCTGTGCAAGTGTTCCCACTGCTAGAGAAGCAGTTAGTTGGACAGGAGCAGCAGGCAAAGGCCGTGACGAACAGATGACACGTTAGAAGCCTGAAGGCACAACATCCTGACGTTTCAGCTCTTAACCTCCTGGCCTCATGGCTTCCACCACCCCGGGGCTGGTGGTCCAAGAGCTACGCATGCAGAGCCTGCACTCTCCTCTTCACCTCTGCCCTGGGGAAACCTCTAGCTGCACTAGCATATCTTTACATTGTGGTTTTGCTCCCCCACCCCCAGCCCGCTTCCCAAATGGCCATGAGAGTTCGTCAAGAACCTTGGAGACCCAAACACCCCCTTCCCAGCCTGTGGGAGGAGTCCCCCAAATGATTGGAAGCATCCTTAAATTAAAGACCACCCCATTCATGACCCAAGACCCCACTCACATAAAAGGAAAAGACCCCTGTAGCCCCAGGCAGGGGTGCCCCTTCTGAGTCTACCCGCTCCCCTTCTTGAGAGTGTAGGATCCTTACTAAACTACTCCGGCTATCTTTACTGTAGGGCGGATCCTCACGTAAATCTTCCCTGGGGAATCCCAAGAACGGAGACCTCCACATAACACACACTCTCCCACCAGTAACAGCACTATTGTGCATTTCATCTCATTCCGAATAATTGACTCATGGATACTATATGGGTAATATAATAAGCTCCACGCATTGTTTAATGTAAATAGGAGAACATTAGTTGTCTTACAACAATCAAAGTGTAAATTCTAAGAATCTTTTCCAAAGCAGCTTCTTGGCAGGACGGGATACAGACACGGGCAAAGGCTAGAGGCGTCCGTGACTTTGGTCCACATTATGTGTTCCATGCAGTAGTTCTCAACATCTAGTGGAAACAACTCATCTCAGCTGTGCATGCCTAGACCCCAAGTCAGGTGATTCTGGTTCAATGTGAGCACAGGAGTTTCCATTTTTAATCAACATCTCCCTGCTGGTAGAAGGCTGAAGCAGAGTTGTGGCTTGGGAGCCTTGCCTGGGGTTTGCTCCTGGCCTGGAGGGGTGAGGTGGGAGGGCTGCAGGAAGTGGATCTGGGCTTGCTTATAAGCAGCCCCTACGGCTGGAGGGAGCAGAGCTGGTGAAGGACGATTTCCGGGAGGTGGAGCCGCAGAATCAAGTGGGAAGCTTGGTGAGTCATCTGGGTTTTCACTCTCAGGAAGACAGAAACACCCAACCTCTGCTTTTGACCTCATCTGGTTCCGTGTTGTGTTTATCGACAGGTAAGTCACCTCCGCATTGATTTCAGGAAAAGGAATAAACTGTAAATGTGCTTTTTCAAAATGCGTACCCACCCGGTAACAGTCACACTACACCTAAGAAAAAGCGAAGAAGACATGAAGGTCTGATTTTTTTTTTTTTTAATCAATGGCAATTTTCAACCTAATTTTCCTGAGTATAAGTGACTTGTTTATTCCTGGCTGGTGATATGGACGGAAATCATGGGTTCACATGATTTGTGTATGATTTAAATAACTGTTTTGCACGCCTTTTTTTTTTTCATTCTCCTGTTCCTATTTATTTTCAAACTTGAATGAAAGAGACAGTGTAGCATTCAGCTCTCTCTTCAAGCATGGGGTAACTCCTTTGGTTTATGAGCTAATGCCTAGCGTGATGAATAGGCTGATGTTCAATCCAGGTGAGTCTCTTCTGAGCAGTAGAATGTATCAGGATTCCCCAATCCCTGGGAATTAAATACAAGTAACTATAACGTGAATATAAACAAAGATTTTCACCTGGGGATATGGGCATGCTCTCAAAGCGGTATAGTAGCAAAATAGTTTCTGGTTGTAATTAAGAGGTTAAAGTCCAACTACCAACTATGTTTTCCAAACTTATTTGGAAATTTGGCATTTTCGGTAATAGAAAAATTTGCAAGGTTTCTGACTTGTAATTCAATGGTAAGCCTATATACTTGTTAGGCCGCAGATAGAAGAGTCCCCCCTCCCCCTGCCCCCTCAAAACCTCCCCCAAATTCGGGATTTAAAATGCTGTTGCAAAGAACTATTTTAAGATGTAACATTTACACAATACAGATTGAGGCTAGTGATAACTTAGTTCAAAAAACTGGATGCCTATTTGAAAAGGAGGGAAGCAATAGTGAATATATTCCTAGAATTTCGCCAAGTGGTCTGATCATTAGAATCACATGGGAATGTCTTTGGTTGTAATTATTATTTTTATCGCTTGTAATCCTAAAAGCGAAGCATCTTGAAGGCAGAAGATAATTAGATTTGAGACCAACTGGTTTTTAATTGCTCTAGGTCTATCACCATGAAACTCTCCAATAAGCAAGTATGTCTTAAATGCGAAACCAGAGATTGAGAGAGGTGAGCAGGGATGTAGGAAGGCAGAAGATTTGCATAAGCATTATGGTGAAAGCCTTAGGAGATCACCAGAACAAAACAGAAATAGAACAGCTGGGAAATCGTTTGTTGTTAGCTTTGTCTGTTTTTCCCTCAGATCACTGTTTTTGAAGTAGGGTAGAAAAACGAACACAAAAACTTTATATGAAATGCAAAGAGTAAGTGTCCAGAGAAATCTGAAGGGCAAGTTTTCTAGAGCCGCGATTGTCTATTTTAACCTGCACAGAAATCACCAGGGATCTTGTTAAAGCCGTTTCTGATTCCGATGGTCTGGAGTTTACCCTGAGAGTCGGCATTTCTAACAAGCTTCCAGCGAGGCCGGCGTTGCTGAGCCATGGACCACATTTTGAATAGTGAGGTGTCAAACGGAGCATGTGCACGCCCATGAGTGGCTGTATTTTGCAAAACCAGTCAGGGAAGGAACGCAAATATCAGAGAATTATGTTAACCGTCCTCCAATACGGCGAGTTTTACTGAAAGAGTCTGTTGTAAGACTCCGTATCATTTCTCAGGGGAGAAGCAGGTGTGAGAGGTAGAGTTGATCGGGTAGTAACTGGAGGAAAAGAAGATGACATGCTGAAATATGTGAAGGACTAAAAAAAGTCCATAGGATTTTTAGATCTTGGAAATTTCTAAGTGGAAGGAATTTGGGGGTGGGCGCGTATTGCCATGACGGGACATTTCTGCCGTAGCCTGATTTGCTGAGACAGATTGTCTCTGCTTTGGGGGACAGAATGCAATGAGTTTCCTCAACAAATAACATGTTATGGTGTAAGTATGTAGAAGTCTTTTCAGTGTAAAAGACATTTTCAGACACTTGAACACTCACTTTTTAAAAACTTTAAATTTTTCTTCCCCAACTACACTCGAGTCTCCATAATAGAGCCCCACCCACCTCACCTGTGGTCAGAAGTTCACGTGGATCCTTACCGGACATCTTTACAAAGGTTCCTTTTTTGTGTGTGTGAGAAAAGTGAAACCTAAAAATTCAGAGGTAAAAATACAGATTTTTAAAGAAGCATTTTTCTAGAGTGAAACAACTAACGCAGTGTCTCAACATGAAGTGACTTTTGTCCCCGTGGTCTCTACTGTGGCAGAAATCCCTGCCATCTGTATAGTCTTTTCCATCTGGGTGTGGCTGGTGGAAGAGTCCTTGAATGGATATTTTTCCTGTGACCTTCCGAAGGCTGGCCGAATAGAAGATTCAGGTAAAGCTGGCTCACCATATCTAAAAGAATTAGGACTTTACAAGCTAACAGGTCATGAGCTAAGACCTGATACTGATGTTAGTGATAGATGATGGGGGGTATGTGGCTGTGTTTGCTGCTAAGCCTACGCCATGCATATATATTCATCAAGTCTGATTAAGTCACAACCCTGCATTACTGCCCAGGAGTATTGTCCTTCCTCGTATCTGCTCATCCCTGGATAAGTCCCATTCTGGTCCTTTACTCCTGGCCACACGGTCTTGGGTGCCTTCTGAGTTTTCTTCAGGCTTGACCAGCACTCTGTGTGGCACTTTATCCCCTTGTTTTAAAAGTCCTTTGACTCCCATGGAGATACTTCTTTATTGATTCTATATTCTTGTGCCTCAGTTTTCCACATAATTGTGCTGTCCTGGGATTCTGGATTTGCGCTGTGTTCTGCATCTGTTTTCAGGATCTTTTTTTGGCCAACTCCCACTAACCCTGTGTCTTGAATCCTTTTATTGACTATGACAGTGATGCTCAAATTGGGGGGGGGGGTTTAAAAAAATTGCAAAGCTTCGGCTGCACTCCAGACATCAAATCAGAATCCTTGGGATGGGACATATGCATTAGTATTCTTTGTTTTTTGTTTTTTTGTTCTTTTGTTTTAAACTCACTGTGAGATACCAGCATACAACCAAGTATGAGAGCCCACGCTTGAAGGGGTTCTTTCCCGTTACGGGCAAAAGGCATCAGCGTTCTCAGCAGACACATGTGTTGCCCTCTGGAAGCCTGTGGACTAGAGGCAAGGCTGACCACACTGGCTTTCTTACATGGCACTCACCCTGAGCACCGAGCCTGCAGGCCAGTTTGACTCCTCGGTGGCCGTTTCCAACAGCTCTTGACCTCTGCTAATAGATCCGCCTTCTCTCCTGTTCTTCCAAGTCCTTACCCTCACCCCAGAGAGAAGCTCCAAGTTTTCAGTTGAAATGCTTAGGGGACATTTGGAAAGCGGTTCTCCTAAGGCACTAAAAGAAAATTAAAACCTATCTGACGTCTCTGGTCTGCCATTCTCCTTCCAAACTCTTCTCTTCTGCCAAAAACAATCTGCCAAACTTCTAGCCATATTTTGCAACCAAAGGTAGCAGGAACATCCCAGAAAAAAAAAAAAATGGTAATCCATTCTCTGCCCACTAGAGTCCATGAAAATAGGATCCTTTTATGAGGCTTTTGCTTAAAGTTACTTTTGTTTTCTATTCGTGTTTATAAGCAAGGGGGAAATAGCCAATTCCGTTTTTCCATATATGCACTTTAGTTCAAATCATTTCTTTGGAAGTTTCGCTACCCCTTCTCAGTGCTCACTGGAAACACCCCTCCTGCACTGAAATGGACTGTCTGACTCTGTTGGACATGAATCTCTTGTGTCTGATTTGTCTTTCTATCTTCAGTGGTTAGCGTCCTAGGAAACTGTCAATGAAGCCTTCTCATAAGCATTTCTACGAACCCTAAATTTGGTTAGGGATTTGCCTCTTCATTCCAATGTATTGCAATAATTACTTAGTGAACATCGTGGGCTGGACACTTGCCGGATTAGCGAGTTGGAGACTTCTGCGTCCCTGGCTTCGTTGCTATGCACCATCTATTAGGTATCTGGCACTAACAGAATGTGATAGATGCTTCATAAACGCGTTTGGCCGAAGGCCAGTAAGAACACAAAAGGTGGGAATGATACTGTGATTCCACCTGTGGCTGTAATTTCCACCAGATCCTGAAGTGCGGATGGGATTTTGACAGAGAGAACATGATGGAAAGGAAGTGAGAGCCTTGGCGCTGAATGGGGAGGCGCTGGGGGCCGGGGCGGCGGGCTGAGTCCATTCCCCTTTCGTCATGTGCAGATGGGGAGAAATTGGATAAATGAAAAGGGAGATTAAAACGGGACAATTTCAGTCAGTGCCTCGGCAGGCTTCTCTCCGAAGGTTGCTTCTGTAGCCGCTGGCAGGTGGCCAGCTTGCTAAGTCCTCTTAAATTGACAGAGAAGCCAGATGAATCTGCACTCTTGGCAGCGCTTGCCTGACAGATGGTCTGGCGCTGGGGGTGTCATCCCGGCAACAACGGCGCACGGCCGGAGCCCGGAGCCTCGTCTCTCCAAGCGCCTGCCCGCGGCAGCAACTAGGATTCCAGCATGTTCTCGCTCACTGTGCTGGAGCGGGGAGAGGTGGCTGCACGTAATAATAAGAGATTGCGTCCACCTCTAACAGGGCAGGTGTTTCTGCTGGAAGGGGGGCTGCGTAAAAAGCTGCTTTCAGGCTGAAGGGGCAAAAATCAGAGAAAGCGTCATCGTTGTGTTTCTCAAAATGCACGCCAGCAAATACACTTAGGACCCAAAAGGAAATGGAAAATAAATGAGTTTCTAAGAACATTCTTTCAGGAGCTTTTCAAGTCTTTGGGTCAGCAGGTTGGGTTTTCGTTCTAAGAAAAGTTTCCAACAACGTGGAAGTGTCCTTGATGGCCGTACTTACTTGTCCGCGGTTTCCGACCGTCGCCGCGCTGGGCACAGGGATGAAGGACGAGGCGGTGCGCCCAGGGCAGCGGGAGGCCGAGCAAGGGGAAGGTGGCAGAAGACAGAGCGCCACCGCTTAAACTGGGACCTTGGGCATGTCACCACCTCTCCGTTGTAGCTGCTGTTTCTCTTAGCAAAAGGTCTCCTTTGCCCATCCGACTTTTATCTTGGAGAAATTGCTGTGATTTACCAGAAGCCACTTCCTCTCTTTCCTATAGAATGACTTAGCAACTTAAGAGCCACAATCTTAAGAGAACATCAGCTAGAATGACATGGATAGCGATGGGATGTAACTGCCTGTACTAGTGAAGATACTAAGGAAAGTTTCTGAAGACAGTGGGATTGATGACTAATTAAGATCTTGAGGAAAGAATGGGGCTTCCTCAGAGATCCTGAGGAGAAAGGGTGATTGGTGCTTCCAAGTCGTTGCGAGCCTTGAAGCCGTCTTTTACCGCTGTGGCTCGTCTTGGCAGCAGGAGCTGCAGTTTGTAGCCACAGAAGAATTAAAGCCTCGCAGCTCTTGTTAGAAAGGAGGTCGTGCCCCGTGGTGGAGCCCCATGACTTTATATCAGTTTTGGCTGGAAGTTGATTGTACCTGTTTTTCCCCCAGGTCTAATTATTTGTTTCTAAAAAAAAAAAAAAAATAGTGCTTTAAATGAATATTCTTGTCTCCATGTTGTCTATTAATGGGAAGTTACACTAAAGAAATTTCTGTGCATTCTTAGGATAGATTTGTACCTAAGAAGAAAGTCCATCCTAGGTTCTCAAGTTAAATAATGTGGAGTCACTTAGGAAGGAACCTTATCCAAAAGAGACCACAAGTCCTCCGCTAAGGCCCTTCAAAGTCTGTTCTTCCTGAGTTTGACAACCCGTGTTATTGGGGGAGGGGTACCGCATTCAGTGAGTGAACCAAAAGGCTTTGTTCTTGGAACTCTGCCAGTCCTGTCTGAGGAAGCAGTGATGTGGAGAACACATACGGCAAAAAAAAAATCCCTGTCTTCTCAGCTTTTCTACTTTGAGGTTGCTCACCAGCCTCCAGTCAAGATGCTGACCAGAGGTGGGGTCTCACCTGAAGGCTCAAGTGAGGAAGTATCTGCTTCCAGCTCACTCACACCTCTTGTCAGGATCCCTTTCCTCAAAGATGGTTGGGCCGAGGGCCTCGCTTGCTCACGCACTGTTGGCAGCACACCACCCTCCATCACTTGCCATGTGGCTTTTCTTTTGTTATGCGTCAGGGCTTACAAGAGGCAGAGTTTGCTAGTGAAACCCGAGTCACCATCTTTCGTACCCAGCCACAGAAGTGGCATGCTCTCCAAGGTGAGAGATTCTATTAGTCAGAAGCAAGTTAGCCCAGTGGTGGGGTTCCAAGAGGTTTTGACTACCAGAAGGACCGGATCATTTGGGACCATCTTAGGGGCTCCTACTACAGTGTGTGTGTCCGTCCATCCATGTCTGTGTCCGTCCTGTTGCACACACCCAGTATTTCCAGGAGGATAAAAAGTAGTTGCTTGAGTGACAGAAGTGTGAGAAGTGGATGTGTGTTTATCTGTTGCTGCTTTTCCCTTGGGACATGGAAAGCTGGAGTTTGAGATGCTAGTTGGACTTTACATTGGAAATATCCCAGTGAGTTTAAGGATCTATGAATATGGAGTTCAGAGAGAATCCGGAACTGGATATCAGATTTGTTGTCCTGAATTAGGAGAGGATACTTGAGGCCACGGTCCTGAACGAGGTACCCAGGGAGTAGGATCAATAGGCTAGAGAAGAGGTCCGAGGTTTGAGTCTGGTGTTTTCTTTTGTTCCTTCTAAGGACATAGGTAGCTAAGCCAGAAAAGTGCATACTAAGAGTTCCTTGTAAATGTTTAAACACATAAAAAGGAAAAACTGATTTAAAAAGTCTGAAATTGCATTTAGGACAATAGTACTATGATGAATTGGACTTGGGCTTACCACCCACAGCTTCAAATATTATCCAGACTAACAGTTTAGGGTGAGAAGTCAAGAATCAAGAGTTCAAAAAACAGGGGAGGCAGAGAAATGCAAGGAATTAGAGTCAAAAGAGCTGATACACTTGATTTAATTCTCAACCTTGAAAAACCCACAGAGCCTTATTTATCTGCAGCCCATGGCTATGTCTCCCGTCCAGTATGACCCTATCTGATCGTCAGTATATTCAACTCCTCTTTATTCCACTTGCTCTCATGACAGGTTATGTTCCAGTTTGTTCTGTGGGATTGTTCAGTGATTTTTATTTCCACAAACGCATAGTCCTCAGTGGTACCCGACCAAGAACATGCAGTTAGAACGCTAGTATGGACTGTCAGAGTAAGAAACTAACACGTCCCGGAACCTCATCTATGCCACTGCCAATGCGAGGACTTAAGTTACCTTCACAATCACTTGAAACTTTACGAGTTCAGGATTTTAAATAGAGGAAGGGTTGTTAGTGCCAGTGCTCAACTCAGGCACGTGCATTAAAGGTGATGGGTTCTGGTAAGCACCAGAGAAGAAGTCCTAAAGCTGTTGAAGCTCTTCGGAATTGACCTTGCGTCCTGGTCTCTCCCCTACCAGCCGCGTCCGCATTCAGGCTCCGCGCTAGAGTGAGTCCCGGCTGAGGCTCCGGCAGCCTCCTCCCACCTGCACACGTATCCAAGCACCGCAAGCCTGGCTCGCGCACCTCCACGTTCCCCCTGTGTCCTCCCATGTCCCCAAATCCTCACGCTCCTCAGTCCCCCTCACGTATCCCCAGTCCACACACACACACACACACACACACACACACACACACACGCCTTCCTCACACGTGCCCCTCCTCAGGCCCCAGATCTCCACCCACATTCCGCACACGTCCCCCGTGGGGTCCCCTTGCCACGTGCCTGTCTCACGTTCCCGTGTCCCCTGTGCGTGCCTCCCCCACATTCCCAGAAACACATCCGCTCACACAGACGTTCAGTAATAGACCAACGTCCGCACTCAGGTAAACCCCAGGCTGCACATCTGGACTCCACGTGGGCACTCGCGCCTGCACACACACAAACACACATCTGCACACGTGCCCCACACACGTGCACACACACGCTCTTGAGGATTTAATGTTCTTATGAAAATTGGTATAACTCAAAACTGTCTATTTCATGAAATCAAAGGCATTATGAATAATTAGGAGCTTGCAGAACAGCGAAGGCCTTCGTTTTGCTTTTACTTATTTTAGATGTTAGGCTGAAGGGGCTGTGCTGTGTAGCCCACACACTCCATAAAACTGAGCTGTTCCACTAGGCATTTAAATCAGCTTTGCAGTCTTACATCAAAAAAAGCTGTGAAATAACCTTCTCAGCGATGGTTTTCTAGGATCCCCTGTCCACATGGGAGTTAAAGTTAATGCTCCCTGAGTTGACATATGGAGCTAATTTGATGGATGGATGTTCAAAGGAAATATGTCTCAAGGGTTCAAAGGCTGGTAACACTGATACTAGCTGATTGGATGATGATTTTTTTATATAAATTATTTTTATCATGTACGTACTTAGGGAAAAATGAGGAAATTGAGACTATGAAGGCTGTTTAAGAGACAAATAGCCCTGTCCATTTAACTCGCATTTACTAAAACTTACGTAATATGAGATCCGCCTATAATTCTGTGGTTACACTGTTGTTAATGTGGAAGGATATATTGACTCTGTGGTCCAGGCAGTGTATTTATGAAAGCATTCCATGAACGGTATTTATCCCGTTCTCCCACTACTGTGTTGACTACAATTTGCATTGCACAGAAGTCCTTTTATCATGTGCATTCTTCCTAAGGACTTGACCACTCGAAGACTGGAGTTTTTTGAACATGGACACATGAACATAGCTGAAGTGGAAAGTCTTTTGTTCTTTCGAAATTCTGGGGGGATATTAGAAATCAGATCTACACAGCAAGACCCTTCATTTCCAAAGGCTGTTATCGAGCTCTCGCAGTATATGTAGGGATATGATGAAGAACAGCTGGACTGGAGCTGACCTCATGAAAATCACGTAGCCTTCCCTTTAGTTCTGATTATTGACCACTCATTGCCGCTGTAGTAACAGTACCTGTCATTTGCACCCATAGAAATCAGAGAAATTGATGTCACATTAGCGTTGTCACGGAGCTCTCAAAATAGTAACTACTGTAATTTCTAGACATGAATATAAACTAGCCTGCCATGAAGGCTTGTGATTTAATGCAGTAAACATACATTTAGATAGAATATTTTGCTATCTCTATAGCAATATTCTGAGACAGAGTCCACAAACTTCCCTAGACTTCCAGAGTTCAAACTAAACTTGGTTAAGAACCAACCCTCCGGATAAACTTGCTGGGAAGAGTTGTTGTTAAGTTGTTTCCAATAACAAAAAGCTTGATTAAAATGTAGAAATTAAATTTATCCAAACAATGTGGGAGGGTTATCCAGATGGAAAAATCTCCCCGCAGAAAACAGAAAATGGATGGGGATGGAAATATCCTGCACATATAAACCACCAATGAAGATCTATACCAATTAAATATAAGTAAGGCTTAAAAGCATACCTCTGAGAAAAGACTTAGATATTTCCATTAACTAAATTGTCCCAAATTAGTCCTTAAAGCATTAGTGTGTAAGGATGGCAAAAGTCAGACCAAGAACTGTCTGAAAATCAGCTGAAGAAAAAAAAAGGGCTAAATATGAGCGTGGAAACTTCATACCACATATCGCATGTATCACCTGTCTTAGCATAACCGGCATGTAGTCACTACATAGAAAACACAAATGTCATCTTTGGGGATGTATTATTAGCTCCCATAGTTGGTAGGTGCTATTTTCCTGTTGGTAGTAATTGGTTTTATAAAAAGAAAGCTAATTAACTGACCCCAAGAAAACATGTCCCATGATGAGGTTACCCTTCTTAAGCACAGCCATGATTCCTGCTCTAACATTTTTAGGGGAGATGACACGTGTGCACGTGTGTGTGTGGAGTCATTGTGTAAAACGGAAACATACAACATTTGGTATTCCGAATGATTTTAAAGTGTTATGCTTGTATTCATAGTAAATAAATATCTTCCATTCGTGTGTAATCCACATCTGGGTATGGTTTCCTGTAGGTTTGTACATTCAACCGTTAATAAAACCCACTTTGTTGAGAAAATTTTAAAGGAGTAGTATAGGAAAGAAACTTTGCGTCATTTACTATATATCTGCTTTTAGAAAGCAACCGTCTTTATGCACTTAAGACATTTGGGAAGCAATTTCTTTATTAGTATTATGACACTTTAATGTAAATTTAATTATATAAATTGTGTTGCATGCTAATTGCTCCTGGATTGAAAATGGGAATTAAATACTTCAGTTACATAACTTGTGAAGATAATGTTTTTCCTGGTGTGATCATTTCTGCCAATTACTCCTCTTTTGCTCAAGTTTTTATTAAAAAATTATCTATAAATAGCTGTACTCATTGATGTCTTTGACTATCCCTAAGACCGTTAGAACAGTGATAGCTAAGTTATGGAGATTACCAAAATCAATGTGTCAGATTTATCTAGCTATGTCAACCCTCCAGTGACCTGAAGATGTGTAATCGTGTCCCCCGGGCTCTGCCGAGTTAAGTAGCTGGGCTGTGATTGGTCACTTCGATGCAGTGTGGGAGAATTGGACCATGTACATAGTGCAATGGGGCTCAAGGAGTCAAGACTTGCAAGAGGCACGTCTCTACTCCTTTATATCTATGTTCTTCCATATTCCATCTAAAACCACAAGCCTTCTTAATTCTTTTATTCCTTTCTTCCACTTTGAATTGTCATGTCCCATGAGCATGACTGGTGTCGCTGTGATGCATCTATTTTTCTCATGGATGAAGGGGAGCGCCCACATGGCTGGCGGGGACCCATTAATGATGGGAGGCGGTGGCACGAGTGGATTGGAATGAGTGGAAACTGTGGGCTATTCGGGGACAAGACTTTCACCTCCCTTCTCAGACTCCCAGAAATGCTTGTTTCTTTCTCTCTCAGTTGTCATTTCACCTACGCCAGACTTTTGAAATTGGGGAGAAGTATCACCCTTTAGGGTATGAGATTTGGGTTTCTGTGTGTCTGTCAAGGGGTCTGAAGGACATTAGCTCTCAAAAAGGGAAAACTTAATAGGAAACGGGAGACAGGAAGGAACCAAGTAGGTATATTTCCCGTCTAGTCTGTTCCCCAAGGTGACATTTGTCCTTGTAACTCTTGCGGAGATTTCCCGAGTGCTGAACGGACCTCCTGTGGTCTGAGGCATCATCCGTGGGCCAGTGTGTGGCAGTCACCATCCCACTGCAGAACGTGTCCCTTGGCCTCCCCTTCTCCCCCTCTCCCCGCCCCCACTTCCTCTTCTGTGTGATGTTTTAGCAATCTGAATCCTTAGGCTCTTTTCCTGGAGTATGACCATTTGTATTACAAGTATTTTTAAGATATAAGTCTTTAAGCCAGGTTTTAGGATTGGGATTGCTCTCCTGAATGAAAGTAATGGTGACCCTATGCGGGTCGTTAAGTAGGGTGGTAGCGATCCCAGCATCAGGGTTGGGTTTACTTAGGAGACAGGAGCTCATGTAACTACCCTAAGAAATTCTTGCTATACATCAGAATAATGGAGTAGAATGGCTTCTGACAGAATTACAGAAAGACGTGACCATCTCGGGGCAGTCAACTGCCAATTTAAGACTAAAATTGTTGTGGAAGCGGAGGGCCTCAAAGAGAGCTTTGAGGGGTACCTTCCTGTAGCCTCAAAGAACCCCATGCTGAAAATAAGGCTTAGGCTCAGGTTGTAAGAGCTCAGATCTGCAAACAAAACTAAAGGTACAATCCCAGTAGACTTTCTGTGTCAAAATCAGGGCTCTGATAGGAAAAAAAAAAAAAAAATCGTCCCTCTGACTTGTCTGGGGATATGTGGGTGGATAAATACAAGACCTTTTTATCTTCAAAGTTCGCTGAGTCCCTCCTCTCCAAAGGAGATTAGCTTCCTCTGGTCTGGAGACTGAGGGAAGCCCTCACTGAGAGCAGTAAGTAAGCCTGTCCTGCCCCCGCTCTCCCTCATGGCCTCCAAGTCAATAACCAGGGTCAGTTCTCAATGATGACGTGTAAGCCCTGTACCCAGGGAGGGAAGAAAACAGCACAGCAAGGTGGATTCAGGGCATTGCTAATGTGTCAGCCAGAACTGGCGGGTGTGTATGGACAGGAATGAACTTCTAAGGCTTTACAGCGTGTGTGTCTGTGTTTGCACGTGCACACAATATGAAACTGAAGACGACAGAATTCATTGACGGGAACATGTTTTCCCATAATTCAGGAGTTCACACTTCAGTAAAAACACTTGGGGCTGATCCGAATGTTTTTCTTTGGTGACACCATGGAGCTTCGATCAAACAATGGTCTTCCAAGTAAGTGAAGGGCAAACAGCAAAGAAGAAATTGGTGGGCGTGACTTATGACTTAGAATGACTTATGATGCGCAGTGCGGAGTTTCCACAACTCGATGTAATTGGCCTGCTCACTCTGAGAAATTCTTTCTTCGAATGATGTGAGAAAAGGAAACGATACAGAGGGTCAATTAATTTCTTCCAAAATGCAAATAGTAATGGTATAGTAGACACATCAAATACTTTCAATGATTTCTCACTTTTAAAGATTTATCTATTGGAAAGAGTGCCCGGATGTGGGGGGGAGGGGCAGAGAGAGAGAGAGAGAAAATCTCCAGCAGATTCCTGCTGAGCGAGGAGCCTGACACAGAGCTTGAACCCATGACCTGAGCCGAAACTGAGACTTGGATGCTTAACCAACTGAGCCACCCAGGTTCCCCCAATTTCTCATTTTTAAAGATCTACCTTGCACGCTTTTGGTAGCTGCTCCGCTCTGGATTCCACAGTGACATCGTCTGAAGACAGAAGATTGAGATTATGGGATGTCTGGGTGGCGAAGTCAGTTAAGCCTCTGCTTTCAGCTCCGGTCATGATCACGGGGTCCTGGGATCAAGTCCCCACAGCGGGGAGCCTGCTTCTCCCTCTGCCTGTCACTCTCCCTGCTTGTGCTCTTGCTCTCTCTCTCTCTGACAAATAAATAAAATCTTTTAAAAAAAAA